>NW_027397082.1:33068575-33350636 GCF_003265705.2 Callorhinus ursinus | reverse complement strand
GGAGCAGTCTGTCCACTTCCTGCTTGTCCTGGAGTCAGGCATGAGAGTGCTGTCTCCATGCACTGACATCACCACTCTGTGGCTCCTGGCTTCTCTCCACGGATCTGAATGGCAGCTCTGGGCTACATATCCTGGGGCCCATCTCGTCCTAATGCTTAATCTCTCTTTGATGCTTCACCCTCTCTAAATTAGGTTTCAGTCATTTGTGTCCATGAGAATCTTAACCTTCATAATTTCCCACTTTCAGACCTTTGGGCAAACTGCTGGGCCCACCATGGCCTACCTAGGATGCAGGCATGTCATGCCTCCCTCAAACGCCTTATCCCAGCCTGTGTTCAGAACCCCACTCATGGGCTCCCTTGTCTCAGACCCAAAAGGAATCAAAATCCCCTCCACTGAAAACATCAATACTTCAATGCTGCCCATCCCTTCCTCCCTGGGACTGATCTGTCTCCCATCCACCCCTCCTCCCACACTGGACCAGGGCAGAGAGTGACACAAAACACAGGTCACTGTTCATAAAGGACCTGCACATCTGCTCCATACAATCCTGGGAGTCCTCACATATAGCCCATTCTAAGAAAATCAAAGAGTGTGGAGGGAAGAACTCAGGACAGCTGTAGGTCAGGGCTTAGAGGGGCGGAGATGGTCTAGCAGCATATAGTCTGCCAATGTCAGTGCAGCCAGGGCTCAGAGAGGGCTAGGGAGCCAGATCTGGGGGTCAGGGTGCACAATGAGTGGAGGTCAAGCCAGCTCAGCCTGCACTCCATTGGCCTTCCCAATGTGGTTTCAGGGAACTCTTCAGCTTCCTGGCTCTCCCTGAGACTTGGCTCTTCTGTGTCTGCCATGGGGGATCAAATCAGTGCTTACCTGTCTGAGGTGAGCTTCATAAGGGTGTGGCCCTGTGTGGAGTAGGTGATGAAGGACATCCGCATTTTTCAAGCTGGGGAGGGAGCACGTGCTTGTGAGAAGCCATCAACACAGGCTTAAAATGATGCCAATAAAGCTCAAAAAAACAGGGTTCACTGCAGCCAGTGAGGGGGGTCTATGTCATTTTCCACACTTTCCACTACAACTCTTCTACTTTCAGTCTCATTTCCCAAACACTGGAAGTTCCCATAAATGTAGTGAAAAATTCTGAGGCCTGTAAGATGTGTGACCTCCTTAGAATAGAAAGCCAAGATGGCATCCTGCTCCATTCTTTAATTCTTAAAGAATGCATTCCAAAAGATACACACACACACACACACACACACACACACACACACACACACACACAGAAACACACACAGAGGTATATGCACAGTACATCACAAAGAAATAAACACCTTCACATTCCTGTATGAGGGGCTCACCCCTGGCCTCTCTTCTACTGTAACATTCTTTGGACCTTCATTCCCTTTCCTCCTAAATCCTTCCTCACCTCATTCTCTTGTCAAAAAAATTATTCTCTTTCTTGGCAGCCATTTATATGTATCCCTTCCTTTCCATCCTCTGGCTACTGTCATCTGGTCTGCTGACCCTCAGTATCATTGAGATAAATTGTTACAATAGGTCCCTAGCTGAGCTCTTTGCTCTTGGCTCTTCCTCCAACTCATTTTATCCACTTATTAACAGACTTATTTTCCTGAAGCACATCCTTAATCATGTGAGACCCCTACTCAAGAATTCTATACCTCTTTATAGCTCCCAGTAGGAAATTCAAATCCTGTGGCCTGGCATTAAGAGCCCATATATTATTGGCTCCACGTTGACTTGTCCAGCCTCATCTCCCAGTCTTCTCCTGACTATACCCACTCTACCACCAAACAGACCATTCACTCCACAAGAAGTCTCTTTGATGGTTCCTGTTACCCTGTCTTTCCCCATTCTTCAAGGCCTAGTTCAAATTTCCACATCTTCTAGGTAATTATCCTTGACTTTTTCTCTAGGAATTCTTGTTTTTTCCTTTATATTGCCATGCAAGACTTTTGTCCCTTTCTCTTGGCCATTGGCATCATTTAACCAGGTGTTCAGTTACTGAGTTACTGGTCAGCATGCTTTAACTTCCTTTCCAAGCTGGTATGGTTCTCAGAAGCAGACTGTATCCCCTTTAATGTGGCCTGATTCTCAGGCAAGAGCCAGCAAATGCTGCTGAGAACCAATGGGACAATTTGACTTTCCTTCTTTCCTGCTTCAGAACACCATTGTGGGCACTGTGCTTCTGGCCTGAGGGACTCCCAGGCCCACTGAATCTAAGCAGCTGTGTATCTTCCTGTCAGAGGAAAACATCCTGTAGCATGGAGAGCCTTACTTTGGAAACTCCTTCACCACATCATCCACAAATGCGTAAATGTCCTTCCAATTGTTCACACTGTCTGACCTAAAACAAAGACTTGAGTCAGAGGGATGAGGCATATACACTGGGTGGGAAGTTTCTGCCCCCTACCTCCCATAGTCCCTTTAGCAAGCTCCTCCTTATCCCACATAACTGAAGTCTGCCACACACCCTCGGGTCACTCTGGTGGTGACTTTCATCAGTGTGAATGGTGGGAAGGTTGAATAACCAGACCCATATGCTTGGGACCAAGTGACTTCCAGGGAGGAAGGACTTTAAGTGGCAAACCAGGGTGGTTGGTTTGGTTATGGTGGGTGGTTATGGTAGGTGGACAAGAAATGAAGGAGGATGCATTTGTTGGAAAACACATTTTGATTCTGATATGTTGGCTCTCTTAGTCCTCCACTTTCCTTTGGAATAGCCATTAACAGCTGTCTGCTCCTCTTCTACTCTTTAAAGATGTATAGTGGAGTGCAAGACAGGGCTTTTGGCACCACATTCCATTACATACCTCTTGGAAGCAACAGATCCAGCCTCAGAGAGTGACCCAAGCCAGTCCTGTAATCTTCTGCTGAACTCTGGATTCTTAGGCATCAGACTATCCTGACATACCTCCTTAGGTTGGGATCCATTTGTAAGCCTAAGTCAGATCTGCCAACCATCCCTCATGACACACAAAAGTTCTGCTCACACCTTCATGTTTTCCAGCACTCACAGAGCAGGAAGAGACATTCCCAATAGGAGCCTGCACCTCAGGCCCGGAAGGATGTGCTACTCAGACTATTTTATTTCCCTTCATCCTTCAAAGCTGAGCCACTCTAGACATGAAAGGCCTATTCCAGCACCACTGCAAGGGGAGAGATAGGAACAGACCTGGGACACTGATGTTCTGTTGCCATCATGGCCTGACCAGCAAGGAAAGCCACAGATCCTTCCTCTCCCTATTTTTAGTTTCTTACTCATTGGCTCACTTTAGTTCCTGGATGGTAAAGATGCTGAAGGGGGCTGGAGGCTTATGATGTCCCCTTCTGTCTAGATGGGAAGCCCTTAAATGTGCCCTACCAATCCAGGGTTCAAAGATCTTTGCAATCCAACATCTCTATAGTTCTGTACTAATTCAAGTTTGTGATTGGCAAATGTGAGGTTCACTAAGTGTCTTGGTCAAGATCCTGCTGATGTTAGGGGTGAAACAGTCTGATGCCCTAGCCTGGACTCTTTTTCTGGATCTATGACAGTTCATGTCTTTCCTGTCTCATATGAATTTGAGGAACCCACAAAGAGGCCCTTCCTCTTTCCTCCAGTGATGATTATGTCAATAAACATCCTAAACATCATGTTTATATGTATGATTCTCACATACCCAAGAGCATCCTTCTCCTCTCTACCATTCTTACTGCCTCTTCTAAGTTTCATCTAAAATTATCAACAGATGGTAAGGAAATTAAGGATAGATGATTCCAACTATGTCAGGATTATCATTCATGGGGCACATATATATGAAGCACTTTATATGCATGATTTCCAATTCTGAATCAACCCAATGATATTAGCATTATTCCCATTTTACAGATGAAAAAGTAGGCTCTCACAGGTCAAGGAATTTGGCACAATTTTCATGGGTAGCATGGATCTGAACCCAAATCTAGCTGTAAATCCCATGCTCTCCCCATTGGACTTGGGGGACTGGGGTGATACTGCTGTGCCAACAATTGCTAGGAGTATAGCAATAGACTCTGACAACTTACCCACAATACCAACTTTCTCACAGAAGCGCCATGCTAAATTGCAAGGAAGACAATCCCTTTCTTAACTAATGGTAACACTTCCCACTTTCCTTCTCATTACTACTCTCCCCTGCTTTCCCCCAGAGTGAAGAGGATCTTCCAAAGAAGATTCACAGGAAACAAGAGTCTTCAACCCACCTTACCTGCCCTGGGAAAGTTTCTAGCTTATGATTATTTGAAGGAATGTCTAGCCTCTAGAACACAGAAGAATGTGAGTGCTTGTGGGCAGTGGGAAGAACCACAGGGACCTACAGGTCCTTAGGAGAGAGGCAGTATGGAACACGAGTATGGAACAACTACATGGAGTTCCAGCTCCAATCATGTTTTAGCATCCCACACTTAAATGAGAACGGAGAGATGGAAATCACCAGACATTTGAGGGCATCTCTACTGCTGAAGCTTGAGTCCAAAATATCTTAGTGATATCACTATGCTGGGGGAATGGAAAAGGTGGGCAAGATTCAAGTAGGACAGCTGAACTATAAGAAAGCTAAATTCTCTTCTTTCATAGTCAGAAGTCAATAGAAAATGAGGAAACCTCAAACAGCAAGAAGCAGCAACTGTATTAGCATGTTATTATAAATTAATTTATAACTAATTTAATTAACTAAATTAATTTAATTTAGAATTGATTTCTAATTAAAATGAGAAAAATCTGGAAGATTTGTAATGGCTGTTTCTGAGAAATGGGATCAAATGTGGGGAGGAGGGATGCAGGATCCTCAAGTTTTTGTTGTGAAGTTTGCAATATGTTTGGTTTTAAACTTATGTTCAAGAATTTCTTGACAAATGAAAAAAATGAAAGTACAAATAAAAACTAGTAGCATGGAGGATGTCAACAAAAGGGCAGATTCTGAAACTCCAAGCCTTCTTTGCCAGTAGTAACATCAAAACAAAACAAAACAACAGAAGCTTTCTGTACCAACTTTCTGCTCTGTAGGAGCTCTACAAAATAATCAAAGGTTTATAGCAATAAAGTAAATGCCCAATCAAGAAACAGCCATCTTCAAAATGATAGGTAAGGTTTGTGGCATTTTTAATCACACTTCCCTCACTCTCCTTCTAGCCTGGTGGCAGTTTTGGTCTTGATTAATAGCCCAGTTCCAAGCTGTCCTTGAACCAGAGAAAGCAGTGCAGACCTTACAATTATTGTGCACATCTCTTCTAACCTGTCTGGGTCAATCTGACCCCTGGCTGGGGTCAATTAGAGGGTTCAAAAACAGTTGTGGACACAGGTACATTTAAAAAGCCACAGGGGCACCTGAGTGGTGCAGTCAGTTTAGTGTCTGACTCTTGGTTTTGGCTCAGGTCATGATCTCAGGGTCGTGAGATCAAGCCCTGCGTTGGGTTCTGCACTCAGCATGGAGTTTGCTTGAGTTTCTCTCCCCTCTCCCTCTGCTCCTCCCCCACTGTGGTCTCTCCATCTCTCTCTCAAATAAATAATCTTAAAAAAAAAAAAAAGCCTGTCTGAAGCATGCTTAGAAAAATCCCCAAGAAACCTTAAGCTTTCACTTTGGACTGATCTCTAGGCTCTGAGCAAACCTAACTAAGTGGTAAAGGAATGCCCAGCAAAGAACCATTTGCAAACGCTGGTTGATGTGTTTGTTTTCTGTGTTTTGTTTTAAATTTTTGTGCTGTTTTATGTTTGTTCTAGCTCCTGGCATTCAAGGAAATCTCTGTCAAAACCTTAGCTGAATATAAGCTAAAGGAACAAAAATTCCAGTAATCACATACAACAAGGATATTCTTATATTCTTTGCAAAAAACTGTTTGTAAAGCCCTCAAAAGAAATGGAAATCTACACACTTCTACAATAGATAAAAAAAGCAAAAGCAGCCCAGTACCCATGGGGAATTCTGATTTCTAGACTATCACATTAAAATATCAAAACACCCAATTTTCAACAAAAGTAAATCACAAAACATACAAAAAACTAGGAGAACATGGGTCTTTCAAAGGAACTAAATATAAATTTACAGAAACCATTCCTGAGGAAGCCAGGGCATCAGACTGAGTAGACAAAGGCTTAAAGCGACTACCTTAAATATGCTCAGAGGTAAGAGAAAAATAAGGACTAAGAAATAAAGGGAATCAGGAAAATGATATATGAAAAAAATGAGGACACCAACAAAAAACTAATTATTAAAAACCCCCAGAAATCTGAAGGTGAAATGTGCAATAATTTTATTGAAAAATTTATTAGAGTGATTCAATAGCAGATTTGAGCATACACAGCAAAATGTCAGGGAAGCTGAGGATAGGATAATTAAAATTTTTAAGTGTCAGAAGTGGAAAGAAAAAAGAATGAAAAGTGATCAGCATCTTTGGGACCTATATGAAACCATCAAGCAGAACAACATATACATTGTGGGAATCCGAGAAAGAGCTAAGAGAAAAGAGCAGAAACATTTTTTGAAGAAATAGCAGCAACACATGTCCCAAATTGAATATTATTCAGCCATAAAAAACACTGAAATCTTGCCACTTGCAACAATATAGATAGATCTAGAGAGTATGATGCTAAGTGAAATAAGTCAGTCAGAGAAAGAAAAATAGCATATGATTTCATTCATATGTGGAATTGAAGAAACAAACAAACAAAGGAAAAGGAGAGTCAAACCAAAAAACAGAATCTTAACTATAGAGAATAAACAGATGATTACCAGAGGGGAGGTGGGTGGGGGTATGGGTGAAATAGGTGAAGGGGATTAAAAGTACACTTATTTTGATGAACACTGAATAAAGTATAGAATTGTTGAATCACTATATTGTACACCTGCATCTAATATAACACTGTATGTTAACTATACTGGAACTAAATTTTTTTTAAAATCCAAGATTAGATAAAATATATAAACCAACAAATCCAAGAACTTTGACTAACTTCAATTGTGATAAATTAAAGACCCATTCTAAGACACATTATAATAAAACTGTTGAAAGACAAAGACAACAAGAGAATCCTGAGCAGGAAGAAAGACTTGTAACATACAAGTAGTCTTCAGTAAGGTTGTTTCTCATCAGATACCTGTGAGGTCAGAAGGTAGTAGAGGAAATATTTAGAGTGCTGAAAGAAAAAGAAAGTCAAGTGAGAATGCCAAATTCTATAAAACTCCATAGGTGAGGGAGAAATTTAGACATTCACAGATAAACAAAAGCTAAGGGAGTTCATTTCCATTGAACCTGCCCCACACCTACAGTTAAAGGAGTCATACAAATTAAAATAGAAGGACACTAAATAATAACTTGAAGTCATATGAACATAAAAAGATCAAGATTTATCTTTCTGGTAAAGATAAATACAAGAGCAAATATAAAAGCTAGCATTATGAGTGAAATAAGTCAATCAGAGAAAGACATGTATCATATGACCTCGCTGATATGAGGAATTCTTAACCTCAGGAAACAAACTGAGGGTTGCTGGAGTGGTGGGGGGTGGGAGGGATGGGGTGGCTGGGTGATAGACATTGGGGAGGGTATGTGCTATGGTGAACGCTGTGAATTGTGCAAGACTGTTGAATCACAGATCGGTACTTCTGAAACAAAAATATTGCAATATATGTTAAGAAAAAAAAAAGAAGAAGATAGCAGGAGGGGAAGAATGAAGGGGAGTAAGTCGGAGGGGGAGACGAACCATAAGAGACGATGGACTCTGAAAAACAAACTGAGGTTTTTAGAGGGGAGGGGGTGGGGGGATGGGTTAGCCTGGTGATGGGTATTAAAGAGGGCATGTTCAGTGTGGAGCACTGGGTGTTATGCACAAACAATGAATCACGGAACACTACATCAAAAACTAATGATGTATGGTGATTAACATAACAATAAAAAATTAAAAAAAGAGAGAAAATAAAATTTTAAGAATGGTGAAAAAAATAAAAGCTAGCATTATTATAATCTTGGTTTGTAACTGAACATTTATTCTCTTCAGAATTCAAAAGAAATGCATTAAAGTCATGATAAATCTATGTTATTGGGCACACAATGTACAAAGATGCAATTTGTGACATTGACACAAGGGGGGGTTGCAGCAGTAAAGAAGCAGAGTTCTTGTGTGTGATTAAAGTTAAGATGGCATTAATTAGAATTAGATTGTTATAGCTTTAGCACGTTACAGTTAATGCTCATGTAATCATAGAGAAAATATCTATAATAGAATATTCACAAAGGAAATAAGAAGGGAATCAAAAATTGATTATTTTATTTTGTAGTAATAAGTTTTGGTTCCCTTCTCAGAAGTGGGCAGAAAAGGAGAAAATAAGAAGCAAAAATCTAGAAAACATACATAAAGTAAATAGCAAAATGGCAGAAGTCCTTCTATATAATAATTATTTTAAATGTAAATGGATTAAACTATCCAGACCAAAGGGATAGATTGGCAGAATAGATGAAAGAAAGATCTAAGTATATGCTGTCTACAAGAGACTCACTTTAGATGTAAGGACACAAACAGGTTGAAAGTGAAAGTACAGAAAGATATTCAAGGCAAACAGAAACCCAAAGAGAGCTAGAATAACTATATTAGACAAAAGAGACATTAAGTAAGAAACTGTTATAAATGGCAAAGAAGGACATTGTATATTCATAAAAGGGCAAAATATTCAAGAAAATAAAACATTTATAAACAGATATGCACAAAACATCAGAGCTCCAAAAGTTATGAGGCTAACACTGACAGAATTTAAGAGGGAATTAGAAATCTCTACAATAGAAGTTGAAGACTTCAATATTCTACTTTCAAAAATGGATAGAAAAACTGGACAAAATATAAGGAAATAGATAAATAAGGGAACCAAAGATGTGAACAACAGTGTAAACTAGTTGTACCTAACAGATATGTAGAGAACACTCTATGTGACAAGAGCAAAATGCATTTTCCTCAAGTGTTTGTGTAATATTCTCCAAGGCAGATTACATGTTAAGCCACAAAACAAGTCTTAACAAATTTAAAACGATGGAAATAATTCAACAAAGAAATAGAAACCATAAAAATATACAGAAATCCTAGAGCTAAAGAATACAATGACTGAACTGAAGTATTCAACAGAGGAGTTCAGTAACAGACTCAAAGAAGCAGAAAAAAACAGTCAGTGAACTAGAAGATAGGGCATTTGAAGTTATCCAGTCACAGGAGCAAAAAAAAAAAAAGAATGGAAATGCTCATAGAGGAGCAAGATGGCGGAGGAGTAGGAGACCTGGATTTTGTCTGGCCCCAGGAATTCAGCTGGATAGGGTTCAAACCATTCTGAACACCTACTAACTCGACAGATCGAAGAAAGGAATAGCAACAACTATCTGAACAGAAAACTGACCACTTTCTAAAAGGTCTTTTCTGATTTGTTTAATGTATTTTTTCTGGGGACATTGTTACCCCGTTAGCATTTTGTTCTCTCATTCATCTATTCTCCTCAGGACAAAATGACAAGATGGAAAAATTCACCTCAACAAAAAGAACAAGAGGCCAGTACCGACTGCCAGGGACCTAATCAATATGGACATTAGTAAGATGTCAGAACTAGAGTTCAGAATGATGATTTTAAAGATACTAGCTGGACTTGAAAAAAGCATGGAAGATATTAGAGAAACCCTTTCTGGAGAAATAAAAGAACTAAAATGTGACCAAGTCGAAATCAAAAAGGCTACTAATGAGGTGCAATCAAAAATGGAGGCTCTAACTGCTACAGTAAATGAGGCAGAAGAGGGAATTAGTGATATAGAAGACCAAATGATGGAAAATAAAGAAGCTGAGAAAAAGAGAGATAAACAACTACTGGATTACGAGGGCAGAATTTGAGAGATAGGCGATTCCATAAGATGAAACAATATTAGAATAATTGGGATCCCAGAGGAAGAAGAAAGAGAGAGAGGGGCAGAAGGTATATTGGAGCAAATTATAGCAGAGAACTTCACTAAAGTGGGGAAGGAAACAGGCATCAAAATCCAGGAGGCACAGAGAACCCCTCTCAAAATCAATAAAAATAGGTCAACTCCCTGACATCTAATAGTAAAACTTATGAGACTCAGAGACAAAGAGAAAATCCTGAAAGCAGCTCAGGAGAAGAGATCTGTAACCTACAATGGTAGAAACATTAGATTGGCAACAGACCTATCCACAGAGACCTGGCAGGTCAGAAAGGACTGGCAAGATCTATTCAGAGCAATAAATGAGAAAAATATGCAGCCAAGAATACTATATCCAGCTAGGCTCTCATGGAAAATAGAAGGAGACATAAAAAGCTTCCAGGACAAACAAAAACTAAAGGAATCTGCAAACACGAAACCAGCCCTCCAAGAAATATTGAAAGGGGTCCTCTAAGCAAAGAGAGAGCCTAAAAGTAACATAGACCAGAAAGGAACAAAGACAATATACAGTAACAGTCACCTGACAGGCAATACAATGGCACTAAATTCATATCTTTCAATAGTTACCCTGAATGTAAATGGGTTAAATGCCCCAATCAAAAGACACAGGCTATCAGACTGGAGAAAAAAACAAGACCCATCGATATGCTGTCTGCAAGAGACTTATTTTAGACCCAAAGACACCTCCACATTGAAAGTGAAGGGATGAAAAACCATTTACCGTGCTAACGGACACCAAAAGAAAGCTGGGGTGGCAATCCTTATATCAGACAAATTAGATTTTAAAACAAAGACTGTAATAAGAGATAAGGAAGGACACTATATCCTACTTAAAGGGTTTATTCAACAAGATCTAACAATTGTAAATATCTATGCCCCTAACATGGGAGCAGCCAATTAGATAAGGCAATTAATAACAAAAGGAAAGAAACACATTGACAACAATACAATAATAGTGGGGCACTTTAACACCCCCCTGACTGAAATGGACAGATAATCGAAGCAAAAGATCAACAAGGAAATAAAGACTTTAAATGATACACTGGACCAAATGGACTTCATAGACATATTCAGAACATTCCATCCCAAAGCAACGGAATACACATTCTTCTCTAGTGCTCATGGAACATTCTCCAGAATAGATCACATCCTAGGTCACAAATCAGGTCTCAACTGGTACCAAAAGATTGGGATTATTCTCTGCATATTTTCAGACCACAGTGCTTTGAAACTAGAACTCAATCACAAGTGGAAAGTCAGAAAGAACTCAAATACATGGAGGCTAAAGAGCATCCTACTAAAGAATGAATGGGTCAACCAGAAAATTAAAGGAGAATTAAAAATATTCATGGAAATCAATGAAAATGAAAACACAACTGTTCAAAATCTTAGGGATGCAGCAAAGGCAGTCCTGAGAGGAAAGTATATAGCAATACAAGCCTTTCTCAAGAAACAAGAGAGGTCTCAAATACACAACCTAACCCTACACCTAAAGGAGCTGGAGAAAGAACAGCAAAAAAAGCCTAAACCCAGCAAGAGAAGAGAAATAATAAAGATCAGAGCAGAAATCAATGAAATAGAAACCAAAAGAACAGTAGAACAGTTCAACGAAACAGGGAGTTGGTTCTTTGAAAGAATTAATAAGATTGATAAACCCCTGGCCAGACTGATCAAAAAGAAAAGAGAAATGACCCAAATCAACAAAATCATGAATGAAAGAGGAGAGATCACAACCAACACTAAGGAAATACAAACAATTATAAGAACATATTATGAGCAACTCTATGCCAGCAAATTAGATAATCTGGAAGAAATGGATGCTTTCCTAGAGATGTATCAACTACCAAAATTGAACCAAGAAGAAAAAGAAAACCTGAACAGACCTATAACCACTAAGGAAACTGAAGCAGTCATCAAAAATCTCCCAACAAACAAAAGCCCAGGGCCAGATGGCTTCCCAGGGGAATTCTACCAAACATTTAAACAAGAATTAATACTTATTCTCCTGAAACTGTTCCAAAAAATAGAAATGGAAGGAAAACTTCCAAACTCATTTTATGATGCCACCATTACCTTGATCTCCAAAACAAAGACCCCATCAAAAAGGAGAATTAGAGACCAATATCCTTGATGAACATGGATGCAAAAATTCTCATCAAAATACTAGCCAGTAGGATCCAACAGTACATTAAAAGCATTATTCATCATGACCAAGTGGGATTTATCCCTGGGCTGCAAGGTTGGTTCAACATCCGCAAATCAGTCAACGTGATACAATATATTAACAAAAGAAAGAACAAGAATCATATGATCCTCTCAACAGATGCAGAAAAAGGATTTGACAAAGTACAGCATCCTTTCTTGATCAAAACTCTTCAGAGTATAGGGATAGAGGGTACCTACCTCAATATCATAAAAGCCATCTATGAAAAACCTACAGCGAATATCCTTCTCAATGGGGAAAAACTGAGACCTTTCCCCCTAAGGTCAGGAACGCGGCAGGGATGTCCACTATCACCACTGCCATTCAACACAGTATTAGAAGTCCTAGCCACAGCAACCAGACAACAAAAAGAAATCAAAGGCATCCAAATCTGCAAGGAGGAAGTCAAACTCTCACTGTTTGCAGATGATATGATACTTTATGTGGAAAACCCAAAAGACTCCACCCCAAAACTGCTAGAACTCATACAGGAATTCAGTAAACTGGCAGGATATAAAATCAATGCACAGAAATCAGTGGCATTCATATACACCAACAACAAGACAGAAGAGAGGGAAATTAAGGAGTCGATGCCATTTACAATGCACCCAAAACCATAAGATGCCTAAGAATAAATCTAATCAAAGAGGGAAAGGATCTGTACTCAAAACTATAAAATACTTGTGAAAGAAATTGAGGAAGACACAAAGAAATGGAAAAATGTTCCATGCTCATGGATTGGAAGAACAAACATTGTGAAGATGTCAACGCTACCTAGAGCAATCTACACATTCAATGCAATCCCCATCAAAATACCATCCACTTTTTTCAAAGAAATGGAACAAATAATCCTAAAATTTGTATGGAACCAGAAAAGACCCTGAATAGCGGGAGAAATGTTGAAAAAGAAAAGCAAAGCTGGCGGCATCACAATTCCGGACTTCCAGCTCTATTACAAACCTGTCATCATCAAGACAGTATGGTACTGGCACAAAAACAGACACATAGATCAATGGAACAGAGTAGAGAGCCCAGAAATGTCCCCTCAACTCTCTGGTCAACTAGTCTTCGACAAAGCACATGGAGAAGAATCAAACTGGACCATTTCCTTACACCACACACAAAAATAGACTCCAATGGTTGAAAGACCTCAACGTGAGACAGGAGTCCACCAACATCCTAAAGGAGAACACAGGCAGCAACCTGTTCAACCTCAGCTGCAGCAACTTCTTCCTAGAAACATCGCCAAAGGCAAGGGAAGCCAGGGCAAAAATGAACTATTGGGACTTCATCAAGATAAAAAGCTTCTGCACAGCGAAAGAAACAGTCAACAAAACCAAAAGACAACAGACAGAATGGGAGAAGATATTTGCAAATGACATATCAGATAAAGGGCTAGTATCCAAAATCTATAAAGAACTTATCAAACTCAACACCCAAAGAACAAATGATCCAATCAAGAAATGGGCAGAAGACAAGAACAGAGATTTTTCCAAAGAAGACATCAAATGGCCAACAGACACATGAAAAAGTGCTCAACATTGCTCGGCATCAGGGAAATCCAAATCAAAACCTCAATGAGATATCACCTCACACCAGTCAGAATGGCTACAATTAACAAGTCAGGAAACGACAGATGTTGGCGGGGATGCGGAGAAAGGGGAACCCTCCTACACTGTTGGTGGGAATGCAAGCTGGTGCAACCACTGTGGAAAACAGTATGGAGGTTCCTTAAAAAGTTGAAAATAGAGCTACCATAGGACCTAACGTGCACTACTGGGTATTTACCCCAAAGATACAAATGTAGGGATCTGAAGGGGTATGTGCACCCTGATGTTTATAGCGGCAATGTCCACAATAGGTAAACTGTGAAAAGAGCCAAGATGTCCACTGACAGATGAATGGATAAAGAAGATATGGTATATATATACACAATGGAATATTATGCACCCATCAAAAGGAATGAGAGCTTGCCATTTGCAATGATGTGGATGGAACTGGAGGCTATTATTCTGAGCGAAATAAGTCAGAGAAAGACATGTATCATATGACCTCACTGATATGAGGAATTCTTAATCTTAGGAATCAAACTGAGGGTTGCTGCAGTGGTGGGTTGTGGGAGGGATGGGGTGTCTAGGTGATAGACATGGGGCAGGGTAGGTGCTATGGTGAGCGTTGTGAATTGTGTAAGACTGATGAATCACAGATCTGTACCTCTGATACAAATAATACATTATATGTTAAAAAAGAAAGAAGATAGCAGGAGGGGAAGAATGAAGGGGGGGACATCGGAGGGGAGACGAACCATGAGAGACTATGGACTCTGAGAAACAAACGGAGGGTTCTAGAGGGGAGGGGTGTGGGGGGATGGGTTAGCCTGGTGATGGGTATTAAAGAGGACATGTTCTGCATGGAGCACCTGGTGTTATACGCAAACAATGAATCATGGAACACTACATCACAAACTAATGATGTTTAAGATAACTAAAAAAAAGAGCTCCAGGGGGAGGTAATAATAATAATAATAAAAAGATTGGGAAGACTGCCTTGTTTTACAATCAATTTCATTAGAAGATTATCTATATTAATAATCTTAGAGCTTTTGGTTTTGTTTTACTACTTTACTATTTTTTTGTATTTATTATTTCTCTAAAATATTCTCCCTTTCATTTTCTTTGGGTTTCATTTTATTATTCTTTTAAAAATATTTTTAGGTTAATTATTAACTCATTTATTTTTACCAATTTTCCCCCATAAGATAACCATTTGTGGCCACAAATTTTCCTCTAATCTTCTCTTTCACTAAAGTTGTATAAATGCTCACATTAGGGATTTGATGTCTCATTTCCATATTCACCAAAAGAAAAGTTTTGCTTTGTGGATCTTCTAATGTATGTTCTGAATCAGCTTCTCCCCCCTCAGATTTGCCATAATTCTTTTTCTTTACAATCTTACTTGTGTAATAGATGCTCCAAAACCTGGGGAAAAGCACGGAGACTGTCACCTTCTGTCCCTGCATCCCCTGCCCCCCAAGGGCTGGTTTCCCTTTCAGTCCCTCAGGGATCTCCCTTCTTCAGTCTAATGGGCTCTGCACTCCCTCTGTGCTCCAACAATGTGACCCTCTCATCTGGCTGCCTTCGCAACAATTCTGGTGACCGGACCCACTTCTCCCATCTCTTCTCACCTGTCACTACGAGCTCATTCGAGTCCTGTCATGAATGTCGCCCACTCAGAAGCCATTCCCTCCCGCCGCTCAGCCCTTCTTCGGACCCTAGTCCGTCCCACTTTCCGTGGGTAGTTAGGTTCCCTGACACCTTTGCTTTCTGTGAGGTCACAGAACTCACCATGGTCTGGCGCAGTGCTGCCATCTCCCGGCTGAGGAGCCAGCGAGGCAGAGGGACAGTTCCACGGAAGTTTGGGCGATTGTCGCGGCGCCGCAAAGATGCAGTTTGCGCGGCGGCTCAGCGAGCAGGGGTAAGAACTGCCCGGACGCCGCGGGGATCTCGCACTAACACCCGGGCCTCGGCGAGAAGTCTCGGCGTCTAGGGCGGGTGAGCAGCGGCAGGGGCGCCTCCGCTGTGGCCCAGGCGCCACCTCCCAAGGCACGGGAGATTTTCGCCCGGTGGGGCGGCCAGCGCCGGGACGCTCCCCCTCAGCCCAGCTGCTGCGAGGCGCGGGGCAGAGGCCGAATCACCTGGCGGCGGGCCGGGGTTTGCCGAGCCGAGCGCGCCGGGTTTGCACCCAGCTCACCTCTGAGCAGGTCGCGTCGACGCGCAGGCCCCTCCCGGAAGGGGCCGTGGGGGTGGGCTGCCCGAGGCCCCGCCCCGGAGGTGGGAGCAGTCCGGGGGGGCGGGGCCCGGCCGGCCCCCGGGGTTCGCGCGCCAGGTTCCGACTCCTGTGCGGTGCGGTCGGACTTGGAAGCGGTCTGGGCTGCCAGCGCCTCTCCAGCGCCCAGCGCCGCGGGAGAGCCGAGGTGAGACGCACCGTCCTGCACCTGGGACAGGCGGCGAGTGGACGTGGGGGGCGCGATTCATCCCACTTCTGCTGGCCTTTCCCCAGGGCAGAGTGCGCAGTCCTGCCCTTGACTGCCCTGTTCTTTCCTCCCCTCGGGCGCCAGCTTCCTTCATCTCGCCCCCCTACCCCTTTTTTCTCCTCGTTCCCCCCAGTCCCTGCCTTCTGCCTCTGTCTTTTGTCTCCTTGTCTCTTCCTGTTTCTCTCCGTCGTCTATCTCACTTTTTCTTGTCTGCCTCTTCTTCATTACCTATTTTCCCTGCCCTACCCCTTCTCTTTTTCCTTCTCTCTCTTGGTCTTTCCCTTCGCCCCCCCCCCCACCCCCCGCCCCAGGAATTCTGCCTTTTGATGTTTTTTTCTTTCTCCTAGGATGACTCTCATTCTTCCATCTATCCATCCACCCATCCTCTCTCATCCTGTGCTGCTCTGTTATACTCAGCCGGAGCTTGTGCTCGGCACTAGGGTAATAATGGTGCATCTGTCCCAGATCCTTTCTCCAAAAGATTACATCCAAAGGGGGCATTCAAGTGCCTGTTTTGGGAAAAATACATAAATGATCTAGTTATAAATATCTGAGATTTAGGGTGAGCCGGAAGAAAATACTTGGTTTTAGAGACAAGGCATTGATTGAGTCGTTTTCTTGACATTTGCCTGTAGTAACAGGCACAGACAGCACACCAGGAAGCTAAATCCTGCAGAAACATTGAGGGGACACTGGGGCCCACACCATCCTTCCTTGGAAATAGTGTAAGGCCAGGTTGATAGGGAGGGAAGGGGTGGAATTCAGAGCTTACTTGTGGGAAGACAATAGAGAGGTCAGGGCTTTTCATGTGAAACCATTAAGTGAGAGTTAAAATATGAAATTAACTGTGTATTTCTAAAATAGATACTTGCCAGTGCTGCTGATGTGCAGAATTTAAGTTCCATAATTATGCTGAATCAGACAGGCATTTTATAGCAATTATTGTGGCATTTAAGATTAATGTTTTTGTGTACATTAGGTAGGACCACAGTTGAAAATACCCTCATCTTAGTATCAAGGATTGTCTTAGACACATACTAAGTGAAGAAATCTAGAAAAACAAATCCGATTAATTTGGGGGGAATAAAGTAGAAGTATTGCATATTAAAGCAATGTTTGCTTCTTGTTAAAAATGTGATTTTCCCAGTGAGACGTGATTTCATTGCTTTATGATATTTTTATGACATATAGCTGTATGTTCAAACACATACACACACACCATATATATATAAACTTGTTTGTTTTTAAAGCTATTAATTACCACCTAACACAGAAGTTTTTTTCTAATCAAGAATTTAACCTTTTGGTTTATTATGATTTTTAATGATATTTCAGTTCATTTGACTTTTCAGTTGTTATGGGAAAGGAAATGTGATATTACATAAATCACACAAACAAAAATGAAATATGACCGAAGAGGATTGCAATGTGTTTATTGAAAGAATTTTTTCATTTTAAATCAAAGAATGTTGGACAAATTCTTAAGTATATGCATGGAACTTTGATTCGGGAGGTTGTTTTCTGCATTTAAGAGTCAAATTGACTTTTAAATCATTGTACCGCTGACTTCCACTGTATCAGAACTCTGGAGGGGTGGGATGAAAGGGATGCTTTGCAAATGATTTAAAACCATCATGTCTGCTTTGCTTAGCAGATTTCTTTTTCAGAAAGCCAAGAAGTGACAACTTTTCTTTAAAACAGATAATCACAATAAAAAGATTTTTTCAAGGTTTTGTGTTGAGCTGCAATGCTTTTTAAATTTCCTTTCCTTCTTTGAGTAGGCTGTATCTCTCCTTTCTAGTAGATAATGATGCTATTATTGGCATCAGGTAGAGTCTGGCTGAGCAGTTTGATATACAAGCCATGGACTTTCCCCGGAAGGCTGCCACTGGGCTTGGTCTACATGGCCAAGTTGTGTTAGGACTCCAGCAGACTGCATTATGGGCCTGGTGTCTGTCTGCATTCTGGGAATCCTGCATTTGGTTTTGCTTGAACACAGGAGGCATTGCTGCTGAAGGGGTATAGGCGGACATAGAGCCTGTGGGGATTGGCTAGGAAGACCTCTTCTCTCCCAGCTCCATGGCATCACCAACCAGCCTCCAGGAAAGCCTGGATAGCTCTCCAGTTTTAATTTTCTCAGGGTTCCAGAGCTAGGAGGATGCATGTGTATTTCCCATTCAGGAAAACCCAGGATGTCACAATCCATATGTAGAAGAGGTGGATAGATAATTATCCCCTGGAACCTTCCAGAATGGTCTGAGAAGCATCTCCAAAGTCTAGGGAAACCAAAGGATTAGAGCACAGGAGATATTATCTGCTCTTGTTTGTTTTAGCTAAAGAGGAAGCCAGACACAGGAGACACTAGTTGGTGGTATGCATGGTATCACTGAATAAGATCCAGTTTCTGAGTAAGATGCAGCTTGGATAGGCTGGAGGCTGGCCAGCTGACAGAGGTTGGAGAGTACCTTCAGATACCTCAGGAAAAAGAGGTCACCTGGTTGTTGACTAAAAGTTCTTTCTTCTGTGAATGAAGGGGGAAGGAGGAAAACAGGCAGGCCATTTGGTCACTCATTACACACTACTGTGCACGGGTTCCTGGGAGCACATGAGTAGAGGAAAGTGAGCCAGGTGGTTGACTCTTGCCCTTTGCACTAGTGTGATACTAATGAATAAATTAATGCTACCTAACATTTATTGAGCCCGGCTCTTTAACACTTCAGATACCTTAATCCGTCTAATCTTTACCAACCACTGGATGAAGTAGGCATCAAGGTGATCCTTTTTTTTAGAAAGAAAGGGTCCTTTTTTGGATGAGGAAATAGGCAGAGAGAGGATCAACACCTTGCCCGTGGTCACAGGATTGGTAAGAGCAGAGTTGGGTTTGGTCGAGGCATCCGATGTGAGAGCCCACGCACTTATCCTCTATGTGATACACGGCTTGA
The DNA here is from genome assembly GCF_003265705.2 of Callorhinus ursinus. Taxonomy (NCBI): domain Eukaryota; kingdom Metazoa; phylum Chordata; class Mammalia; order Carnivora; family Otariidae; genus Callorhinus; species Callorhinus ursinus. Next base: position 33,331,498 of record NW_027397082.1, on the reverse strand, counting down.
TGATAACATGAGATGGCCTGGCCATAGCATGAACAGAACGTGGCCAGGTGAAAGAATGATCAGAGTCTGCACTCGGTGCCCTGGAAATGGGTAATAAACAAAGATACATGTGCTTGTAACACTGTGAAGTGAGTAAGGCTTCATTTCCAAGAATGTAGCCCTTCTTGTGTTTGTTGGAGGAATCCTCACTGGTGGCCCAGGAAGGTTGAGAGCCTGAGGGAGAAGTATCCTAAATGATAAGGAAGGATGGATCTGGTCAGACACCACGTAAACTTGGGGAGCACAGACTCAGAAGGTCTCAAAGGTCACTTATAATCCCATGATCTAAGGGCTCAGAAATGTTGGAGAGTCTGGGATTGAAATCAGGTCCTTTAAATAGGAAGACCATGGGGTGTTACTGAAAGATGTCTGTGTGGCTCAGGGAGTTCCTTGCTAAGCTCAGACTGAAAAGATCCAAGGAGGATAAGAGAACCCTTATCAGGACACACACAACAGAGTGAGGAGGATGAGCAGATCGTGTCAGGGGGTGAGAGCTCAGAATGAATTGAGGCTATTGAGGAGAGTGGAGGGACAGCAAAGGGTCCCTTAACATTGCATGGGAGCAAGGAGAACAAGGGCTGCATAGATTCACCGGAATGTCTGGCAGAGAACCATCCTCCAATTGCAAAGGGCATTAGTCGGTCCACATAGGAAGAAGGAGCAAGGCAGCACCGAGCAGCTGTGCGTGCAGTCTCCTGACCCAGAACTCACTGGCCAGGGCATGATGTGACCCCAGAGATGACATCATGCATCTGCACAGGTCATCTGAGAGGTGGATCACAGGAGAGGTGCATGAAGCCTGGAGCTCAATGAGACCCAGAGTCTGATGTTGACCGTGGGTAAGGGCCTGTGAGTCGTTTGACAGGAAGAGATGGGCATCAGGAGCTGGCACAGGCTCACTTGGGACAGGCCACGTCAGACACACATCATTTTCCTCTTTGAGAGGCTTCCATCTGGCAATGTCACAGACAGAGTGGACCGGTTAGATGGAGCCCCAGACAGAGTGTTGTAGGACATTATTTGCACTTGCCTGAGTGACCTTAGCCCAGCAGTGCTGATGCATGGGAGAGAGGTGAGCCTCAGGGAGCTTGGTCATACCAAAGGTCCCCACTCAGTTCAGTACCCTCGTCACCTTCTTTTCTTCTCTTTCTCATTATTATTATTATTATTATTATTATTATTATTATTATTTTATTATTATTTTATCTCCCTTTCTTTCTCCTCCTCCTGTTGGTCCCATTATTATTATTAAGATTTGAATAATAAAATTGATGGAACATGGAGTTGGATGGATATCTAATATAGTGATTGGCAGAATTCAGACCCACAATGGTCTCAAGAAGCTGGAAGGCAGCGCTGCATTTAGCAATGTGGCATTTAGCAGGTTGGAGATGAACGCCCTTGGGTTGAATCGTGCGGCTTCCCTCGTGTGGTTACTGTGAAAATTCCACGCAATAAGGCATATGACGCCTCTGGCATCTCTGGCATGTGTTCACCTACATACTCTATAAACGGTCACTTCTATGTTTACGTGATGAAGCATCCCTGGTAGTAAAGATTTCATCCTGCAGTAAGATCCCATGTTCCAGATTTGAATGCTGAAAACAGAGTTGTCACATCTGTGGCTCAGGGCACTCTGGACATTTCTGATGACTGGGTCTACATGGCTGTGGTTGGCAGAGGTTGCCCGAGCTGAGAAGACAGCCCAGTGGGCCTGTCTGCAGAGGGGTGCAGGGTGCAGCAGGGCCCGGAGGGCAGTAGCATGGGTGCCTGCCCAGGCTTGGGAAAGACATCCTGTGGTTCTAAATTGTCATCTGGAGGGCTGCCTGAGGAAGAGCTGGGGGAGAAAGCGATGGATTGGGGGGAAATATGTGTGTGTGTGTGTGTGTGTGTATTTAAGTGTGAGTGTATGTGTGTGTATGAGTGTGTATATGTGAGTATATGTATGTGTGTCTATGTGTTTGTTTCTGTAAGTGTATGTGTATTTGAGTGGGTGAGCAAAGATGTGTGTGTATGTGTGCATGTGAGTCTGGTTCAGCCAGTGCTGCTCACCAGCTGGGGGAGAGTGGGCAGGGGGAGGCCTGAAGATGGGTGTCCTAGCTTCAAGAATTGGCTGGTGGAGTTGATTAGGGAAGGGCAGGGAGGAAAGCTTCCCCAGCAGGGCTGATGGCACTCTCTCCTCCTCAGTGCCACCTCACATATGGCCGTGAGTGTCTTTCCTCCAAGACTTGAGCACCTCCAGGGCAAAGTGGAGGCTGGTCTACCTGAGTAGGTCCAGCAGGTTGGCACAAGAGGACAGTTGACAGGTGAGCAGAGGAGAAGGAAATGGATTAATGTCTGAGGAGAACCAAGTGTGGGCACTCTGGTGAGTGGATGCGGGGCAGACCCACGCTTGCTCCAGGGGCAGGGCCAGGTGGAGAAGAGGGGGCTGCCCCCCAGGAGTGGGAGTGGGGCCCAGACCCACCCTGCCATGCCTGGGCATTTTATTGTCCAGCCTTTACCCTCTGGCCACCTGTGCTGCAGGAGCTCCGCTCCCAGGTGCTCGGTGTCCTGTCATGTCTGATTCTGTGGAAGAAAAATGGACACACTGAGCTGCAAGACTACTCTAAACAATGAAAACGTTCATAAATCAGGGTGCAAACACGTTAGATTTGTCAACTGGGTCGGAACGGCCTGGTGGACACGTCATGTGCTATGGGAACACAGCAGCTCCTGCCTCGATGCTGGCAGGTGCAGGGGCAGTGCTGAGCCTCACCCTTGGGTGGCAGGGTCACGTGGCATGGTCCTTCCTCCCTGATGGAGTCCTGGAGGTGAAAGCAGGTGGCACAGTGCTCCAAGTCAGGGTGAGCTGCTGCATCCGTAGTAGTCAGGCTTCTTTGGATGCACACAGCAAAGATGAGGAGCGCATGTCTCACTGCTGTTGCTTCCTCTCTGTGCAGTGTCCTGTGGTCCAAGTGTGCTGGCGCAGCCAACAGGGGAGCGCTCCAGTCTCACGGCTCCTCCCTGGGTCAAGCCCTCCGGAACACCAAAGCCCCTGAAGACTGACAGCTGTTGGAGCATCCACCTTGGCAGCTGGCTCACACCCTGCTGGTTAGCATGGCTGCTGGGAAGGGTGCTGTGCGGAGCTCTTCAGCTGAAAACAGTTGGCGGCTTAGTGAAGCCGACCATGGCAGGGGTTGCAAGCCAGTGCTGCTGGAGAAAACCAACCACCTGGGCTCTGAGGCTGCCACAGGTGGTGGGGGCCAGCATGAGGCCTGTGCTGAGCTGGTGCTGTCAGCAACCCCAGGCAAACTCAGACTGGGAAAGCCAATGGCCCAGAAGGTGTCCTGGGAACAGGGGCAGAGTGCCTTCACGGAGGTGCCTCAGCTCAAGAAGAGGCTGGAGGGTACACAGGCCAAGGAGAGGGAGCATGGTAACCCCACAGGACAGCCTGTCCCCCAGCAGCTGACACAGGAGATCCCCAGGGATCCAGCTGGCAGCAAGGTCTTCTCTTGGCCCAGCGGAGCCCAAGGGGAACCGAGAAGCGCCTTCAGCAAACCAGCCAGGTGTCCAACAGGGAGACCTGGGCCAACCTCTGTCTTCCAGGCAGAGGGACACGCAGATGCCCTTGGGGAGCTGTTGGGACTCATCAACACGGTAGATGTCCCTTGTTGGGGTCAACTTTCAAATTCTAAGTTTTTGGTGGGTGATTTCTGGAACCTGCAAATGTTGCCACAAAATGTTCCCATCTGTAGTGCTTTCATGGGTGCCCCCACACTGTGGCTAAAGCATGCCACTGGCCAGATACCCACACCCTCATCATCCTCCTCTCCTGCCTCCTGGGCTCTGCTGCGACCCACGTTCACCTCCCTGGGCCTGTCCACCCAGAACTGGTGTGCAAAGTGCAACCTGTCCTTTCGCCTGACCTCCGACCTGGTCTTCCACATGCGGTCCCACCACAAAAAGGAGCATGCAGGGCCTGACCTACATTCTAAGAAGCTGAGGGAAGAGGCCCTCACATGTCCCATTTGCCATGAATACTTCCGGGAGCGCCACCATCTGTCTCGGCACATGACTTCTCACAGTTAGCCGGTGACCGTGGAGCAAACCTGTAGGGGCAGCTTCTAAGATTTGGCAATGAGCCGGAGATGGCTTGCCGGTATTTCCTTTGAAAAAGCTGGTCAGAGTTGTCTGCAGGGCTGTCTGCATTGGAGTTCATACACGAGCACCTTGGTCATCATTTGAAAAAGAGAGCCCTCAGCTGTGATGTGTTTTGATGGAAATAAAGTCATGCAATAAAATGATATGCTTTGTTAACCTAGGGCATTGGGACTATGAAGCATGAAGTGGAGGCCCTGCTCCTGTCACCATTCTGTTTGTTCTTGTGGAGACAAGTTTGGCACACAGCATGAGCTTTGGAGGCAAACAAACCTGGATTCAAATCTTTCACATATTAGCCCTGACCTTGGACACATTGCTTTAATCGTCTGAGCACCAGTGTTCTTATCTGTAAATGGGGAAGGTGACACTTGTGTCTTAGGGATGTTGTCAGGGTTACGTGGGAAGGTGTGTGGAAAATAGCCAGCATAACACTTGGCACAGTGTGATCACTGAGGAAATGATATTATTGTCCAGATCAGTCAGGTGTTGTTAAATAACAAAATCTCAGTGGCAGACAACTCAAAGCATCTATTTCTCACTCGAGGGTCTATGGGTTGGCTGGGTTGAGTTGGTCTTGGCTGGGCTTGGCTCCGATCACAAACTATCTTTAAGTTCATCTTTTACTCTAGGACTGATGGGCTTCCCAGATAATACTTCTCTCATGTTTATGCCAAGAGCCCAAGAAGGAAAATCCAAATACACAAGCAAGCCTCAGGTTTCTGCTTGAGTCACTTTTTCTTTCTTTCTTTCTTTTTTTTTTTTTTGAGAGAGAGAGAGAGTGTGAGAGTGTGGGGGGAGGGGCAGAGAGAAAGAATCTTGAGCAGGTTCCATGCTCGGCGTGGAGCCCGACATGGGGCTTGATCTCAAGATCCTGAGATCATGGCCTGAGCTGATACCAAGAGCCAGATGCTTAACCGAATGAGCCATCCAGGCGTCCCTTGGGTCAATTCTACTAACATCCTCTCAGCCAAAGCAAGTCAATGGCCAAGCCCAAAGTAAATGGGTGATATGTGCATGCTGCCCACAGTGAAGCCATGATGAGGGAGCGAATGTGAAATCCTCCTGCAGGGGCATGAAGAATTGGGACCAATAATTCAACCAACACTTCTTCACATTCTGAATTCATGAAAGGGGGCAAAAGGAACAACACACCCACCCACCCACACACCCCTTAGCTCTCAGGAAGTGATCGTGTACAACGGCTTAGGCTTAAAACACTGTGAGAATTAAGAGAGTTCTGGCTACCAATATCTACTGCATGTTGTGTTTCTCTCAGTAACTGTTCTGTTTATCTGCATTTGTCCTTGCAAACCTCAGGTCATAAACTCTGATATAACTCAGGCCAGTTTGTGTGAAGGCCATCAGCTGGGAGTTCTTTCGAGTCAGTGAGTTCTTTTGACTGGTTTCCACTTCCCTTTCGGGACATGCTCATTTGATCTGCAATTTGGAACCCTCTGGTGGGGCCTCTGGCACAGAGCTCAGGCTGTGGTTGGGAAGGAGCTGGTGGGGGCGTTCAGACAGCGGCCAGTGAGCCATCCAAACAGCCCCCAAACTCGACCTCTTCTCTCCCTCTCCATGTGCCAACCTGGTGCAGGCAGCAGCAGGTCCCACCTGGCCCACCCTACCCCCATCCCCCTGATTCACCCTCCCCTCACCTTCCACCCACACACCCATCCATTCTCCACCCATAGCCAGCCATTTATTCACTCATTTATTAACCTCCCCAGGCACCCTGCTGTGTCAGGCTTGGTGCCAGGCCCTGGGGGGAGGCCCCTGAATTCTGCCCATGGTCCTTGTTCAGGGTACGCAGCCTAGCGTACAGTGTGACAGATGCCAAACAGAGGCCTGTGTGGGGCACCAGGCACATGGGACCAGGCCCACATCAGACCTGTGGGAGGGGAGGACAGTGCTCCCAGAGTCCTCCTGAGGAGTGGGGAGAAGAGCAGATCATCAAAGTCCAGCAGGTGCTGGAGGTTCAGATGGAGGGCGGTGGCTGGGGAGGAGGGGCCCAGAGCTACAGTGCTGTAGGATGCTACAAGGCCTGTGTGAGAACCGAGTGAGATGGTGGCCCTCTGAGATGGAGATGGAGGAAGGCTTCCAAGGACAGGAGTCTGGCCCAGGACACAGGAAGCCTGGGTCTGAGAGGCACTTTGAGGAATCCTCTGGCTGCAGAAGGCAGGGTGGGCTGGAGGAGAGGAGAGGACCCCCTGAAGGAGCCTCTGCATCTGGAAGGAGCCAGCAGTGCTCGCGGCAGGCACCAACAGAGCACCTCCATTCTTGCAGGGAGGTTTGGAAGCCCCCTCCCTGAGAGAGACATGGGACGCTTTGTAGGATGGTCCCTTTCCCCACAGAAGGGGGCTGAAGCTTTGAGGAGCCTCCTTCCCCTGCCATCCCACGTGGGTAAGGAAAGGGTGCTCCCTGGAGTGTGAACCTGAAGCTCCACATGATGCACTGACGTACATCGTTGAATCTGCCTGACGTGCACAGGAGGTAGATTTTTAATTCCCATGTTACTGCAGAAGAAACTAAGCTCCAAGAGGTGAAGCGTCTTTTCTAAGATCATAGGTTTAGGAGAAATGGTGCAAGAATAAGGTCCCAGGACCACCCAACTGTGAGCTCACATCCTTCCCAGCCTGCCATGCATTTGCTCAGCATGTGGTTACATGGCATCATGGATGGTTTAAAAATAGGATCTAGGGTCAGGCACTGACCCCTTCTAAAATTGCGCCTTGCATCCTGCATACACTCCCACATTTCCTATCACCCTTTCCTTGAACATTTTTCTATTATCTTGTATGCTACACCAGTTTACTGATTTGTCTTATTTACTGTGTCTCTCCCATTACTGGAGCATAAGCTCCACGAGGGATTTTTGGTTTTGTCCACTGCTGTATCCCCAGCAGGAAGAACAATGCAGGAATGTAGTAGATGTTAACAGACATTTGTTGAATGAAGGAATGAATGAATGAATGAGATGCCTGGTTCCAGTCTCACCCCTGACAAACCCTGAATCAGCTGCTCATAAGTGTTTTGACATCGATCAGATGGTGTGCACAGCTGTCCTCTTCTGGCTTATTGGATTGGTCCATATTTCTGTGAAATCACTTTGAAAGGCACAAGTGCACTATACTAAGAATTGAAATTTGGGATGGAAGGGGACTCTAGAGTTCTCCTGCATCCTCTCACTTTATAGCGATGAGCACTGAGGTCCACTGGTGATCAGACCTGCAAAGTGATGCAGGGCAAGTGGCAGTGAGGTCAAGGCCAGAACCCCTGAAATGTCAGCCTGGGCATCTTCCCTGACCTGCCCACACGCCTCTAAGACCATTGTCTGTAGCCACACGCAGAATTACTACTAGCAGTGACCCCATCATTTTCAAGCAAGAGAGACATTTTGAGAAATAATAAAGCTAACCAAATAAAAGTTATGAAGAAGTGTAATGGAACGTCTTACCCCAACTTTTTTATTTTAATAAAACTAATGGACATGCAAGTTGCTTGGCAGCCATTGAAATCGACAAACTCCAAGATGACTTATGGAAACGATGACTTACAGTTTATGAACATGGCAGCTCCTATTTGTCACCAGGCTGGGTTCCCAAAGTCCCCTTGGGGGTCAAATCCTGCCCCATCCTTTCTTCTCTCCTGCCCTTCCAGAGTAGTCACTCTGAATCATGACTTTGCCCAATCTCCGTCTGCCACCTTCCATACTAGTTAAGAGTTGGCTGGTGATGTCACCACAAAACATCAATCACATCAGCAGGTGAGAACTTTCCTCTTTAAGTCTGGGGTAAGAATGATCACATTCCTTAAATTCTCTATATCTAATTAAATCTACTCTGCACCCCGATCCTGTGGTTCTGGTAAGATATGCAGTCTGTCATTTTCAAATTCCTCCCCTGTCTTTCAAATTCACAGAAAGTTCCCCCAATGTGCCCTGCCTATGAAGGTGGCCTCCCTGAGAGTCACTTAGTCTCCCCATGGGGCACTGGTGTCTTTGTCTCTGTCCTCCAATGTGTTCAGGCTCCTCCCCTCTTCCAGATCTTGGGCCTTGGTGCTTTGCTGGCCACGTTGTCATTACAGATGTCACACAGAAACCACCGAGTCAATGAACAGAAAGGCTTGGCTAATTTCTTGGACTAGGCGAGGGAAAATCCCTTCTGGTGGCTGGGACAATGGCAATGTCTATCTTAATCTCCCAAGCAGCAGCCATTCAATTAAGATTTATAAGAGTCCCCAAAATGTGCTAATGAGGCTGAAATAAGACATTTTGAATTCAGGTCCATTTAGTTCTCAATTATAACCAAAATCTGCTCCCCCCCTCCCCCGCCACCCACTTTTATCTGGAGAAGTAAAACCCTAACAAGGCCAGGATCCTGGATTTCAGCTTCTGGCCAGTTCCTAAATCTTACACTGTAAAGACAGGGCATCCTACTCAAATGACTCTATAATTAGATTAATGAACGTGAGTGAAGTCCACTGGGCTTAGGGACAGGGAGAAGAGGAGGGAGGGTGGGTCTGACACCTAGAATTCCTGTGTCCTGGGTGAGGGAAGTCTCTTTAGTGCCAGGCTGAATGCAGGCCTCAAGAGAGGCTAGAAATTCTCAATGGGGAAAAGCTGAGAGCTTTTCCCCTAAGGTCAGGAACGCGGCAGGGATGTCCACTATCACCACTGCTATTCAACATAGTATAAAAAAAAAAAAAGAAACTGTAAAAAAGAAAAAGGGGGAGAGAGAGGCTAGAAATCAGTACTGTATGTGAAATTAGTGATTCAGTTGGTTTTTAAAAGCTGATGGCCAGAATAGCATGGACTTAAAGAAGCACATTAGTGGTGATGGTGATGGTGAGGGGGAGGAGCGACCCGCTGGAGACCCCTGAATCTATTATGTATCCAGACTTGGAAGAGGCTGGGTGCTGGGCCCAGCCCTGCTAACCTCACACAAACTGCCCTATTCTTCTGGGCACAAGAAGAGAACCTCCCACAGAGGGCTGAACCTCACCAGTTGTTCCAAGGTGAAGGGTGCATCCTCCTTTTCCTTGAAAGGTGCTGGCGCCCCCTGGAGGCAGCGGGCCTCCCCTGCAGGCCACTTCTCTTGAGAGAAGGTTTTATATACCCTGGTTAATTGCATAATTTTGTTTTTGTTTTTGTTTTTGTAGTAGAAGTCATGAGAGAGGACTAAAAATCATATAGTAAGAGATGAATCCCATAGGAAAAAAATGTTTTATTTTTTAAAATAAATTATGCTCCCCAGGGTAGCATTTTGATTTGCGCCACTTCCTAGGAGAGAATTTCCAGAAACCTATTTTGAATGGGGGCTGGGGAGGCAGTACATTCTGGGAGGAGGGTTGGGGTTCCTTAAATTTAACATTTTCTTCCCTGGCTGTCGTGTTTTCCTGGGGCAGGAGACAGGAAGTCAGTGGCCTCTGATACCCTTGCTATTCTAAGCCGCTTGCATTAGCAAGCTATTTTCACTGACAGCTACCCTCACCAGCAAGGAGGCAAGGAGGTCCTCAGGTCAGATGGCCGCTAATCCTATAGGACCCAGGAGGTGTGAGACGGGTGCCCTCCAGTGGGAATCACCTTAGGCAGGTTTCTTTGCCCACAAGTGTGATTGGGGTTGCATCCTTTTATTCTGAGCCTTGTTCTCTCATTGCATTCAAGCTGTGTGGATAACCAAGGCCCTCACTGACAGGCAAACATGCAAACACGGCTGCGTGTTGGGCTGTGTGGGCAAGCAGGAGGGTGAGATGGAAGGAGAGCTGGGGTCTTCCCCTCTGATGCTCCATTGTGGTCCCTGGCTCCTGCTGGACCTTGGACTTTGGACAAGTCTCCAGCAAGGATCCTGATGGTGAAGGTCCAGGCTGTTTGTGGGCTGGGATTACCTTGGGAGATGGGGAGGACAGGCTGGCCCCAGCACCTCTCACTGCAGGTCAGTGGGTGCCTTGGGGGCAGTGGGCCTCAAGCAGGGGGAGACCTGAGAAGGTTGCATGGCAGAGCAGTGGCCCTGACTCCAGGCTGGGCCACAGAAATGGGGGTAGGACTCTGTGGTGGGGATTTAAGAACCAAGCCAGGACCCCAAAATAAGGGAGGGGGAATGGCAGGTGGGCCCAGAGCAGAGTGCAATTAACTCAGACAACTCATTATCCTGGTGATTGTGTGGACACAGTGGGGTGGGGGTAGAGAGGAGGGATTTGGGGTTAGCTCTCAGATCTCTGCTCTAATTTCAGGAGGGAGGTGTGGCTTTGCACAAGATGGGGCCTTGGGGACAGAAGCAGGCCTTGGCCAGGCAAGGTGAGAGAAGGTAGAGGTGATGAGCTCATACTGGGACATCAAGAGCTCAAGGGGTCTGTAGTCTATTGGAGCAGAGGCTCCTAGGCAGCTGTGGGTCACCTGGCTCTGCCACCGGAAGAGAGACCTGGTGGGATTTTGTTTTCCTTTTCCTCTTTCTCCAGTCTTCTGTCTCCAAGCAGGTAACAATGCAAGGAAACCACCTCAGAAACACTGACCCTTTCTCTTTGGTCTGAACAGGACCCTTTTGGTCTACTTCTCCCACTTCAGGCCCTCTTCCCAGGGCCTCTTCATGATGTGGTAGAAACAGCAGGGTCTTTGGAGCCAGACAGATATGGGTTCAAAGCTCACCTGTCCCCTAGCCCAGCTGCAACAGACAGTGCAGTTTGTTGTAAAAAAAAAAAAAAAAAAAAAAAAGTCTGTGGTTGATGGAAGCAGAAGAGGATGACTTGAGAGGAGCCTGGCCTGCACCCAGCGTTGGATAGGCAGGCTGAGGGCTCAGGGTGGACAGTGGGCAGGAAAAACGAGCTACTCAGCAGGACCTCAGCCACGGTCAGGCAGGGGGACCGGCTCCGGAGGACGTTGCTGCCACCCCTGCTGAGTGGGGTCATGACTCCGCGGCCCTGCACACTAGGCATCTGACCACTGCTGCTGCCCAGCTCCCACTTGCTTAAACATTTAACTTGCTTAAACAGATGAAATATTCTGCACAGGAACCTCTGATTGGCCCAGGAAGGACATCGTGCCCATACCCTGGTGACCAGGGTGCTGGGAAAGTGAACTTCCGGTGTGTCCAGCTTGACGGCGGGGGAAACGGTGTCAGATGACATTGGCTGGACACTGGATTAGCTCATTTCATCTTCATAGCCCTGAAAGTGCTATTATGTCTCTCATTGTCCAGATGAAAAAACCAAGGCCCAGAGAGGTGAAGCAACTTGCCCAGGGTTGCGCAGCTGGGAAGTGGCTGGCCTGGCCTGGCCTTTCCCCCGGGACAGGTTCAAGATGGAACCTGGGCTCCCAAACACCTCACTGCTCTTAGTGAGTCTGTTTCCCACAGGTTCATATGGGGAGCGCTTCTCCGAACACTCAAAGGGGGTGCATATGTTGGGTGGCCTAAAGGAGGACACGTGTCCATTGTGCTACCTGTATGACCTCCTGTGAATTTGTGAGCTTAACTGAGTGTCAGCTGACTCCTGCAGAAATGGTAAGAATGGTTGTCCATTGTTCGTCTCGGCAGCACATCCACACAAATCACAGTGATACAGAGATTATCATGGCCCCTGCGCAAGGATGACACACAAATTCATGATGTGTTCCATTAAAAAAAAAATTGTTGTCCATGCACTGTGAGGCTCAGAAGAGAACTATGTATGTCATCCACCCTAAGAGCTGCCCCACCCCTTCCCCTATTTAAGACCCATGGAGATCTGTGCCGTCAGCTGACCCCCAGCACCTAGCCTGACACCTTAGACAAAATCAACTGTCAATAAATGTCAGTTGTGTAAATCAAGGAAATCCAAATGATATCAAAGGAAAACCCTTGGAAAAAAATAAGCAGTCACTAGTGATCACTAAGGTATGGTTAGTGACTCAAGATATAATTTGTTTTATTTATTTCATTTTTGGAATAATGACTGCTGCATTTGAAAATTATGATCTATGCTTATTATAAGGGTTTAAGAAAAAAAGAAAAGTATAAAGAGAAAAAAAAGTTAAAATATGACCCCTGATTCTACCACCTAGAGGAACCATTGTTTGATTTAGGTGATCATCAGATAGCTGTGTGTGGGGAAGGGTGGGAAGGAAGAGGGAGGAGAGAGAACCTCTAGAATGTAAGCATGTAGGGGCGTCACACATCTGCCCCGATGTTAATAGGTCTAATGAAGAAAAGGGTGAGATCCCAGTATCTGTGCCACTGCTAACATTCGATCGTCCACTTAATCTTAGTTGAATTTAGCAGAAGGAAGAGGAACTGGAAGGCTTTCTATCAGAGCTTTCCTATTTAGACAGGGTTGGTTCAAGGTTTTCCAGGTGGCGAAATCCCTAGATATTGCTGGTGACCCAGGGGTATGCTTAGTCTCCACAACTCTCTGGGACCGGGGGAGGGGGCTGGTGAAGTCAGGGTTGTGTAGTGAAGTCGGCCCGGTGCCCTGCGGGACGTCGCCTGTGGCAGCTCCAGGCCGGACCCCCCAGACATCAAGGCCAGATGGCACCAGGACTTCATCCTCACTCAGACATTTTGGGGCCCCGGGCCCGGAGAGCACTAACTGGGGGCTGTGCTCACTATTCCAGCTTCATCCCCACCATGACTTTGGGCAGGGGCCTGGAAGTCTCTCACTTTAGGGTCCCTGGTGATTTCCAGCAGAGTAAGTTTGCGTGGCTCCCAGGGCCAGCCAGGGGCCTCATTCCTCCAAGTCACCCCCAAGCTCCTCATCTCCTCCTAGGGCTTGCTCAGTTCTGGAGGAGGTCTTGGCGTCTGCCAGCTTCTCACCCTATTAGGGTTGGGCTTGGTACCGGAGCCAGCACAGTGATAGGCTGCACTAAGCCAAGAGGAGCAGGCACCCAGACCACCGTCCAGGGCCACTCTCCCCTCAAGTTGCAACCCTGTGTGTCCAAAGGCTGCACAGCACTAGAGCCCCCTTTTGGGTCCCTGACAGAAGCTGGAGAACAAGGCCAAGGGAGGAACATATGAAGGGAAGGCAGACTTGCCATATAGAATTGGACTGGGAGGATTCCAAGTGAAACTGGACCTGTCTTCAAGGTCCAGAAGGCCTAGAAGAAAACAGACTTGCTGCCAGTTACTCATGTGTGTTCCTTGGGCACCAGGTGCTGTGCTAAGTGGCGGGCAGTAGGAGACCAGGGTGAGTAGGATGGCTGTTGCTCCCGAGAAGCATGATGGGAACAGGAACCATCCCAGGGCAGGAGGGAGAGGTGCTTTAAGGGGGAAGATGCAGATGCAGGGAGGGCAGAGCGGGGACAGTGTGCTGGGGAATTGCGGTGCCCGGCCTCTGGGCCTGCGCTGTCCCACATGGGATCCACCAGCTGCGGGCAGCCACGAGCATGGGATGTGTGTGTGAGAAAGGGGATGCACTGTAAGTGCAGACTACATACCAGATTTCAAAGGCTCCCTGCAAAAACATCTCATTCATAATAATTTTTATACTGCTGAAATGATACTACTGTGGATATAGTTGGTTAACTAAATTACACTGTGAAAATAAATATTACCTGTTTCTTTTTACTACTAGAAGATGTCGAGTGGCGCATATGCTGGTATCTGCGGCTCGCGTCGTAACTCTATTGGATAGAGCTGCTCTTGGACCAGGGGTCGGCAATTAAGAAGCATGGGCGGGGGTGCCTCTGGACTTCACCTCCCCAAAAACCTACTATGGATGGGCTTGCCTCTGAGGGGTGAGCTCCCTGTCCCTAGATGTTCAAACAGAGATGTTGGCTGTGGTGAAGAGACCATTGGATGAACTCCAAGGGTACCACCAACTCTAACTCTATCGGAGCTCAGCAAGCCCCTTTGCTGCCCCTTGGGGCCTCAGGCAGGACCACGTGCTGGAGTGCCCTTTGTATGTGGCCTGGAGGTCCCGCCCATCCCGGGGCTCCTTCTCGCCCTCAGCAGAGTGTGCTGGAGCATCTCTTTGGCTCTGGCGAGGGCTGCCTCAGCAGGGACAGTCACATGGGGCATCACACCCACCCCTTCCCAGGAGCTGCCATCAGCAGCCCCCACTGAACGGGCCGTGGGGATGGTGATGTAGAGATGGGTGCCATCTACGTGATAGGTTTGCGGTGGCTGGCAGCCCCCACTGGTCACCTCCCCGATGACCAGTGCCCGGCCCAGCCTCTTCATGATGTAGGTAAATTCCTCCGCGGCACCGGCTGTCAGGGCGCTGGTCAGAATGGCCACATTTTTCTTGGAGCCATAGCGTTCACCTGGAAAATAGAAGGTCCTTCAAGATGGCAAGTCCAGCCCCCACCCCGGGACACCTGCCTTTTCCATACTGTCTGGCCCCACAAAGAGGAAGGCCTGGACTTTAGTTCTGTGGCCTTGTGTCCACATGCAAGTCACTCCTTCCTGAACCCCAGTTCTGCATCTATAAAATGGAGATAAGAATGTGCGCCCAGAAAAAGGATGCTCTTCCTCTTTGTGAATAATGAGAATGCCTAAACTGACCAGTCTCACTTTTCACTTTGGACCCCGGAAGGAGCCAAACGTGTGACTTCACAGCAACAACCCTCTAGGACAGCAACGTCTGATAGAAATGCAACAGGATGTGAGCCAGAATGTGAGCCTCAGGTGTCACTGTAAGCTTTCTAGGAGTCACGTTAAACAAGTAAAAAGGAACAGATGAAATGAATCCTAATAATGTTTTATTTAACTCAATATAGCTGAAAAATGTAATCAATAAAAATTATTGAGCAATTTTACATCCTTATCTTTCCATAAAAAAGCCTTCCAAATCTGGTGTGCACTTTATACACTTTTTACATCTCAGTTCATATGAGCCCCATTTCAATGCTTGGTGGCCACGTGTGGCGTGCAGCTCCCGGGTTAGACACCACAATTCTAGGATCCCATGATCTGCAGATTTGAGTCTATTTGTTCCTCTTGGTTTTGAATGTCTATTTGAATTTACAATTCACCTGGTTCTAATTTTTATTTACATTTTACAATATTTTTGCATGTATGTCTTGAAGCTCCCCTCAAATCCTCGTGTGATAAGGAAGTGTAAAAAGTGTGAATTGTGGGGTGATTTTCTGGTCATATGCACCCCCCCACCATTGGTCCCCCAGCCCCTCGTCAGATGGGAGTGTAGTTTCATTGGTTTGTTGTGCTGAGCAAGGGAGTCGGAGTGAGCCTGTCACCCACAATGGGGCCGTGAGAGCCCTGGGCCTGCATTTGCTCCTCAGGCCACTGCTCTGGGTCCAGAGCCACAAACTTTCTTCAAGCAAGTATGCTGAGCTGCTGCTGGGAGCTCAGGCAGGATGGGCGCCAGACACCCTGTGTGGTTTGGCGATGGGCAGGGGGATCCTTCTAGTTTTGCATTTGTCTTGTAGGCTGATGGTTGTAGTGGTGAGAATGGAGGGCATTTTGGTTTTAGACAAACCAGTGTTCAAATTCTGACTCTTTCACTTGCTAGTTGGGTGATGTTAGATATGATACTCAACCTAGTTAAGACTCATTTTTCTCCTCTAGAAATTAAGTATAATGGGGCGCCTGGGTAGCTCAGTTGGTTAAGCAACTGCCTTCGGCTCAGGTCATGATCCTGGAGTCCCGGGATCAAGTCCCGCATCGGGCTCCCTGCTCAGCAGGGAGTCTGCTTCTCCCTCTGACCCTCCCCTCTCTCATGCTCTCTCTCTCTCTCTCATTCTCTCTCTCAAATAAATAAAGTCTTAAAAAAAGAAATTATGTATAATGGTAGCATTTTGCAGGGATTAAGGATCATCTGTAAAAACGCACAGCATAGGGCAGGGTCTTTACATTCCCATTTACTATTATTTTTCCCAGAACCCAAGCTATCTTTCCTTTCCCTGATTTTCCAGAAGCTTCTAGAATGAGAACAGGAAAGGGAAGGCTTCTGCACATACCTGCAAGCCGGGAGTGGGTCCAGAGCTCACTGACAGAGTCATTGGGCCGGCTGTAGATTTTGTCCAGCAGAATTGGAGGGCCTTCATCGAAGAAGTAGGAGCACAAGGCAGAGATGGAGGAGGTGGGGCCGCCAATGTTGAACCTGAGGGAAGGGAAGTGGGAGCCACTGGGAAGGAGTTCACAGGGAGGCCCTCTGTTCCCCTCTGGGAGCCTGGGACATTTGTCCTGAGGAGGACACTAATTCCAGGCAGCCTCAGTGCCTCATCCTAGTGCTCCATCTTCCTCCTGCAGAATTCCTTATTTGGCATTTCCCAGCATACAAGTCTCTTGAGAACAAGAGACTTTATGGTCAAATTTGTGTAGAAAATATTCAATGCCATACCTGCCCCTTCTGATCACATATTAATACATTATGTGATACGTATTGTATAAATTACATTAAAGGCTCTAACAAGTCCTGTAGTCATGAAATTGTTGATAAATTTTCCCCACTTACTCACCATGGACTTCTCTCCTGCACCCCTACTGCCTGATAGTTCACTGCCTTCCCCAGCTGCATTCTCCATGATCCCATAAAACCCACTGGACATTTTTGTTGGTGTGTCCTCATGGGGAACTTAGTGTAGCAGAGTGCTCAGAATTGTGGAACTACATTGGGTGGGGGGTGGGGGAGACACGGGAGGAGTGGAGAGCCTGTGCCTGTCCTAGGACAGGCACAGGGTAAACTACTTGGGCCCCTGTCTCCTTATCTGTGAACAAGAAGTGTGGGCTGGTGATATGTGAGGAGTGTCTTCTGGTTGATGGTCTAGGATGGCCCAACGGGGTTTAGGGCTTGTGACCTCAGCGTCTGAACCTCCCCCAGCCTCTGGTTGGAAGGGTCTTTAAGCAAAGCATACCTATACGCTGGGCCAATTCCTCTTACAAATGTGGCTACATGGTTAAGTAGAAAGGGACTTAGCATGAGCATCATCTGCACTGTTCAATAAGTGTTTGAAGGATAAAATCTTCAGGGGTATGACAGGAGCCCTCAAGCACAAGTTCTGGCAACACACACACACACACACACACCCCTGGGAGATGTTTCCTCTTCCAGGGAGAACAAGCCTCTGAGATCCAGACCGCCCCCCCTTGTGAGGACCAAGAACTATGGCTGAGCTGCAGGTCATGACTTGGCCAATTCTGGCAGCCTCTCTCCTGCAGCTGGGGGGTTGGGGTTCCGCCTCCGGGGGGGGGGCAGCCTGCCCCTCTCTGTGCCCACGCAGGGTGCCCAGAGCAGTCAGGGGTTCCTGGGCCTGGTCGCTGCAGGCGGGGAAGTTGCTCTTCCACCCTTCTCCAGGAGGGAGGTCTCTAGCTGAAAGCATCCCGCCAACAGTCTTTTTGCGAGGCAAAGAATTCTTTTTGCAACAATAGTGGCTAATTTGCAAATTCTCTCTGGAACTCTGGCTTTCTTTCTTTTTTTTCTTTTCTTTCTTTCTTTCTTTCTTTCTTTCTTTCTTTCTTTCTTTCTTTCTTTCTTTCTTTCTTTCTTTCTCTTTCTCTTTCTTTCTTTTTTGAAAATTTTATTTAAATTCAATTAGCCAGCCAACATATGGGCCTCTGGCTTTCTAATTCTTATGGCCGGAGTGGTCATGGGCTGATTTTGTATAACGTGAGATTGATTGATGGTCAGAATCACCTGGGATGATGCCTTTCAAGTACACAGATGACAAAGCCTCACCCCTGGAGCTCTGGATTCAGTAGGGTGCCCTGGAATCTGTTCTTAATGTCTCCCTTTCCCCCTCTCTCTCCACTGAATCCTATGACCAGGCAAGTTTGGGAGCCAAGGAGTAGCCCAGTGATTCTCAGCCTGGAATAAACACTGGGATCATCTGATGAGCTTAAAAAGACCACCAGTGCTGGGGCTCCCTGCAGCCGATCAAGCCAGAACCCCCAGGGCCAGAGACCTCTGTCCGCCCCCTCCCCTCCTCCCCTGACCACTGACCTCATGTCGATAATCATGGCGTCCGTGTGCACGATCTTCTTCCAGACATGCTCCACCAGCAGCTCTGACACCTGGGTGAGCAGCTCACAGTCCCCAAACATGTCAAACCTCAGGTAGCCAAGGTTGTCCTCAAACACATTAGTATGAAAGGAGAACTTGATCAGGTCCTCAAAGACTTCAGGGGAAGGGATCTGAAAGATGGGGGAGGGGTCCAGCTCAGTGTCAGCAAAGGAGCAGATTAGCAGATTTTACAGCTCAGGAAAGTGGTCACCGTAGTTCTCCTTTACACATGAACAATACTGAGGGATGGGAGGGGACTAACGTTTCTGAAGGAGGTAGTAGGTGCCAGGACCTTTTCCAGTGGAGCATCTAGGAGGTTATGTGGGTGGTGGGCCTGGGATGTGGACCCAAGGTTGGCAAGATGTGGTTGGCAGACTCCTTACAGAGAACACTCATGTGTGCCAAACCCACACCATGGGCCATGGGGTCCAGAGCTGCAAGGCCCAGGTGTGGTCTCCACTCTGACTCCTCCCCTCCCCTCCCCCACATCACCAGACCCTTCCTGATGTCTCTGCGTTCATCTTCCTTTCCTTCCCTGGGGCACAGAGGGAAGACATTAGCTAGCTACTGGGCCTCTACGTCTTCAGTAGGGGTTTGGCCCTGTGCTGAGCACATTGCAGCCCTTACCATCACCCTCAGGGCACCCCGTAGCATCCCCCTCCTTTCAGTGAGGAAACTGAAGCACAGAGTGATTCAGTAACTTGCTCACGGTCACACAGTCAGTAAGTGCTGGAGCCAGAAGCTGAATCCACATGTGACTCCAAATTCATGAACCCTGGCTACCCTAGAAAGGAGTGAGTCTTCAGTTTGGAATCTGGTGGCCCTGTGAGCCTAGCGCAGTGCTGGCACATCTGAGGCTCCCCCAACATGCCTTGTGCCTCCTCTTCTCTCTTCAAGACTGCTAGAAGGACACGGGCTCTGTGGGCTGGAATGAGAACAAGCTGCGCGCAGGGAGTTAACTGGGACGCCCGGCCTCCAGGGCCTGCCCTGCCCTCAGTCACAAGCTCTTTGGCCATTGGCCACTCTCCTCTACACCCCTCTGGGCTTCCATTTATTTTTTTGTAAAACGGGGATGGCGATTCTGCAGTAGATGCTTCTCGTGCCCTTAGCCCTCCTCTGACTCTGGCTGCCATGGACCTTGGCTGCCAGGGCCTGCCTCCAGCACACCCCACGTCTTTCCACCCGCTCCTTTAGGACCTTCTCCAAGCTGCCTCAGAGTCTGAGAGAGTTCATGTCCACAGAGGGACCTTCAGCCAATGAAGGACAGGAGCTGCCGGGTCCCATCTGCAGATGGACAGCTCTGGGAGGCATTCCCCTCACTTGTTAGGGTCCCACTGGAATCTTCAGAAGCAACAGCCTCAATAATGCACCCACCTGTCCCCACCTGTCCACTTCCCTCCTTCCCTCGTTCCCACTCTCTCTGCTCCTGCACTCCTGCTTCAGAGATTGCCTCCCCCATGAACTGCCTGCATCCAAGACCTGCTTTCCAGGGAACCGGAGACAAATGCTGCCCTGCCTACTCAAGACTACACAGTGAAATAATGGATGATAAACCACGTGGAGAGATGTTGTAAATGCTGCATTTTGATGAGGCTCCTAGCTGATGGGAGTGCTTGGTGAACCCTTGGCTTTATCAGGGCCACGGGTCTGGAGAACTTTCTCCTCAACCACCCAGCAGCAGAACTCTTAAACCTTGATTTACCTTTTCAGTGTTTCCCCAAACATCACTGCTGGCTTCAAATAAACTGACCACAGTCGCCTTGCTCAGAATTTCCCATCCAACTGGCCCTCGGTTCAGAGCACACCCACTGAGTGAGCGCCTTCTGGACGCAGTAGAAGTACAATGACATGCATGGTGGGAGGGGAGGAGAAGGCAGGGGGGCCTCACCACTGCCGTGGTCCTCTGGGCTGTGCGCGGCACCCCTGACCACACCCCAGCCCGTGTCCAGGCTCCATGCTTTAGCTCTGAGGCAACTGTGAGGTTGAGACCTCTGCCTGCTTCTCTCTTCGCACCCCCTCAACTCATTCACACAAACTGCAGCGCCCCACCCCCCTCCAGGCGGGCAGGTGGTGAGAATGAACACAAACCCCATGTTGCCAGAGGAGGAAACCATCGTGACTTCTCGTGACCTGACCTTTTCTTCACCACTGACTACAAGAAGCGCTGCAAACATTTGCCTTCCGCCCCACCAAGAGTGAAACTCCTTCTCTACCAGGGCTTTTCAAACTGAGTTCCTCTGGGTACCACTATTCTACAGAGGTGCTCAGGGACCCCAAGGACATGAGAAGGGGAAGGGATGACAGGAGGAGAGGAAGGAAAAGATGTGACTGGTGAGAACTTGAACACAGAAACAAGTCTGGAGGCCATTGTCTTGCACCATGCACTGAGCCCTGGGTGTGCAGGCAAGTGGTCGGCTCATTCCTGGGGCTGCGCTAGGCTAAGATCCCTTATATCTCACCTGCATGGGCACAATCCCGGGAATGCGGTCCTTGGCATCCTCAGGGATATGGGCTGTCTTCAGGTGTGGGTCTCCGGACAGCATCTGCAGATCAGCCCCCAGCATCTCAGCCAGGGCCCCTTCGGAGGTCACCCTGGAATAGCGGCTCTGCAGACCGCTCAGCTTGACAGCCATCTTGGCCCCCAGTTCTGGAGAGGCATAGTTATCTGCTACCAGTTTCCCGGTTGTCTGTAGCACGGTGGACACCTTGGCACGCAGGGCCACTATGTCCCGGGCTGTGGAGAGGGCCTCACTCATGGGCACGGCGATGTCCGGCTCCACCCCAGCCAGGTCCCAGGCCTCGCCTGTGCTGGCACTCAGGGCCATCTGCGTGGGCATGGAGGCATATAAGGGGCTGCTGCCCACCTGGTAGATGCCCACAGAGAGGGCCCCTCCAGCTGTGGGCTCCCCAATGACTGTGGCCCGCTGCAGATCCTGCATGGTGTGGGCAAAAGCCTCGGCTGCCGATCCACTGATGTGGCTCATCAGGATGTAGAGGTCCTTGTGGGGGCCATAGCGCTGACCGGCCACCTGCGGCAGGGTCCACACCTCCGTGACCCTCGAGGTGGCCCTGTCAAAGACAGAGTAGAGGTGCTGGCGGGGCTCTGCCTCAAAGAAGTAGGAGCAGAGCAGCGGCACAGCAGTGGAGTAGCTCCCAGGGTTGTACCTCAGGTCGACGACCAGTGCGGCTGTGTCCACCAGCCCCTGCCAGACCAGCTGCACCAACTGTGGCCCGATGGCCTTCACTGTCTCCAGCTCAGCCATGGCGTCAAAGCGCAGGTAACCCAGTCGGCCAGGCAGCACCTCTGTTTTAAAAAGGGCTTCAATGAGGTAGGAGACCTCCTCTGGGGAGGGGACAGCGGGGGGTGGTGGGGGCACCTCCTCAGCCACCATCTCACCAGGGCTGTGGAACACCAGCAGACGGTGGTCCCCAGACATCTCCTGCAGGTCGGCCGTGAGCTGGGAGGCCAGTGACTCCAGGTCCACAGCCGTGCGGTAGGCCCCCTGGGCCAGCTTGGCTCTCAGCAGGGCACTGGTCTGCCCGACGACCTCTGGCTGTGCGTAGTGTGCCTCCACCAGGTGCCCTGTACCCTCCACCAAGGCCTCCAGGCTGCGGTGGAACTCCAGCACCTCTTGGGCCCTGTCTAGGGCCTCCTCGGCCAGCACGATGGCATCGGGCACCACGCCACCCCCCAGCCAGCACTCGCCATGGTTGTCAATGAAGGTGAGCACAGGCACCGTGAGCACCAGGTCCCCCTCGGGCATCTCCAGCAGGGGCACCGTGCGGGTGTGCAGCAGGCTGCCCGCGGTGATCTCGCCCACCAGCGTGGCCCAGCCCAGTGACTGCATGAGGAAGGCCAGCTCCTCGGCGGCGGTGGCGGTGCGGTGGCTGGTGAGCAGGTATACCCCGCGCTGGGTGGGGTAGCGTTGGCCCAGCAGCTCCATGCGGCTGAAGTGTTCCTGTGTGACATTGGTACGGCGGTCATAGGTGGTGAAGAGGCGCACGGAGCCAGCGTCCGGGCCCTGGAAGTAAGAGAGTAGCAGGGGCACAGCAGAGGATGGCCCCCCAGGGTTCTGGCGCAGGTCCATGATGAGGTGCTCCGTGTCCCGCAGGGGCTCCCACACCTGGCGCACGATGTATGGGCTCAGCACCTCCAGCACGGAGGCGTCGGCAAAGCTGTCAAAGCGGAGGTAGCCCACGTTGCCCGGCAGCACGGACACCTGGAACATAGAGTCCACCAGGGCCCGCCGGACAGCCTCATCCTCGGCCACTGTGGGGACCACCTCCGGAGGGTCATCGTCTCCAACCTCAGGCCCAGAAAGGGTTTCCTTGGGCCTGACGGCCCGCACCAGGAGCCTGGGGTCCTCAGACGCAGTCTGTAGACCAGCGTTGAGCTTCGTGACCAGGTCCTCCTCGGAGACCACCGTAGAGAAGTCCATGTTGGCCAGGTGGTGCAGCAGGGTGGGCACGCGGTCCACCAGCGTGTAGTAGGCCTGCAGTGCCTCCTGCAGGCGCTGCACAACTCCTGGCAGGGCCCGGCGCAGAGTGAGGATGGCCAGGGCTTTCTCGAGCGCCTGCTCTGCTGGTGTCCCCACACAGGGCAGCACTCCACTGCCCTCCCATGTCTGGCTGCCCCCTCCCAGGGGCCCTAGGGACCTGGACACGGGCACAGTGAGGAAGAAGTCGGACTGGCCTATCCGCAGCTTCTGGAGGTCCAGGGCACCCCCCACAGTCCGCTCACCCACCACGATGGCCCTGCGCATCTGTTTGAGGATGTAAGTGATGTCCTCAGCCACGCCCCCCGTGTGGCCGCTGGTGAGGACCACCACATCCTTGTCGGCACTGTACCTTTCTCCTAGGACCTGGGGCAGGGTCCAGATCTCAGTGGTTGTATTGGAGGGGCGGTTGTAGATGGTATCTACGTGCAGGACCGTGTTCCCTGGGTGTAGGTAGGAGATGACGTAGGGGATGCCGGAAATGTGGCCCCCAGTGCAGTGCCGGAGGTCTAGCACCAAGGCAGAGGTGCCCATGAGCTTCCTCCAGACGCTGGCCACCAGGAAGCCCCCCAGCTTGCTCACCACCTCCTGGCCTGGGATGTCGTCCATACGCAGGTAGCCCACATTGCCCTCCAGAACCTCATGGCGGATGCCCTTCTGCAACCGGGCAAGCTGTTCCTCTTGTGTGAGGTTGGTGAGTGCTGGGGCTTGCCGGGGAGCCTCAAGAGTGCTGGGCTCATATGAGATGACCAGGCGAGGGTCGTTCAAGGAGCTCTGCACCCCGGTGGTCAGCACATGGGCCAGAGTCTGAGGGTCTGAGATGGCGAGGATCTCACGACTCTTGATGGCCTGCTCGATGGCTTCCTGCATCCCCATCAGGTTCTCTGGGAAGCAGTAGTTATCCAGAAGGACCTTGGCCATGTCTAGCACCAGGCTTGGCTGGAACAAGTGCGTGGGGCCAACCAGGCCACAGAGCAACGTGGACAAGATCAGGGCCCATTCTCTCGTCATGAGGATCCAGCAGGAGAGCTGGCTCCTGCACAAAAGCTCCCTTGACTGTGTGTCAGGCACTGCCCTGTGTGGTGGCTGCCTTCCTCCCTCGTCCTTCTCAGCGGGCGGACAGAAGGTCTGGGGCTAAACTGGGGAGTTGGGGTGTGGCTTCTAGCTCCAGTAAGCCTTTAATCCTGTCTAATTCAAGCGCATCAGCCCTGGGGACTGGGGAGCAGGGGCCGAAGTGGTTTGACCCAGAAGGTATGTTGGATCTCATCTTGCTGTGCCACCTCTGTGTGTAGTAATCTGAATAACTACCGTTTATTTTGAGTTCCTGCCACATGCCAGGTACTGCGCCGCACGCTTCACAAGGTGACAGTTTTCACCAGAACCTAGCAAAATAAGAGCTATTAACCTGCGGTCAGTGGCATTTCCCCACCACACCAAGTGACCCACAGTCTCTGGAATTAGGCAGAACTCATTGGAGGCCTGGCTCTGTGACTCTCTACTCTGTGGCCTTAGGGAAGTATCTTATTTATTGTGTCGGTTAAGTAAGAAACTATGCGTAAAGCATCTCACGGTTTCAGGCAAGGAGGGAGCATTCCATTACTGATAAGTTCTCCATGGTAGAAATGATCTCTGCCGTACAGCTGAGGAAATAGAGCTCAGTATCTCACTGCAGCCCATCATTGAGAGGCAAGGGGTCATTGAAAAGAAGTCTTGGGGGGTGGGGCTGCAGTCAGCTCTGACAGTGCAGAGGCTGAGGCTGAGGCTGCTATCCACTTCAGGGCTGGAAGTTGATTTTTATGTCTTGCTAATGCATCCAGGGAATTGGAGAGGGCCCCCCCCAACATCTTCCAAACAGTAAGAATACAATGTCTGGACCTCAATGCGGTATGTGGTGAGTGGGCGCCGTGTCCGCCTTCCAGACACCACGGGATCCGTGATTCCAGGTCAGATGAGGTTGTCTCTGCGACTTAACAAGTGTCCATGCTCCTGGCTGAAGAAGGCCCCTGCTGGTTGAGGGCTCGGGCCGTGGCCCGATGTTTGCAGGGAGAACCCAGTTGTAGAACTTGAGTCTCTAGGGTCCCAGACCTCACAGGCATCCAGATCATTCCCCCACCTGCACAGAGCACACCGGCCTGTCTCAGGTGAATGCTCCTTCATGCTTGCAGCTGACCTGCCACAGATCTCCAAGGAGCCTAGAGTCCAGAATCCCTGCTTTGTCTCTGTATCTCTCTGAGGGCGGGCACTTCCCATATTTAACAGACAACCACGGCTCAGAGTGCGCACAGCCAGGGAGAGCACTGGGAGAGCGGCCTGCCTCCCCTCTCCTCACTTGGCCCTGTTCGCATCACACACACCCCTTGGGTCATGCAAGCAGTAGGCAGGTGCACACGTGTGCCTCAGCAGGCAGCTGCAGGAGCTGTTCCCGGGGACAGGGGGCCTTTCTCGGCACCCTCGAGAACCACAATCCGCTCTCTGGAAATCATTATCTGAGGATGTTTACCAAGGGGTTTATGAAGGCCGAAGAGGTCAATTAGCTAAAACAAACATATTTTTAGCTCATTAGGATTTGTTTAATGCCCAAGTGACATATGGTCACATCACTCCACTGTTTGCAGCCAATGAGGTGAGCCCGATTTATTATAACAATAAGACCTCCTTAGTCCCCACTGGTAAGACTGGGCCTTCCACCCTGCCTCTACTTGGGGAATCACATGTCAGAGTTATGTCCTCCTGGGCCTCCGAGGGCACTTCTCCATCCTTGCTTGAGCTCAGGCAAAGCCTCCAGACCCGGAAGGGCAGAGGATAATGACGACCAGGGAAAAGTCCTTCTCTGGGGAAAGCACTTCTCCTGGACTCTTTTTTTTTTTTTAAGATTTATTTATTTATTTATTTGAGAGAGAGAGAGAGAGAGAGAGACAGTGAGAGAGGGAACACAAGCAGGGGGAGTGGGAGAGGGAGAAGCAGGCTTCCTGCCAAGCAGGGAGCCCGATGCGGGGCTCGATCCCAGGACCCTGGGATCATGACCTGAGCCGAAGGCAGACGCTTAACGACTGAGCCACCCAGGCGCCCCATCTCCTGGACTCTTCTTAAAATGCAGTTACAGGATGGGATGCCTGGAGCCATTGTTGGGCCCTGATTTGTGGGGATGGATGGCCCAGAGCCTCACAGAAGATGTGGAAAACAGAATGTGGGTCCATTGCAAGTCACCAGGCAGGCAGTTAGTGTCTACAAGGAGACATAATGTGTCCTCCTGTGGGTGTGGCCAGAGGCCAGCGGGAGAAAATTCTGTCCCCAGAGATCATCTTTCCCTCAATGTTCTTTACGGACATTTTCAAGCAGTACAGCAAATATTCATGTCCTTAGATTTTAACATTGACATTTTCTTACCCTTTCTTTATCTCACCTCTGTCTCTCTGACTCTTTTTTAAACCTTACACCAGCATGTTTTTTGGATGCATTTCAAAGCAAGTTGAATCCTGTCTTTATTTTATTTTAATCCTTTTTCTTTTTACTTTTTACTTTTTTAAAAATAGGAGTAAAACATACTCATTTTTTCAAGTTAAATAATTCATAAATGTGTGAACAATCTTTTTCCAAAGCCATTCCAATCCAGCCAATAATAATGTGTATTATACATACATAAATAATGTTTAATGTGTGGCTGTCCTCCCTTTTCTCTGGGTTCACACACGAACGCACATATGTAGGACATGTACTGTCTATTCATCTATGGATGCCCATTCATCCTTCTATCCATCTATTATCATCATTTATGTACACATAGGGTCCATACTGTGTATACATGGTAATTTGCCTTTTATTTTACTTACTTAAACATATAGCAGAAACAATCCTCACTGTTGAAGCATATACATAAAGTTCATCCTTGTAATGGCTGCATTGTAGTCCTTGATAATTTAATGATCTGTTCTCCTAGTGAGATATATTTTAAGTTGTTTTTGTTTTTGTTTTTGTTTCTATAAACAATATCATTAATAAATGTTCTCGAACGCATGATCTAAAGGACTAGTGCTTCTTGTTTCTGTAAATTCCTAAAACTGGACTCAGTTTTATCATATTTTCAGTAACTTTTAAATTATCTAATAAATGTGTATTTTTTCTGTTTTTTTTTTAAACAACTAAATTGATGTATAACTGACATACATTGAATTGACCATATTTGAAATGTACAATCTGGTTGGTTTTGACACGTGTATTCGCCTATGGAAATATCATCCAGATCAAGATAATGTGTATCACCCTCACCCTCAAATTTTTCTCATGCCTCATTGTTATCCAACCCCCGCTTCCATCTCCATCTCCAAGCAAACTCTGATCCGCCTTCTGTCACCACTGTGGATTTGTTCTCATTTTCCAGAATTTTAAATGGAATTATACCATGTGTACTGGTTTTTTTCTTCCTGTCTTCCTTTATTCAGCACAATGATTTTGAGACATACCTATGTTGTTGAGTGCACTGTTTATTTATTTCATAGCTGAGTAGTACTCCACGGCGTAGATCTACCACGATCTACCGTCCACTCACGGGTTGATGGACCTGCAGCTTGCTTTCATATATAACGGTTACAAATGCAGCCGCAGTGAATGTTTAAGTATAGGTCTCTGCATGGATATATGGTTTTATTTTCACTAGGACAGGAATGCATGTTTAGCATTTTAAGAAATAACCTGTTTTCCAAAATTTAAATTTATACCAGCAACATATGAGACTTCAATTCCTCCACACCAATGCCAACAATTGGTGTGTATGGTCAGACTTTAATCTTAGCCATTCTAATGGATATAGAGTGGCTTCTCATGATTTTAGTTGACACTTCTTTGATGACTAATGGTGTTGAGCATCTTTTAATATATTTGTTGGCTATTTGTATGTATTCCAAGATGAACTATCTGTTTAGACCTTTTGGGCATTCGTTGGGGCTGAGGGGGATGTCTAGGAGTGGAATTGCTGGGTCATGCGGTAATTCTCTGTTTAACTTTTTGAGGAATCGCCAAACTCTTTTCCCCTTGCAGTTGCACCATTTTGCATTCCTGCCAGCATGTATGATGGTTTTGATTTCTCCACATCCTCATCAACACTCGTTATCGTCTGGTTTTTTGATACTAGCCATCCTCATGAGTGTGAAGTAGCTTTGATTTGCATTTCCCTAGTGACTAGCAATGCCAACTATTTTTTTATGTGCTTATTGGCCATTTGCAGTCCTCCCTAGTGAACTATCTATTCAGGTTCTTTGCACCATTTTTAAATTAGGTCATTGGCCTCTTTATTATTGAGTTATAAGCATTTTTTGTATGTTCTAGGAAAAAGTCCCTTATCAGATACATGATTTGCAAATATTCCCTCCTATTCTGTGGGTTATCTTTTGTAACTCTTGGTTTCAGCTCAGGGCATGATCTCAGGGTCTTGAGATTGAGCCCCATGTCAGGCTCTGCACTGGGCATGGAACCTGCTTAAGAGGCTATCTCTCCTTCTCCCTAGGCCCCTTCCTGCCTCCCCGCTCACATGTGCTCTCTCTCTCTCTCTCTCTTTTTAAATTTTGTTGATGACCAGTTTACCTAATTTTTATTTTCTTGCTCTTGATTTTGATGTCATACCTAAGAATCCTTTGCCAAACTCAAGGTCATGAAGACTTATCTTTATGTTTTCTTTAAGAGTTTTATAGTTTAACTCCTTTATTTAGGTCTTTGATCCATTCTGAGTTAATCTTTATATGTGATGTGAGGTAAGGGTACATTTATTCTTTTGCTTATGAAAATCCAGGAGTCCCAGCATTTTCTCATTTGATCTTCAGTAGCGGACCCAAGGAACAAGACACAGAGTTGATAGATGATAGATAGATAGAGAGATAGATAGATAGATAGATAGATAGATATAGCTAATAAAGATGATTTATATTTAGGAAATTGGCTGGCTCATGCAATTGTGTGCAATCACAAGTCTGGAATTTGTAGTGCCAGCTCCAGCAGGCTGGAAACTCAGGCATGATTTCTATGTTGCAGTCTTGAGGCAGAATTTCTTATCCTCAGGAAACCTCAGTCTTTCCTCTTAAGGCCTTCAACTCATTGGATGGGGCCTATTCACATTATAGAGGATAATCTGCTTTACCTTAAGTCAACTGATAGTAAATGTTAATCACGTTCACTAATCCCTCCACAGCAGCATCTAAACTAGTGTTTGACCAAACAACTTTGCACCAAGCTTTCTTGACATAAAAATTAACCATCACAGGTAATATTGTTCCCATTTTATAGGTGAAGAAACTGAGTCCTGGAGAGGTCAGAATTCTCCTCCAAGGGCATAGTAAGTAGCCAAGTGGAAACTTGAACTGAAAACTAGCTCCAAAAAGGCATTCAGTCCTCACATCCACACGAAGCCTTTCTGTTTGTTCTGAGAACATTCTAGGCTCAGAGAACACTTGAGTATTCTGCAAACAGGTTTCAGAAAAAAATAGTTTCATTGACCACAAATTCATGCTGTAAATGACTTGAATTTCTCTAAAACGTAAATTCCTCATCCCATTGTCCTTAAATTTTTAGCCCCAACATTTTTCCCCGATGTCTCACCAAACATGAAGTTAGACCCAGACTTTCTCAGCCTACTTTCTCCACATGTCCAGAATGGCTCGGACTCACTCCTCCATCTGCTCTGCCATGGCCTCCAAGAACTGTGCTTGGGTTAGCACAGCTTCCCCTCATTGGTGATCCTGTGAGAGTTTGCTTCATCATCTTCTATCCTCAGCTTTTAGTAATGTACTGTGCTGTCCTCTTTCTGCAGGCTTCGGCAGTTCTGGGGTTCGGTCCAGAGCATGAGCTAGGCTAACTAGTGAGGACGGCCCATCTCTGCTGGGCATTGTGGGTGTACGTCTGTGTACATGGATACGCATGTGTGTGTACACGGATATGTGCGTACATTTGTGGGCTCGCATTTGTGTGCATTTCAGATCACGCTCTGCTTTTGAGCCTACACTCCCTGCCTAGGAGCATACTCAGCCCTGCAGTCTGACTGCATGGCCTGCGAACAAGCAGGAGGCAAGTCCACACAAGTCTAGTCCACAAGGCCACCAGGGCAGGGCCACTCACTGTACTGGTTTTCTGTGGCTCCTGTCACAAATGACCACAAACCGCGGGGCTTAAAACAAACAAAATTTACTCCCTCTCAGTTTTGGAGGCCAGAAGTCTGAGATAAAAGTGTTGAGAGGGCCGCAGTCCCTCTGGGGCCTCTAGGGGACAATGTGTCCTTCACCTTTTCCAGCGTCTGGGGCTGTGCCCTTCCAATCTCCGTCTCTGTAGTCACATGGCCTCCTCTTCTTTTGTCAACCCTCTTCCTTATCTCATCAGGATACACATGATTGCAGTTAGGGCCCACCTGGGTAATGCAGGGTATGGTCCTCCTCTCAAAATCCTTCATCGCATCTTTTGCCACTAAAGCGACAGTCACCCTTTGTGCCATATGAGGCTACACTCAGGTTCTGGGGACTAGGTCATGGCCATGTTTTGGGGTCCATACCCACCACAGGCCTGAGCCAGGCTTGAGATCCTGTTAAAGGATGCCAACAGCCCTTATGCCCTGTGTCCTCTGGGTTCCGGACAAGGTGTCTCACTAAAGTCCCAGGTCTGTCTAAAGGACCCCTCTGCCTTCCATCTTCTATCGGCCCCGGCTGCTGCAGTCTCCTGGGTGATGCCACTTGCCTCCTCCAAATCCCCTGTCTTTTTACATTTAATTTAAATCTCCCCAAACAAATGATGCTTATTGTAAAACAAAGAGAAAGGGAGAGACAAAAATGGTCAGAGGCAGAACACGGGAAGTGAAGAATTCAAAAGCAGCTCACATTCTGCCTTAATGGCAGCACAGTTAACAAGAATGAGGGTCGTTGTTGCCTGCAGCTGGAGGGTAATTTTGCAGAGCTGATGATCAAATTCATAGTCTGAAGAAAGAATGCTTGATGGATCTTCATGGGGACTGACTACCAGTGTTATGGCCGTGCATTCCCTGGGTGGTCTGGCAGAACAAGAAACTTCTAACTTCTAACTTGGGAACCCCCTCGGGGGGCTGGGAGCTGGCTCTTCTGCCTGTGTCTGCAATTTCAGACCAACAGATTTTTTTCCAGTATAGCCAACATGCTGTGCATAATCCATCCTGCGTCTTAGGAGGGCCCCAGGACTGCCCCTGGACAGACTGCGTAGCGTAGTAACTCTCACAGGCCCTTCCCTTCTGGGATCCTGGGTTGGTGGGTGGCCCCGGGGCCCCACCCTCAGGGCCAGCAGCACTGTGGCTGCTGGACATGTGTTTGGCATTTAGCTGGTAAGTTGGGACATATGCTTGTCTCAGTTTATTCTCCTCTTCCACTGCTTCTCGCTATTTGTGTGGTGCGTAGTTCCCCATGTAGAACACTGTTCATTGATGCTAGTACACAATTTCCAAGAGAGGAGGTCTTGGTCAAATATGTTGTTAGAGTCTTGCCATGTCTTTTCAATACCTCTTCAAGGTTATCCTGCCATTGTGTGTGTGTGTGTGTGTTTGTGTGTGTGTGTGTGTGTGTACGTGACAGCTTCTCCCAGTGGCATTGAGGCACCGCCCTGCTCAGTCCTGGGTTGCTGTCAGAGCCCCCCCCCCAACCCACATGCCAGCCCCCTGAGCTGCTGCCTGGCCGGAGCCTTGTCCAACAAAGGAAGGAGAGTCCAGCATTGACATGGAAGACCCTGAGGGCTCTGGGAGGTGGGGCTCAGCACGGCCTCCAGAATGTGAGCATGACACTGGAGTCCTGCAATGGCCACAGAGCTCACACACTCACCGTCCCGCTCTGCAGACCCAGGAATGCTCTCTGGCTCCCACGGGGAGGTTGCACCTCGGACGTCGTATTTTAACCACCCTAAACCAACACTCTCAACACTGGTTTATTTACTGCCTTTCTTGTTCCTCTTTATGTATCTTTTAAAAAAAAAATCACAGGAGAAAAAGACCTTTATGGATAAAGCAAGATGTCTTTTTGATACTCTTCACCTTCCTGCTATTTGCTGTATGTCCTCCTCGCCCTTTTATAAACTACTTCCGTGTGTGTCTGCATGTCCCTCGGCGGGTTTTTGTTGATGTAACTACTATCACCCTGCACATCTCACTCTGCATCTTGCCCTTTTCCACTCCATGGTATTTTTGATATCTAGCCATCCTGGCACACATCAGCTAGTTGGCTTTTTAATTGCCCTATCTCATTTCACCATATGTGTGTGCCATCCCTTTGTCGATGATTCCCCACTGACGGATATTTGTTCTGTTGCAGGTCAAGTTCCCAGAGAAACAGAATGAGCAGGAGGCACATGGGTAGGAGCTGTGCCTGTCAGGGAGGGGAGAATGTTGGACTGGACAGAGAGAGAAGTTGAATGTGATACAGCTGTCATCGGGACCTCAGCCAACTTCGAGGGGCTCTGGAGTGGGGATGGCCCTTTAAGAATTACCACAAAGTGGGGACCCCTGGGTGGCTCAGCGGTTGAGTGTCCGACTCTTGATCTCAGCTCAAGTCTTGATCTCAGGGTTGTGAGTTTGAGCTCCACGTTGGGCTCCATACTGGGCGTGGAAGCTACTTAAAAAAATAAGTTACCCCAAATCAAAGCCAGGGGTCAGGCCTTCATACCCCACACAATCAGTCATTGGATGAAGGTTGTCCCTGTGGAGGGAACATAATCTGGGCGAGTTATTCCTTGTAGGCAGCCAAGAACAACTCCTGGGAAGAGGTGAGCTGTCAGCTGACAGTCCTGAAGGGCTCTGTGGCGCACAGGTGCTAAGAGCTAGTGTACAAAGCCTAGAGTTTGTAAACTCCAGTTTCCACATTAAGGCAAGTCTGGAAAAAGCCAGACCCCTTCGTGTCAGGCTGCTCCAAACCTTCTCAGCAACCTTGGTCCCCCAAGGAGCTGCCATAAGGATATAATAAGCTCGCCTTTGAGAGCCTTTGGTCACAAGCTGGAGAAGCCTTTGGGCCTCCTCAGTGTGCACCAGGGAGAAGGGGACATGGCCGGTCCTTTCACTCAGACCCCGGGGCAAGCTCTCAGCTACAAAGCTTAGACTCCTTGGCACATTGGGATCCTGTCAATATTGAGGCCTGAAGTAGCCTCCAGGGGGGCCCTGGGACTTGGGAAACCAAGATGCTGACTGCACACATGCATTCAGTGTCAGCTACACTGATGTGTGAGGCCAAATGCAGAATGAAAATGCAGGACCCTTGTTCAAAAATCATTGTGAATTTCAAGATGGCGACAGCAGACCATGAAACCAAGGGGGCCCCATGCTACTGCCCAGGCCACGCCGCACACCTGTGTGCCTTCTAGAGAGCAGGCAGTGCAGGTTCCCTGTAGGGAAGAGGCCAGTAGGGGCCTCTCCTCATGTTGCTCAGTGCCATCTAAAGGCTGGAGTCTGCTGAGGGCCGCACCCACGGAGGTAGGCTCATCCCGGACTCCTCACCACGCCCTGGGGAGGAACTGATGTCCAAGACAGAGGGTGCTGATCAGACAAGCTAGATATGTAATCACAGCCTTCGAACATGGGAAAGAAGATGTGACCTCCCATACCCACCTATGTTGGCCCCGCTCACATGGGAATTCAGCTGGGTTTGGAAAGAGAAAGCTGCAAGGAAGGATTGACCCAGGGATTCCTGCTTTCTCCCAATTTTGATAGAATTCTGGAAGAGGTAAAAGCCACAGTGTTTCTGTTACCAGTAGGAGAGTCTGTGTTGTGTGAATGGAGGTCTCAGTTCTTGGATTTGCCATGAAAGATTTACATGAGATCCATACTCCAGTAAGGACAGCCAGAAGGGAAGGAGCAAGCACAAAGCAGTTTATTAAGGATAATACACCCTTAAGGTGGGAGAGTGGGCAGGCCCAGAGGCGGCATCTACCCTGAGGCTACAGGGGTCCTTTCTTTTTTGTGTGAGCTGGGTCTTGGGTCATGGACAGACGGGGTGGTCTCTAATGGAGGATGCTTCTAATCATTTGGGAAACTCCTCCAGCAGGTTGGGAGGGGGAGTTTTTGACCCTACAAGGTTTGTACCAGAACTATCGTGACAGCCTTCCACATGGGGGAGGGGGCTAAAACCGTAATGCAGATGCATAATAATGAGTCTAGGGGTTACCCTGGGGCAGAGGTGGAAGAGGAGAGTGCCTATTTCGCACCAGTGGCTCTTTGTCTGTCAGCCCCCAGGGTCCTGGGAGCCACGAGGCCAGGATGTTGAGGGGTCTTGGAGGCCAGTGTCAGGATGTTGGGCGTGGAAGCATCTACTGTGTAAAGTATTTATCACTGTCCTTGCCTCCAGCTCAGGTCTAACTAACTGCCTACTCTATCACTTCGTGACCATGCCAACAGAACGTTAATCAAAGGGGAGAAGGGTGTCCTTCTCCACCTTCTCCTGTGAATTGGTGTCTGGCTGACCAGAGATGTGACCTCCCACACCTCCCTAAGTGGGGCAAGAGAGGCAGTGACCAAGGAAGGCAGAGTCCACAGGAAGGTGGCACTTGTCCAAGAGAGCACAGGCTTTGTCTTTGATTCTTCCTGCTCATGTGTCTTTACCTTGAAGAAGGTCATCAGGACAGAGGCCAGTGCAGCAGAGAGAACTTGGGGTTAGCATCACAACCGGGGTTCAAATCCTGGCTCCAGCAGTTCCTGGCTAGTGGCTCTGAGCAAAGTGTGAAGCCTCCAAAACCTCCATCTCCTCTTCATTTGCAAAAGTCAGGATAAAAATGTCTTTTATTCTATGGTTGTTTATTGAGCTACCGAGTGCAAGTTCCCAGCCTGGCCTGCTGCTTGGGGAGCCACCCAGCTTTCCTCCCTGGCTCTTCTCATGATCTCTCCACACCAACCCCATCTCA
The DNA here is from genome assembly GCF_003265705.2 of Callorhinus ursinus. NCBI lineage: Eukaryota > Metazoa > Chordata > Mammalia > Carnivora > Otariidae > Callorhinus > Callorhinus ursinus. Next base: position 33,297,023 of record NW_027397082.1, on the reverse strand, counting down.
CTGACTCTCTGTGTCTGCCTGTGGCTTTCTGCTTGCCATCCCTGAGCCTTTCACTCTCTTCTTGCTCCTCGCCCAGAAGGGAGGTCACACGAAGAACAGGGTACAGCCGATCCGCCCTACCAAACTGTTCACTTTGCTGGGCTTCAGCTTCTTCATACGTGTGATAGTGATAATATCACCGCCCTGATATGACAAAAATGAAACGCTCTAGGAAATATTACACAAGCCATAGTAAAATCGGTCATTAGGCAGAGGGCTAACTAGCCATGTAACAGAGTGTCCAGAGGATGGCGCTGTTGCATTTCGTTCTGGGGGTGAAAAGCTTTGGGGAACCTGGTGGGAAGAATAACCAGTGAAATGGAAGCCAGACAGCATTTTTGGGGGCGCTCCTTGCAAGTTCATTTCCCAGCACATCTGTCCAAGTCAGTCTGCACTGAACCACAGCCCATGGCAGTCTTCTGAGAGTGACCCAGGCCAGAGGCTTTCAGGCCTTGTCCCCAGAGGACGTGGCACCACAGATGGCTTAGGACAAGAGGTGAGCAGGTCCCTACGCCGAGCCCATAGCAGCCACAAGACAGAAGCACTGTAGTGCTCCTCAGAGTGGGAAGATCAGAGCAGGCACATCAGGAGAGGGGCCAGAGGGGTGGCGCTAGAGTCGGGCCTTCACAGAAGGTGACTTGGCCTGGGCAGCTGGGAGTGGGGTGGCCAGGGCAGTTGCCTGAGACTGAGGGGTGGCCCTGAGGCTGGAGCTGGGCCTTGAGCGGGAGCGTAGTGGAAGCTGGTGCTGGAATAGTGGAGCAGGCCCCAGGCCATTGGGCAGGGGTGACTCATGACCCAGACCTCCCTCCCCTGGCATGAGGGAGGTCAGGGAAGGCATGGGGCTGACTGTGGCCTGAGGGGAGGGGTAGGCAGGCTGCCGCATTGAGGGGCCATCAGGCCCAGAGCTGACGTTCAGGAAAAGTCCACAGTTTAGACATTTGACTTTATTTACAAATGAAACTTTGATGCAGGCACAGAAGTACACCACCAGGACTAAAAGAGGTTCCCCGTCCATCTTTATGATTGAGCGACATTGTTGTACCAGGAATTAGTATTTTCTACAACTCCAGTAATTAAAAATTATATTTAAATTAATTAATTTGTATTAATTGTGTTAAAGCTGGTTCATTGTTTCCATGTAAACATTTAACACAAACCACTATTTAAAAAAATATATACTGGGAGCTTCAACCAGTGGGAAAGGCCCGGGTCTCTCTAGGCCTCTCAGAGGCTCTGCTCTGGCCAGTGGTCAGAAAGGCCATGGAGTGGAATTTTCACCACTTCCAGACTCTTCCTCATTCCCCCCTCCCCATTCCATGTGTGGCTTCTAGAGTCAGAGGAGGAATGGAACGCAGAGGAAATGGAAACTCTGCCCTCTCTTGGGGTCAGTGGGGGCTGAATCCAGTCCTGAGGCCCAAACCCAGGACAAAGCTGAACACACACAGCTCAAGGAAGCCAGCAGGTGCGGGCAGAGTTGGTTGTGGCCAGTAAGGACCTGAGCTCCTCAGGGACGGGGAACCCTTACCCAGGAAGGCTGGACATCATCACTTGAGTCACCAAGGAGTAAAAATAGGGCCATTGCAAGTACCAAAGCAAGAGCACATTTATTCCAACAAATTCAACTCCAGGTCCTGTCTCCCATGGAGTCCTGGTGGGAGGGAAGCCCACGGACGTGTCATGTGGGTGAGCTGGTTATGCTGAGTCAATTAGCACAGCCATGCGAGCCGTAGGCTGCCCCATCCCTCAGGGGAGATTGTGCCTGCTCCTCCCAAACTGTCTCAGAGTTTGAGGCCACGGGCAGCTGGTGGCCCCGTGTGAGCCGCTGGTGGGACAAGCACAGTACCATCGGGTCCAAGTACCTCCAGCCCCAGCGCATACTGCAAGCCGGGGGCTCCCGTCACGCACTCTCTCCATCCTGCAATCCTGCAGTTGGTTTGGGGGGTAGTTTTTCAAGAGTCAAGCATCATCTTAAAAAGCACTAGGCCACTGAAGCAGCACAGGCACTGAGCAATCAGATTGTGTCCTGGATGCTCCAAGCAGCCCAGTCATACTGGTGGGTACTGGCTAGGGCTGAGTCCAGCTTGCCCCACGCTCCCCGCCTCCCAGAATCTAACTGTTCTTTCGCGCAAGGTGACCTGATAAATTTGGATGGGGTATTTGAGAAGCTCCTGGGCTTCGGTGGTCGACGGACCTATGCAGACCTACGGGTTGGAATCATGGTGTTATTTGAACTGCCTGCGTTTTGGTTTCTGCATGTATAAATTGGGACTCATAACACCCATCTCACTGGGTTGTGGGAATCCGTGAAATGATGGGTGTAGAGCACATGGCTGTCCCTGTCCCCTTCACTCCCTGAGGTTATTGGAATGCGCCCTGTCCTTCTCGCCTCCTTTAATTCCCATAAATCTCTGCACCTCTTTTGTCCTTACTCCCCTGCCTCGTTTCTGCTATTTTCTCCTGACTCTGGATTATTTTTCTCTTGTCCTCTTTTCATTGTCACCCCTTGCACCCCAACAATCCTTCTAGGCTTTCTTCTTCTCCCCAATTCCCCCCCCCCCCACCCCCAGCCGTTGCCTTCCCCTATGGTTGGACCCAATGGTGTACGCTCAGGGTGGGCAGGCCTTTACCTCCAGGATGTGGCAACTCCCTTTCCTCCTCCAGGCTGGCATGCAGGCAGACTTAGTCCCCATCATGCCCAGAGGGACACGGGAGACCTCCACCCTGTTTCCCCCTGCCCGCAGGCCGGCACTACCTGCACCCACACTCTGCCACGCTCATCCCTTCATAGTGGTACTTGAGGGTGGGGACTCCCATGTCATCCTTGTAGAGGATGGAGATGGGGCTCAGTTTGGTGGGCACACAGCAGGCCTTGCCCACCTTCATGGGGAACTTGAGATGCACCAGGGTCTGCACAATGGCGTGCTTCGTTGGCGTCACGTCATCAGCCAAGGGGAAGAAGCAGCCACCTTTACATTCGAAAGCATCGTACTCCTTGGGTGCGATGATCCAGCTGTCCCAGCCGATGTCCTCGAAGTTCACCCGCAGGGAGGTCTTCTGACAGTGGTTGTTGGCCCCAGCACTCCTCTTCCGTCTGGCTAAAGATGACCCTGTGGCCGTGTGACCTTCCCCGTGCTCATCCTTATTATCACCTGCCTCTGCTGGACCATTCTTGGACAACTTCTTGAGCATACTGTCCTGTTCATGGCTGATCATCTCCCGGAGCTCCCTCCTGGTCTCCTTGGTCCCATTGCTGCGGTCGTTGGAGAAGACAACGAAGAAGGGCAGGTTTTTGGAGCCTGGGGGGACACTGATATCCAGCTTGTCACAGCCCTTCCTGTGACTCTCCACAGTCACTTCCAGTTTATTTTTGCTCTTGGTAGAGTCTGCTCTGACCCACCGCTTCACAGCACTGGAGACCTCAAAGGTCTCCCAGCCCTCATCCAAAATATCCTGGGACACGAGGAATGTCTTGGTTCCTGCAGAAGCATCCCAGGCATCTGCTCCATCCAAGACGTCATAAATGGCCATGTTGCCTCTCAGCTCATGGGAAGCGTCTACATGACTTTGGCAGGAGACATAGAGTCGGAGCTCGGCCCTGGTGATCTGCTCATGCCTAGGAATCGAGATGTTGAAGAGCAAGATGTGCTTCTGGAAGGGGAAGTCTTCTGTGGCTGTGATAGAGACAGCATCTGAAATGCAAGCACATAGTGATGGTCATTCTTTCATGACACCAAAACTGGGACTCATGACTTGGGTCCGAGGGCATCCAGGATGACATTGACCTACTCTATAAGGTCTTTACTTGGTTTCACTTAAGCCCTTAATGTAGAAGAGAATTTCAAAAGGTATATTTGGGATCCTCCAAAAAAAAAAAAAAAAAAAAAAAAACAGAAGCAGGAGATGCCTTGCTTTGGAGTTGTCAGGTCCAGCTCTTTAGTGAGCTTCTACTCTGCTCAGCATTGCACTAGAAGCTTTGCATTCTGTATTTCACTTTGTTCTTCACAGTGGCCCTGGGAGGATCTAATTATTATTCCACTTTTACAGGTGTGGAGATGGGATTTAGGCTGTTTAACTGCCAAGTGCACACATCCTATAAAGCTCTTCACATTAAAAAAAAAAAGAGTCAAATAAACAACATAGCAAAGCATATTGTCAACCTCAGAGTGTAGATCTCGAGTGTGTGATGTTAAAGCAGATACCCTGGGAGGGGATGGTGAATGTCCAACATTAAGACAATGTTAAAAATCTCAGCAACTTAGGGGTGCCTGGGTGGCTCAGTCGTCAAGCGTCTGCCTTCGGCTCAGGTCATGATCCCAGGGTCCTGGGATCGAGCCCTGCATCGGGTTCCCTGCTCCGCGGGAAGCCTGCTTCTCCCTCTCTCATTCCCCTTGCTTGTGTTCCCTCTCTTGCTGTGTTTCTTTCTGTCAAATAAATAAATAAAATCATTAAAAAAATCTCAGCAACTTAAAGGGCACAGAAATCATTCAGAATCCTTATTTCTGAGTGAAGTGAAAGTGGATTTTTTTTTAATCTTTGAGGAAAAAAATAAAACAAATTAGCCTCGATTGCTTTGTCATGGTAGGCAAAAATGCGGCTTAGCTTTTAGCTACACAATTTTCTCAGTTTCCAACTTCTCCTGGCTGGTACACAGCCGTCAGGATATCTCTGTTATGCGATGGCTCGGTCACAGATATGAAGTCACAACATGAGGGGAGTCTGCGCGCTGCTGTGAAGTCCAGCAGTGTCTGACAGACTGCAGTGCTAATGTGGACTCGGCCCTTTCCTAGGCTTGTGACCTTGGAGAAGTCCTGAGTCTCTCCTTGCCTTGGTTTCCTCATCTATACAGTGGGGCTCATCCTACCTGCCTTCCAAGGTTAGTGTGAGACTTCTACAAGGTGGCACATAGAACTTACTAACACTGTCCCTGGCTCATAGTTGATGCTCAATCAATATTTCTGTGTTCTCTCCAGGTCCTCCTCCCCAACATGCACGCCCCCCTCAAAGCACATGGCCCTCACCCAGTGTGGATGTGCCTGCCATTCTAGCTCCGGCAGAACATGTGTGCATAGCGAATGGGGTCTATGAGCATTAATGGCCTACTGTGCTCTTACTGTGCCATGCTTTGAAAATCGCTGTGGGACCACATCCCACATCGAGAAAACAAACAGCCTCCCTACCTGAGCTGCACTTGCACGATCTATGGAGGGAAGCATAAGCTGGCCTTCACAGGAGTGCGGGCCACAGGCAGAGCTAGGATTGAGTCAGAAAACTTGTTCTGGGGACATGGACAATGCTGGGTAAGGGAGGGGATGATCATCGAGACGGCGCCAAATGCTGGACTCCCAGACTATGGGATTTGGTGAGTAGGTCCAGACAATGAAGCTCAGCCTTTTCCTAAAGCACAGGCTACAGTCATGCCCTGTGGGCATGGTGAGATGTTGGCAGCATCTGGGTAATCTTCAGATTGCATTTTTTTAAATTAAGCTAATATTTTACAAATCAGGCAAGTTCACATAAAATCCAGAGAAATCCGGGTTTTTCTTCCTCTTCTGGGCAATCAGAAAATTCAGCACTGCTGGGCATCCATCATGACTATGGCATCCTTCAGACGGGGCATGTGCTCTGCAGGCTGGGCAGCTCTGGCCTGCGGTGGCACTGTGCCAGGCCTGTTAGGGGTTTGCAGGTGTCAAGCCCAGGAGGAGAGAGGCCCCATGTGCCTGGGTGTTCAGAGAGACAGCAGCAGCAGGAAAAGCCCGAGCTTTGTAGGCATGCGGGGCCTCTGTCGGAATCCAACTGCCAAACCACTGTGTGACCTGGGCAAGTTCCCTCAGCACCTGCGAGGCTTGGCTTCCACGCCCACAAAATCATTTCACCTACGTCGTGTGAATTAGAGGACGTAAGCCCTAAATTGACGTTTGTTGTCTTCCAGCCCTTTCAAATCAGGTAAATCATTTTATATTTAGAAAATCACTAAATTGTCCTCCACTGTTTCTCTCTCAGAAAAATTTATCAGACTTGTAGATACTTTCTGATGGGAGAGAAACAGACATTCTTTCAAAGTTAAAAAATACACCAATTGATTGAAAGCTAAATGAGTTGTCTGTTTCAAAGTAGGGAAGGGGATGAAGAGAAGGGATGGATGAAAGGGAGCTGGCATTCTTGTGGCACCTAATGTGTAAAACTGGCACTGGGCCCAGGGCAGGAGAACCTTCCACAGCAGAGCTGTCCAGTAGAACTTCCTGCCATGATGGAAATGTGCTATACTCTGCACTATCCTATAAGGCAGCCATTAGCCACACATGACCGTGGAGCACCGGAACCGAAGCCAGTGAACTGAGTTATTAATTTTATTTCATTTCAATTCATTTAAATTAAAACTTAAAGAGCCGCATATGTGCAGTGGCTGCCGGACAGGGCAGTGCAGCCCTGACCCCTGCGCCCCTCCCCCCCAACCCGGGGGTGCCCTGGTGGAGCCGACTCTACCTTCCACGCTGAAGCTGCGCACGATGTTGGACGCGGGGGTCGTGGACTTGTCGGTGGTGTATCTGTTGTACAGGTCGATCATGTACTGGGGTGGCTCCGCTCGGGTTTTGTCCTGGGAAGGGACACCGCTGAGATTGAGGCTGCGCAGGAAATCCACCTTCATGTTCTCCAGGAACATCCTCAGGTCGAAGGTGCCCCCCTCCCGCTCACCTCCGGGCCCCCCGAGAAAGCGGTGGGCATCTCCCCCCGCCGCCGCGCGCCCCCGGCTCTCCAGGGGCTTCCCTGGCGCACAGCCCGCCAGCAGGGAGAGCACAGGCAGGACCGCCCAGAGCGCCCTGCAGCACATCTTGGGACGGCGCCGTCGCCCTGGACAGGAGACTGCGGGTGGCGGCCGCGGGTGTGTTAGCGGGCGCAGGGAGGAGCCCGGAAGGAGCGGGCCCGCATTTTCCTGCCCGTGGCTCTGCACGAGCCCCCGGGCCAGTTCACAGGCTCTCACCCGCAGGCCCCGGAGTGGCCTCCCCTTGCTCTTATCTGGCCCTCGATGCCGTGCTCCCACCTCTTATCTAAGGGAGCTCTCTTGTTAATGAAGGCTCTATAAACATCTGACAAACACACAGGGCTTGTGGGAAGGACACGGCCTGCTGCAGAGAATCCAGATTTCTCTGTGGGGTTATCACCCCCTAATTAGGATCCTCTCTCATTTCCTTGCCAGCTCCGTTCTGAAGAATCTTGAGACAGGGTGACACATGCTCTATCTCCTGGGCCATACAAACAGAGAATCCAGGAAACAGACAAGACCAAAAAGTCCTCCAAATATAGAAACAACACAAAACTCTCAGGAGACCGTGGCAAACGGTGGGTGGGGTGGGTGACGGGCAGGGTCCCCTGGGGTGAGTGGGAGGCCCGAGAGGAGGGTTCAAATCCTGGCTCCCTCATCTACTGCCCACAAGTGTCGCCTCACCTCTCTGAGCTTCGGGTTTAGCAAAGACGTGTGAGAAATCAAAGATGATCGCGTGCTGAACATCACGGCGGTCTCCACAAGCCTGGGTCAGCTGGGTGGGCGCATTCTGACTGTGCCCTGCGCCTCCCCAGCCCGCTTTCCAGAGGACACCACACCCTCCCTGAGACCTGCTGCCCAGTCCCCAGAAGAGCTCTGTCCCTCGTGTCAGCTGGGTGGCCGCTTGGGCCACACTTGTCATCCAGGAGAAGCAAGCAGTCTGGGGAAAGGAAGGAAGGGGAACGGGGAAGGCCCGAGACCAGCACATGCCCGGGAGCTGTCCCCCTAACCCCAGGAGGCTGACAAGATGCAGCCCAGTAGGGGTATGTGAGGTCCCGGCGTCTGTATTATGGTAAGGGCATCGTGCCCACACGTAGACTCTGTCCATTCCCATTCTGTGTGGGTTTGACCGAGCTAAAGAAAATGGGGATAGTTACAAATCTCAGGGGGTCTACTCGGAGAGGGTTTTGAACATGAAGTTTTTCCGTGCTGGCAGGCCTCCCGGGGAGAGGGAGCACTGAACCGAGCAGCTTCAGGAAGATGGAGGAGGGGCCACGGCAGGCCAGGGGGCAGAGGTTAGGGATCCTAGTGTGTGCCCAGAGTTCTTCCCACCCCTCGTGGGGGCAGGGTGAAACCAGGAGCCTCAGAGTTGCCGGGCCTGGACAGAACTTGCTGTCCCCATTCTTTGGGGACACTGTCAAGGGAGGGTGGATGGGAAGGGATGCAGCTTCAGAAGTGCTGCTTGGATAGGGGGCAGGAAGCATGCTGGGCGTTGAGCCAGCTCAGTGCAAGAACTTGCTAGGGCAGGGAAAGGATGAAGGGGTGCAGAGCCTGGAAATGGAGCTGCAGTATGCAGCAAGGAGGGCCTGGGAGGAGCTAGAGAGCCAAGCCGGCATCCCCCATGGTGCTCCAGTTCCTGGGGGCAGCCCAGAAACAGGCCACATTCAAGAGGTGGAGCCAAGGGATACATGGGGGTGGCTGAATGTGGTCAGGGGAACGTAAGGGACTGGTACCCGATGTTTTCTTAAAAATATGGTAGATCTTATTTTCTGATTGTAACAGTAGTATATAGTGCAGATGATTTGGGAAATGTAAAACATTATAAAGAAGGAAATAAAAATAACCTAGTCTCACCAGTGATGCCCACAGTTAATATTTTGAAATCCAGCATATGCAGCTCCGCAATCCCCTATTTACAACCCTTTTGTCCAGGAGTATTTTGAGATTCAGAAATTTGCAGATCTTGGAAATTTGGTATGGTGTATATGTTGTAATATTCCCAGTGGGGTTGGGGACAATACCTTATAACCAAATACATTGACGTTTCTGCAGTGAAACAAATAAAAACACAAATACCCATTCGGATCAAGTTTTGCCATGAAAAGAGTCAAAAGGAACTTCAGGTTTTCTGATAGTTTTGGATATGGGATCTCAAATAAAGTTCCGTGGACCCATTTAGATGTGAGCTCACCACATCTGGCCGTGGAGGCTGCACATGAGCCCTGCCAGGAGGTACTGGTCACGTAGACTATAATGTGGGTGATGCCCCCAGGGATGTGTACTTCTGGAGTTATCTGCCCAATAAGCTCAGAGTATCAATACATCCACCTGTCCTTCCTTTACTGTTTTTAACTAATTGCATCAGGCCTCCTGATCCATATTATCAGGAAGTCTGATTCGTTTCCTACACCGTCCAAGTGCCCTACAGGTTTATTTAGTCCAAAAGCGGCGGAGGTGGGATGGCATCAGTCCAGCTTCTTACTGCTAGAAGTGGCGAGGGAGAAAGGGGTCTTAGTAGGTACCACCTGCTGTTGCTTCTCAATGACACTTGGTTCTGCTGTTGGACATGGGTCCCACACATCTAACAGCTGCTTGAGAACAGCTGCTGGGATGCCCTGGCTTGTTCAAGTTTCTTCCCAGGTCTCCATAATGTCCCGCACTTTGGACACCGAGATAACAGATTTCTTAGGCACACTCCCAGGCTTACCATTCTTCAAAAGGCGGGTAGCTGGGGCGAGAGAAGAAGCCATCTGCAGCCACATTCTGATCCCATTCTGCCCTTTCTCACAAACCTCTGGGTTCTTGTAGGGAGACTGTGCCGCCAGCTCAGACTCCCACTCTCCTCAAAGTGGTGTGATTTCAGATACCTTGTTCGGAGGGGGAGTGGGTACAGAATTCCAGGTTTGCAAGATGAAAGGATGCTGCAGAGGGATGGCGGTGGTGGTTACATAACAATGTGAATGTGCCAAATGCCACTGAGCTGCAGATGGTAAATTTTATGATGTGTGTATTTTACCACAATTAAAAAAAATAACTTAAAAAAAGGTATATCGTTTAGAGTTCTTTTTGTGGTAGACTGCAGAAGAGCAGAATCCAGACGGTTTTAAGCAAAGTGGATTATGGCTAACTAATGAAAGCTGCAAAGTCCAGGGAAGGTTTGACTTTAGCACAGCCCGGTCCAGAGTCCAGGCAAAGTTGTAGTGATGTTTTCTCCACGCCCAGAGCTGCCTTCACTGCGTGGTCTTCGCCCTCCACCTCCCTGTTTTGGCAAGATGGCGGCAGCAGGGCCGCACTGCATCCAGTTCACACTGGGGCTGCGGCCTGGGGTGGGGCCCGGGAGCAAAAGCCTCTTCTCCAGGAAGATCCCATTAGCCTCAGGGTGGCTCCTTGGTCCTGATTGGGTCATCTGCCCGTGCCCTAGGCAATCATTGTGAATGAGGGAGATACAATGTGCTGATTGGTTTAGATGGGGGAGATGGCGCCAGCCGCAAGGAATGAGAATCAGATGGGGCTAATCCCCGAGAAGGGTCTAGATCTGGTCCCCGGCAGAAGCCACTGCGAAAGGATGGTGTATCTTCCCATGCCATTAAAAATTTTCATATGCTTCATTTTTAATGACTGAATGATATCCAACAGTATGGACCTATCCTAATGTATCCAACATTCTCCAACTGCAGGACAATTAGGCTATTTCATAAGATAATGTTGCAAGGCACATTGTTATAGGCTACATTTTATATTATTTCCATAAAATGGTTCATCAGAAGAGGGATGTCTAAGCCAAAGTGTATGCAAACGACTTCAAAGCTCCTGGTAAACATCGCAAGTTGCTTTCGAGAAATGCTTTTACTATTCACTTCCACTAGCAGAGCCTAAGCACCTGTCTTCCCACCCTCAGCGGTAGTTCTTTCTAGTCTTTAGTAATTTGATGAACAAAAAATGTTAATTTGCCTTGCTAGCTGAGCTCGACTCTATTTTCTCCATGTTTTGATGAGTCATACCACAGAGTCTGGACTTCAGCTTTCTGGAAGGTACAGTGGTAGCTGCCTCGTACCCACACCTGTCCAGGGCCGTGCTCAGGAATCATGTTTGGTTCTGTGCTGTGTGTCCAGGAGAGGGTCAAAGTGATCCACAGAGGCCACTCCTCAGGAACACTGAGTGCCATTACTACGGAGCCTGACACACAGTAAGCATTCAGCAAGTACTCATTCTTGCTCTTGTCTATACAGTGTCTGATCTCCCACCCCTGTCTTTATTACCCCTGGAGTGGCTCTGCCCTTCCCTTCTGCAGAGCCTGCTTTAGGTGTGCTTTCAGTATGGAATGCCTCATACTCTTCCCCACTGCCCTCCACCTGGGCCAGTCCCCCCTGCCTTTTAGTGCCTGCTCAGGACTGCCCTCCACCACACAGCCTCTGTGTTCTGAGTGACAGCACTCAGACATCTGGATTCATCTGACAACCACTATGACGGGCCCTAGGACCCCTGTCGGCTGTTGGCTTGAGCTGGCACATCCTTCCTGCAATTTGACACGTCCAGAGAGCGGGCCCTGTGTTCATGGTGGATTGGACGTCTTCTCTGGGCAGGCCTCTGTGCTCGTGTCTGCACATGTCCTTGAACACCTTAGGGTGCTCCAGGCATTGTGTTGGTCACGCTGGCTCTGCCCTGGTGGTTGCTGACCTAGTCTTGTCTTCCGGTCTGTAATTGATGCCCAGATAGTTTGGCATTACAATGCTATGGTGATGTTTAACCAAAGCCCCTGTAGTACCATCTCTCCCACAACTTGTGAATCACAGAAATAGAGTCATCACATGCAATTGCTATGGGAGAAGTATAATTCAATGAATAAGAGAGGCACACCTGACTCATCCATTTATTTCAAGGACCGCTGAAGATCATCTCTCCAGCAGACAGACTTCAGCCTTCATTTATGGAGGAGGGACAGGATCAGCCTGAATTTTTGTGATACAGCTGCCTCCAGGGGGTCAGGAATCCCTCTGTCCCAGAAGGTATGCCATGAAGACACCTGTTTCTGTGAGCTGCTCAAACTCCACACTTACCCACACATTGCCCAGAGAATGAAAACTGGACCCACCTTGAGGCTGTAAGGAGAGAGAATGAGTCAGGCAGAGCAGGAGCTAGGTCCCTTCCTGGCTCTGAACCTAGCCTCTGTGGGACCTTGCTCACATCTGGCACAGATGGCATCAGTCTCAGGACTGTGCCCAGCTGGTCAGCACATTTCCTGGACAGTGGTTCTTAAAGTGTGGTTCCTGGCCCTCCAGCAGCAGCACCTGAAAACTGGTTAGAAATGCAAAATCTTGGCCTGGGTCAGCAACTCTAGAAGCAGGGCCCAGCAACCTGGTCAAGCCCTCCATCTGATTCTGATGCACATTCAAATCTGCACATTGGATGTGATAAAAGAGGAAATTTGTACGAGTCTTCCAAGAGATAAAGTATGTCTACACCGCCTAGTATGGGATGGGGCACACAGTAGCCGCTAAATAATTGAACAAACAGGTGCATTCCCCTGCTCACCCCTACTCATACAGACAGGACTGCTGGCACACACCGAGGGATTTAGGGTGGGGTTAGAATGGAGAGGGAAGGAAAAATACTGGAAAGCTGGAATGAGCATCATTCTCTCCGAGAGTAGAAGAGAGAAAGGGAATAAAAATCTCAGGGGCACCAGTTTATCAGTGAAGGATTTTATGTTTCCAGGTTTTGGTAAAAGGAAATAGCCTTGAACAGCCAGGGCCGGCAAGCTGGTACCTACATTGTCTTTATGCCACCAGCCAGTCCAGCTCTTCCATCCTGCTGGAATCAACTCCATTCCTCTCCCACTGGAGCCCCCTCCTCATACCCGCCCACCCCCACCCCAGACTGCTGCAGACTCTTCCAGCCTGGCCCTGCATGCATCCTGGCCACAGAAGAAGCATTAGTTATAGGCTACAGCTCGTGTGGCATTTTATGAATGACTTAGACCTACAGAGGCACCTGTTGGAATGCCTCAGGCTAGACACTTGGTAGCACCTGGACTCAGTTTCCCCACTTGTTAGGAAAAAAAGGTTACGTCAGAGATTTTCCAAAGTTTCCCCCCTGCCTTAAGGTTTCTGGCTTTCAGTTGTACTGTCCCTATTTGTCACATGAATTAATCTATGAGACCCTACCCTTTCAGAGAATATAAACATTCAGGAATAGGGCTCACTGGCAAGCCACCACACAGCTTCTTCCAAGCTGACACAGATGAAGTTGGGTGACCTCAGGGACCCATGCACGTCTAGGCTGTGTGCTGGAACCTTTTGCTTTTATGACAATGTGATGCTGCTATTTGGCTTTTAAGAGGAAGAAAAAATTGTTTCATACAAACATTTCTTTCTAAACCTTGCTTTACTATAAGGTCACTCAGTGCCATTGGGAAAACCCTGATTGGCTGGTGGCGGGGGGGGGGGGGGTCACTGTCCGGGAAGCTGGGGAGCAGCTCCAGCCATATAGGCCTTGAATCAGGCAGCCTTGGGTGTCAAAGCTGACATGGCCCGCGGTCTTGGTAAGACATTGGTGGTGGCCATATTATTTACCCGTCCTGAGCTGTTTTTCTGTGGCACCAATTGGGTAGTTAAGTTGCAAGGTTGCTGCGTGCCTAAACAAGATGCCGTTATCTAAACTTCATGGTGCTTCATAAAAGCGGTCACCGAAAACACCAGTTCCTTCCAGCACACTCCAAAGTCATCACCGCTGGGTAACATCCATCCTGGCACAACCGTGGAGCCCCGACATGGCTGGACAAAGGGGTGATCCTCCCAGCCCACCCCCCATCCTCGTTAACCAGAAATGAAGACTCTCAGAAGCCATAGGATTTCGTGGTGACCCAGATCTCGCAGGAACTGCGAAGGCCAGAAGGAATAAGACAGAACTCTTATAGGACACCCCAGCTTCATCAAGAAATGGAAGGGGAGCACTGTATGAGAAAAAATTGAGGGGGGCAAGGAAAAAGGAAGAATCTATATTGAGAAGAAAGGCATTGGGACCCTTATCACGTCACAATATTTTTATTCATTTTGCTATTAATTTATATCTTGTTATGTTCCAAAAAGGATTAGACGTGGCGAGCCAGACGCTCCATATGCAGATCAGTTTGAGACACCGCAGTCCAGAGAACGGATCCTGTAGGCCCAGCCCAGTCCCTGCAGGACCACTCCCTTGCCTCACCTGATGTCTGCCTGGGCAGGGCCGCTGTCCTCACACATGTCCCAGGACCAGTTGGAGCACCTCGGAGGAGATGCTGAGCAGACTCTGCTGGGCTCCACTTGGTGCCCTGAGGACCCCCTCCCCACACCTACCTGTTCTGGGTACTCCTTCCAGTGTCTGTGGCTCTGCCTCCGGCTACAGCCACCGCAGCCTTCTTCAGAGGCCACCTGGGCTTCTAGAGCTCCCAGCAAGAGAGCCAGAGAACTGGGAGTTTCCATCTTCCCACCCGGGAGCAACCTGAAGAAGCGGTCTGAATGTCCAGCTCCCTTGCTTCAAGGCTGGGCGAACCCTGAGGTATAATTAAGCTCCAGAGCTCCCCACAAGATCCAGGATCTGGGATGCCTGGCTTCTTGGCCTCCTGACCAGCTTTTCCCCTTCCTTGCCTGTCTTTCCTGGGAGCACTTTCTCATCTATCCCTTGCCCAGGCACACTCGGCTCAGGAGCCTGACTTAAGATAGACATCATGGGCTTCTTTTCTCCTCCAAGTAAGACTTGGGGCTGGATCATCCTCTCAGGTCCCACCTGAAGGGCTGTTATACACCTGCCCCAAATCGGAGCCAGATTCTTCTTCAGAAATGCCGGTCGATCAGCTTCAGGCACTAGAGTTGATGCCTGCTTGGGGTGCTGTCAGTTCGGGGGTAAGGGAACCATTCGTGGGAAGGCCTTTGGGGATGGGGCTGCTGACAAGGAAGCAGAAGCTCCTGGACCTCAGGAGACGCCCCTGCCTGCTTCCCATTGAATCTCTTGCTTGAACTGTCCCAAGTAAGAGGTCTCTACCCAGGGCACCACAGATTGTTCCTTTAAATGGCTCAGACACCTTTCAATCGCTCAATGTCTCCTCTGAAGCTAAGGATGTGAAGAAGCTCTGTGAAACCACTGTGCCTGCCTGGGGGCCCTCTCCTGCCTGGATGAGCCCAGGATGGCACCTACGCAGCAAAGTGGGTGCGGGCAGGATGCTGGCAGGCTTAGGAGTAGCTGGTTTCCGGAGCTTAGGATAGAGACAGGTGTGGAGAGGCCTAGGGGGGCTCTGCTCCTAACGGAGGGCCCAGTGGCCACCAACATGTCATATTTGTAGGTGGGGCTCTATCCATATTTTGGAATGGGTGACATTTAGTTTTTCAAGATACCACTGTACCTTTAATTTATTAGCTTTCCATAAAAACACATAACATACACAATCTACAGGATAGAAAGTATAATTTACAAAAATATAAAAATCTTGGTTATTTTTTAGTATTCCAACATATTACTGCATGTGTTATTTCAATAAACATGTTTAAACAATGCACACTTAACCAGCCTGATTACCTCTATGGGGAATGGTGTCTACTCCCTCCTCTTTGTTTTAAAATAAAATATATATTAAGAAAAAGAAACCACGATTGGTTATATGTGCATACTCTATGTGTGAAAGCTTTTGCAGCGGAGTTTCAAAGTTCATACCGTTATTTAGGCGTTGCGTTTCAGTATCAATATGTGGCCCAACATGTTTTCAACTGACTGTTTAGACAGAGGTTCTTCCCTTGTGAAGAGAGCAGGTCCCCTCACATCTGCAGCCTTCTTCCCTGGTGATGACAGGATGGGTCACATAAGCCAACATGGTGGACCCGTTCGGCTTTCAGGTCTTCAGAGCAGAGGGGATGGACGATGAGCAGCCTTCAGGTGAAGGCTAATTCCCAGATTCCTTCAGGAGATTCATACTGGCATGTAGGGGGCTAAGTCATCAGCAATGAGAGACCCCAGGATGGGCCCCGGAGGGACAGAT
This sequence comes from Callorhinus ursinus, assembly GCF_003265705.2. Taxonomy (NCBI): domain Eukaryota; kingdom Metazoa; phylum Chordata; class Mammalia; order Carnivora; family Otariidae; genus Callorhinus; species Callorhinus ursinus. Next base: position 33,281,217 of record NW_027397082.1, on the reverse strand, counting down.
CTTTCTGGGACCCGGCAAGGGTGCTTGTGAGCTCTGCCCGCATATGCAGCCCTCACCCCAGAAGGCCCTGAGGATGCTGCCCTGCTGGGTGTGGAGCGGGACGGAGGTTTCCTTCCATCCCGGAGTGGCTGGTCTTACCGGCAGGCACAGGTCTCCACAGACATGTTGGGGTACACCTTCAGAACCACGTTCCGGTTCTCATCCAAGAAGAGGACCCCAAGAGAGTTCATCTTGTCGGGAACACAACAAGGCTCTGGGATGCCCGGGACGATGCCCACAGCCCTGACGATGCTCTGGATGGTGGCGTGGTTGGACGGGCGGACAATCTGCAAGGCAAGAAAGGAGCACGGTCACCTAGGCGCTCTGCCCTCACCCACCCACTGTGCCACCTGCATGTCCTCGAGGAGGCCACAGAAAAGGTGTCAGCCTAGAAGAAAAGGTGAGATTCCAGGGCTGGGCACACATTTCCTCTGAAGTCAGCCACAGACTGAGTCCCAGGGAGGTGTGCAAAAGCCTCAGTCCTTCCTGCCCTTTGGGTCTCCCAGAGGGAAGTTACATCCCTACACGACTGGCCACTTGGGGGCACCTGTGCATCACTCATCCCCAAGGAGTCCCTGGACCTGGGCAGGAACTGGGCAGAGGGCGATGCCCAGTTGTTCTGCCCGGGCCACAGCTGCCCACATTTCCCAGTCCCAGGAGTTCCGACACGCTTCCCATGTGAGTGCGTTCTTAGCACTGGAGGGGAAGGCCCACAGGCGTGTGTGCACCAGCATGATGGGGCTGGAATGCACATTTCCCAGATGGGTCTGACTGTGGGGTGTCAGGGGCTGCTTCACCTCATCACCCCATCTTGTCATAGTATCAGTCATATGGGGTGGGATTACCTTTATTTGACTGGTGAAGAAGTGGAGGCTTAAAATGTCTAAGTAACTTGACCAAGACCCCTCAGTTAGGAAGCAGCCCAAAGTCATGGCAAGTTGGAGAACATGCTTGCAGGGGCCGTGTGGGCTTTCTTTCCCTCCCCAGGCAGCCTTGCACACCCAGAGGAGTCGGGATCCCACCACAAACACAGAGAATGCTGTTCTCAAGCACCTCGAACAAGAGATACAGGACCAGGCTGCAGGAGTTACCCCTCATTGCGGGCCAAAGGAAGTTCTATATGTAGTGCGTTGATGAGAAAGGCCCCTTGCGTGGGGACGTGGGTAGGACAGCAAGGTAGGGACATGTGATTTGCGGGCTCAGCCCGCTGTCAAGGAAGGCGGCAGGCCGTCAGCCAGACTGATAAGGTAAGTGCTGGGTCAGCCAGCTGAAGCCTGCTCACCGCTCATCCGGCATCTGCCCAGGCCTGCGCTAGGCTCTGCCGGCCAACACCTGTCTCTCTGTCGGGCCCCTCCCTTCCTCTCTCGCACATGCAAGAAAAGCCCCTTAATTCCCAAGCAGGTTAATGTTGCCCCGGGTCTGTGGCTGGGAAATCACAGCCGACTGATTTATTTACCTTCAAATTGGATTTATGCACGGACTTCCTTTCTTGAAGGGGAAAGAATGACCTGAAACTCAGCAGAGGAGCTAAGCAGGAGGGAAGTGTGCACTCTGTGGGGAGGGCCGACCTCACCTGGCAGCCAGCCCACTGCAGCTCTGGCCATGGGGAGATGGACGGACAGAGCCACAACCCAGCCCGGAGGGAAGGGGGGACTGCAAACCCCAGGGCCAGCACGGTGGATAAAACAGCTGCATGCCGTCTTTCCTGCAGACTCGCGCACGGTGCGAGCTAGTTGCCCCGTGGATCCCTGTCCTGTGTGGGAGGCAGGGGCGGGCGGGGGTGGGGAGGAGTCACTAGGAAGCCACTGAGACCAGTTTTGTGCTGGTCACAGACCCCAGTGCCCTGAGGTCCAGACCAGGAATAGAAACAAGAGCCTTGGTGAGGAAGGGGATTTAGAGGCCTGTCTTGCCTACAGGGGGGCCGGGGGGGGGCAGCATGTACTTCCAGCTCTGTAAGGCAGTTGCTATGTGGGAACACACACCTAAGGAGATGGATTCTCCAACTCTGGTTTCTCTTCAGATTGCATAAATCTCCTGCTTTTCAAAGGAAGACATGTTCTGATTTAAAATTCAAACTCAGCTAAGTCAGCCCTTTCAAAAGCCCAGCCAAACCACATCCATCTGTGGGCTGTATTCCCCTGACAGGCTGCCACTCTAGGATCTCTGCCTACTCATCCCCACCTTGAATAGATGGGAGGTGTTCTAATCCCCAGTTCACAGCCAGGAAATAGGTCACCAGGCAGAGGGACTTGCCAGTAGGGGCAGAGCTGGGACTCACAGCCAGACAAGGGGCTGAACGCAGCGCTGCTGCTCAGACAGCCTACCTTGGGCATGGGGAACTCGCAAACCCCCGCGCAGTAGTAGGCGTCGAAGGATTTGGGCAAGATGATCCATTCATTCCACCCGATGTCTGCGAAGTCCACCTTCAGATACCTGCGGGAGCAGACCCTTGGCTCGGCCCACTGCTTCCTCCGGGCTTTCTGCATCGTCTTCTCGTCGAAGTCCAGCACCCTCGAGGAGGCCATGAACATATCCTGGCCCTTCTTCTTGCGGTCCTTGCGCCCTGGCCGTGGCTTCAGGGCCCGGAAGGGGCCAGGCCACAGTTCATGCTTGTGGTAGTGCTGGGCATGGGGGGCGTGCGCTGGCCTCTCGTCCAGACCTGGCAGCTCATTGTCCTGGAGGGGCCTGGTGGCCTGCGTGGCCCGGCGGACCCGGGGGTCTGCTGAGCTGTTGGGGGCTGCGCCGGGCTCCGGGTCTCCAGCCTGGAAGGGGTCATATCTCTGCAGCGTCACTGCCACACTATTGGGTTCTGAGATGGCCAGGTCGTCGGCGTAGATGAGGATGTAAGGCTCGTGGGGGCTTGGCCTGGACACCCTTGGGGCCTTCTCCGCAGGATCCAGCTGGGCAGAGAGGAGCAATTCGCCATCCTGGCGGGCTGCCTTGATGATAGGGGAGATGTCCTTGGCCTGCCACAGGCCCCGTGGCAGGGGCGCCAGGGCCATGGCCCCGCGGAGCAGCCCCTGCGTGGCTGTGTTCTGCGAGAGACTGCGGAAGAGCAGGTGTTGGCGTGCAGGCAGGCCCGGGGGCAGGAGGCGGCAGGAGGCATTCTTGGCCCGCTGCTTGCATGGCACCTCTCGTGCCCGGGGCCACCGAGGTTCCGAGTAGAAGTGGAATGTGGCCGAGAGGATCATTTCTGAATCCTGCATAGAAGTCAGGTTGAAGAAATACACAGCCTTCTGGTCGACCACTTCTGTGAGGGCAGGACAGACCACAACAGGTTAGGTTCTTTCTTAGGTAGGTCCCGGTGCTCACGGGATCTCCCACTCAGGGTTGGGATGGAAGAAGAATGCCCATTTAGGGAGCCCCCCCACCCAGGCCAGCCAGGCTTTCCTCATCTTGGCTCATCCTCACAGTAAACTGAGGAGGACGCCCTTACTTATCCTCAATGACCAGATGAGGAACTGAGGTCAGAGAGGCTGGGGATTGTCAATACCCCATTACAAAAAGGAAGAGGTAGCAGGCGGGGAGAGGGGTGCTTAGGCACCTCCCTGTGTCCTCTCCCTGCACTCCAGTGTCCTCAATGCACAAATGCACGAATACCACTGACATCTCCATGGAGGAGATAAGGTAGAATCAGGCTTGGCGGATGCTTTGAGTCAGGTGCAAGCCCTGTGAGAACGACCTCCTGTATGCACCCAGCCCTCTAGTTCACAGATATTAAGTGTGGTCGTTCTTCCAAACAAGGTGAACGAAGCAGAGTGCCCCTGACTCGCCTGTGTTCCGAGTACCTTCTGAGGGAAATTGGACTTGAGGGCACAGCTGTCTGGGCATCTGCTACATGTTTTGCCCAAGGGCTTGTAAAGCTTCTTTGACAAAGGAAGAGCAATATCAGGGTTGCACAAGGCCACTCAACAAAATCTACAAAGACCAGGTTGCTCTCTAGAGGCCCAAACAATGAGAAGGACTGGCATTCCTCAAACAACCCATCTGCAGCTCGAGAATGCTCTGGCCCCTGCATCCCTGGGGCTGTCAAGCACCTCTTCCTTCTTGCCTGGTTCTACCAGGTGTATCCCAGGGCCACGGGGCAGAGCATCCCCATCTGTGGCCCTAGGAAGCTGCCCCGAGCCCAGGCAGCATGAGTTCTCTGAATGGCCAAGTCCCCCAGAGGGTCCGGGTGGGAGGGACGCGTTGTTCCCCAGGCCTTCCTGTGATACTGCAGGCTGGCGGGAGACCAGAGCTGCCAGGCTGGTTGCCTCCCTCCTCCTGCTCTCCTTCCTGATGCCAGGCGTCTGTGTGCTGGTGCAGACTGGTGGGCAAAGCTGCCAGAGGCACAGAGCTCTGAAGCACAGGACTGTGCATGTGTGCAGGGACGCTGGGCCCAAAGGGCATGGGTCAGGCTCTTAGCTTCCCTGACACCTGCACCCACAGAATCAGCCGGGATTTGTTTTTGTTTTTTTTTAATCAAAATCTTCCTTTTAAGGATATTTCCTTCTATTGGGAAGAAGGCATAAAGCGATTAGGAACTGTCATGTACTCTTAAGGGACCATGAAAGAGAGGAAGGAAGGGAAAAGCATACCCACAGAGGGCCTGATCAATGCCAGTCAAGATTTAGATGACACTCTAAAGACCCTGCCTTATCTGACCCTCAGAGCAAACCCAAGGAGAAGAGTGGCAGTCCCTCAATGTGCTCCACACATAAGGAGCAGCGCAGGGCCCTGAAGGCCGATTAAACTTGGCTTCTCCAGACACTGCCGCCTTTGTGTCCTGAGCTCAAGATCTGCGTATCTCCAACTTCCTGCTCTCTGCCTTCCTCCCCTGGAGATGCCGATTCAGAGGGTCTGCGACAACGGGGCCAAGGGATCTGTGTTTTCACCAGTATCCTAGAGGACTCTAAGCATCAGGCAAGTTTGTGTACCTAGGGTTGATGTGTGGATGGGGCGCAAGCTCGCCAACAGTGCAGCCCCCCATCCTCCAAGCTAGACAGGGCCCTAAGAACCAGGTCCCCAGGCCGCCTCAGGACCACACCGAGCTCATCTGCGTCAGGTGGACAGTGGGGGGTCTCTATTTCACATGATCGTTTGCAGGATTAGATAAATAGCATATGTAGTGTGCTGGGCACCAAGGAGGAGCCCCTAAATGTGGTTCCCTGCCACTTCCACCTAAAGGACCAAGGCTGGCAGAGCAAGCAAGCTCTTCTACACCGACTCGGTATCCCCCCACTGATCCAAATTATCTGAGTTGTAACCCAGCTAACAAGGCAGATAAAGTGTTTTTTCCTTTTATCCAATTGAAGTCTATTGTTCTTCTACAGATTCCTTGCTGGGAAATGCGTTAGGAGGCTCTAGGACAGACATTTCTGACACTTTCCAAAGAGCTGGCCCACTGCGGCAGGATGCAGGCATCTCTGGCCTAGGAACTTACAGCCTTTGGTGAGGAAGGACACAGCCGACTGGGGCAACAGAGATAGGCCTCCCCAGAGGAAAGGCACCTCAGCCTCCCTCCCAGTGACGAGCTAACGGACCAGAGGATCTATGAAGAAGGATGACTGTGACCACCATGCCAGGGACAGCAGCTTTGGCCTGAGGCAGGTGTGGCCCAAGGAAGGCGCTGGGAGGCCTGCCCTCAAGGAGCAAGAAGTGCCTGAGAGGAGGACTGACCTTCGCTGAAGGTTATTCCTGCACAGGATGCAGAAGAGGGACAGCAAATACCGCTCCTCTTCCAACAGAGAACCACAGAAAGTGTGTTCTGAGATTGACGCCCAGCCTGATCAATCCCACTCAGGACGGGAGTCCTTCCCCCGTGTGGCTTCAACACCTTTGGCCATAGGGAGCTTGTCCCTCATGAGGCAGCCTGCTGCCTGAAGACCCTCTCTGGGGGAACTGGGGGGAACTGTGGGGGTGGTGATGGGCCACCCCCATCCCCAGCATGTGAAGGACCACAGGGTAGCTCTGCTCTCTGACTGTGTCTACATGCAGGCAGTGCAGGGGGCTCCAGGCTGTGACGAGAGACGGGGAACCTGCAGGAAGATTCCCGGCTTGCATGAACCCAGGCCTCAAGAGAGAAACCCCTAAGAGAAGTCCCTATTTCTATTTCCCATGTCTCATGGTCAGCAAGAAAAGACCCTCCCTCCCTCCTTCGCTCCCCCCACCCTCCCTCCTTTCCTTTTCCTTTCTCTTTTTCTTCCTTCCCTCCCTGCCTCCCTCCCTCTCTCACTAAACATTAGGTAAACTCCTACTCTGGGCTCAGTGTTGCACTGACTGGGGTCCTAGAAAAGGTGACCAGAGGGGCTCCACCCAGGGATGAGACAGACGGGCCATCGTGATGATGCCCATCTGCTGCCCTGTCACCGCTTTACAGAGGACTGTCCAAGTGAGGCCCGGGGGTGCTGGGTGCATTCACTCACAGGCCACTGCCCTGCTCACAGCCCTCCATTGCCCCAAGAGCAAAACGGAACCCCTCGCAGAGGCCCTGCTTGACCTGGCCTGCCTCCCTGCCCACCCGCATCTCTGCCCCAGCCACCCTGGCTTCTGGTCCCTCCAACACGCAGCTTCCCCACTCAGGGCTCTGCCTCTGCTGTCCCTTCTGTCACTGCCCCTCCTCCTCCAGGCCCCGCCCCCTCCCCTTCGCTCTCCGCTCAAAGGCCATCTCAAATACAGGGCACCCTTGGCTTCTGTGGCCGGAAGAGAAACGTCGTCACTCTGTCCCCTGCTTCATTTGTCTTCACGTCACTTCCCAACTTCCTGATCCGTATTTCTTTATTATTTCTCTTCCCCCCCAGAACACCAACTCCAAGGGAGTGGAAATCTGGCAGCTCTGTCACTGCTGCATCCTTAGATCCTAGCCCAAAGCCTGAGTGAGAGGTGATGCCTGGAAGTAAGTGGTGAATGATGGGGGAAGCGTGGGGTCTTTGCTAGATCTGTCTGCTTCAGTTAACAAAGGGGGTCCCTGACCTGCTGGCCTCGGGCTCAGCAAACACATCCTGTAAGTCCAGAAAGCCTCATTCTTTGGGAAGATGAAGCTCATGATACATATCCAACTAAAGACACTGGGCAGCAGGATCTTTGTTCAGTTACTTCTGCTTGAGCCTCAGTTTCCTTGTCTTTAAAATGGGAATAATATCGTTTACCACTGATGGAGGTCCAAGCCCCAAACATGTATGTGTGCTTGATTCCCCAATTTCACAAAGAGGAGAGCAGATGTGTCATTCATTCTCTGGAAGAAGATGGAGCTTCAGAAAGGGTATCTAACTTGCCTAAAGTCACCCAGCTGGTAAGGGGCAGGGCCAGGGCATGCACCCAGGTCTGTCTGACCCCAAGGCCATGCTCCCCTGTGTACTTGGATTAGAATGGTGATCTACCTAACAGCGAATGTCACAAAGACCATGTGCTGTGAAGCACAAAACATTTTGCAAACACAAGTCATTATGTGGATGTTTTAGAGTTCTAACTCTCCGAGAAAGAAAGGACTAACTTTATTTAGATGAGCCATTCTTTCTTTGGATTTTTGGAAATCTCATAATCCTAACTGGGTCCACTCTGTGGGCACTCAGCCTCCTTCTTGAGGGTAATGGGATGGGACTGGGTGGGGGAGGAGGGAAGAGGTGGCTCTAGACCAAGGGTCCCTCCAGGCACCCTGCTGACCAACCTTCAGGCCAAGAGGACTCTCAGAACAGAACCTAAGCCACATGGAGATTTGTCCCTTCATCCACTGCCCTGGAAACAGCCATCAGGGGGACCAAAGATTGAACTAAAAGGACTAAAGCGCACACCAGAGTGGGGCTAAAGATTCAAGCACCAATGGAAGGTGGAGGAAGGGAGCCATGGGCCACCAGGGATGCTGCACAGAAGGGAAGAGGATGAATATGTATCAAGCGTCTATTTTCAGGCAGGCCCCAGAGGAAATCCTGCTTGTATCACTTACTAGTTGTGGAGCCTTAGGCAAATCATGGAGCCTCCGTTTCCACATCTGTAAGCTGTGCAGAGTTTTTGTAGGCATTTCCTAAAGTTGTAAGATCATCTCTGCAGAGCTCACGCCATGGTGTCTGGTACCCAACACATGCTCAGAACATACTGGCCATGTGTTACCAGCTACTATGGCACTCAGGGCACCATGTCCTCGTTGCCTGTCCTCATACCCGGCGGGAGGCATTGCCACCTGTGCACCCCTCCAGCAGGAGCCAGAGAGTCCCGCGGCCTCTCCCCTCCTGCATCTAACCAATCCCAGTTCCTGCTGGCTTTGCATCCTGTTTCTTCACAACCACCTTGAACTCTGTGTCCCTCCACCACTGTCTTCACCCATGGCCCGACCTCCACTGCCACCGTGACCCCAGGTCACTGTCACCCATGTCACACTCACGCTTCATGAGGAAATCATCTATTATAGATGAAGAGTCAATATCCTCACTATACAAAAAACCTCTACCAGTCGGTAAGAAGTCAAGACACAAGGAGGAAGCCATTTCCACAGGAAAAATCGCAACTGGCTAAAAGGCATGAAAAACAGTTCAGGATGACCAGTAATGGGGAAAAAAAGTAACTTTAAATGAGGATATAGCAAGTTTTACCTTCACGTTAAAGATATGATCCTCCTAGGGTAAAAAATGATATATATATATATATATATAACATATAACATATATACTATATATAGAATATGGTAATATATTTATATAACCCATAATATATATTATATATATTCCACTAAACTGTTAACTCTGGTTATATTTGGGTTTGTAATTAAGAATGACTTCTTTTCTTTACGGTGATTTTCTATGGTTTCCAGATAAGTACGAATTTATTGCATCCCCTCTTCTCCCTCCGCCTCCTGCATCTCTCCTTCCCTCTTCTCCCTCCGCCTCCTGCATCTCTCCTTCCCTCTTCTCTCCCTTCCCTCTTCCCTTTCCCTCCCCCTCTACTTCCACCGCTGGCTGCGCACCACATACTGCCCCACAGCTGCAGCCAAGCTCAGGCCCCTCAAGGCTCTTATGGCCTGGTTGGGCCTGCTGGTCCACCTCTAGCTCCTGCTCTCTCCTCTCATTGCTTCCTCACAGAAACCAAAGTCCCCAGCACACAGTAGGCTGCTTCACTTCTACACCTGGCCAAACACCACCTGCCCTTCAGAGTCTATCTGGAGCCCTACCTCCTCTGCGAAGGCTTCGCTGGCCCCTCCCCACCAGCCCTCCCCGTGCCGGGTCAGTGTCGTCCCTTGGCTCCCAAGCATACCCACAGCCCCTCCCCATGACATTGTGCCCCCTGTTCTGCTGCCCAGACTCTTCCGCTTACTTCTCCCTCCCCCCCCCCCGCTTGTGCACTTTTCTGGGCAGGGCTCAGAGTCTGTGCATCTTTGTGTCCTCTGAGCTTACAGCACCTGCCACCTAATGAGATGCTCAGGAAATACTTGGGGAACTGAAACGAATGTGACCTTTGGCCTTGTTGGCAGATAAGTATGTATTATTACTCTCCTTTAGAGATGAAGACATCAAGCTCAGAGAGGTTAAGTAAATTGCCTGATTTCACACAGGTCAGTGGAAAAGCTTAGAGTTAAAACACAATTGTTTAGGACGGGGGGAAGGTTTAACCTTAGGCCTTAGGGTCAGGCTCGGAAGCGCCCTCCACTGCTGTAGACTTAATAGGTACCAAGACACACTTCAGGAAGCAATGGAAGGGAGGGAGGAAGGGTGGCTAAAATAATAGTCCCTTATCTGGCCTCCTCCGGTATGGTCTGTCCACATTACGAAGCATTATAGCTGGTGGAGCTGGGACTTGTACCCAGGGCTGTCCACATTATAGCATCTAATAAATTACTGAACTCATGCCCAAGGCACTGTCTTAAACACTTGATATATCTCAGTTCATTTTAAAAACCCTATAAGGAAGGGAGCATTACCAGCCCCATTTTAGAAGTGAAGAAGAAAAAAAAAAACTGAGTCATGGACAAGTTTAGTCCCTTGCCCTGGTCATAGACTCAGCATCTGGACCTCAGCAGTCCGGCTCACAGCCCACACTCAGAACCTGAACCATGTTGCCTGGTGGCAGGGACTACCCCACTGAGGCTGCAGAGGCCACTGTCATGCCACGGGATGGTACTAGTATGTTCCAGGACCGGAGCTAAAGCCCCCACATTGGTGCCTCCTCCATAAGATGAGGGGTCCCTGCCCAGGCTCACAGCTCCTCACAGCCCGGTGGCTGGCTCACGAAGCAGGCATCTCTGAGGGCTGACGAGGGGCTGGGTGTGAGCCACTTAATGTGAGTCAAGGGAGGAGGTGAGAAACCAAACTGCCTGGGCCGATGCTATGTCAGGCACAAACCCACCTCATCCCGCTGAATCATACCTCTGCACTGTGTGCACAGAAACCCATGCTCAGAGAGCGAAAGCTGGTGGAGCTGGGATTTGTACCCAAGGCTGTCAAATGGTTCCAAATAAGTCGCAGCCTGGTCCGGATTAATCCTGATCTCTCAGAGAATGGTCTGCTCTACCCTCTGTCTCCCAAGCCCTGGGCTGAGTTCTGATGGAGGTGGGGAGAAATGCTAGCAGTGGGAACAGCACTGGCTTGGCACATGGGAGGTGCCAGCCCCTGCCACTGTGAATGGCCCCCTACCCCAGCCTCAGTTTTCTTATCTGTAAAATGGGATGGCTGGATGTGAAGTACTGTCCTCAGCTCCTTTTCGGGCTAACACCCTATGCATCAATGTTATTTGTGCTACCCCCGTTCTGTGCAAATGGAAAGACAGGACTAAGCACCTCCATGCTGGGGGCTGCAGCAGTGAATGTGCTCAGCGGACATGCTCGCCCCTGTTGCAGGATGGACCTTGCTGACCTTGCTTTCCTCAAAGACAAGGCTCTGAGGCCTGAGTTAATGGATGCAAAGTCAAGTGTACACCTATATGAACACAAATGCTTTGTATTTCCATGGGAACAACATGCACCAAAACACCTAATCTGGCCAGTGTTAGGCTCTGGGCAACCCCACAGGAAAGATACTGGCATGACCTGCCCATTTTGTAGATGAGTACAGTAAAGTCCACAGAGGCTTAGTGATTTGCCGAAGGTCATGCCGAAGGTCATGCCGAAGGCTAGATGATTCTTGACTGGCTTAATTTAATAATGATGCTCCAGAAATGGACCCCATGTGATGAATCAAAATTACCAGGGAGGATGGAGTTAGGCCCAGTTGGCATGGAGCCCTGGAACAGTACCAAGTGGTCTGCTCAGTGGCGGCTGGGGGCCCAGGCCTTTCTGTGGCAGGTATTCCTCAGTACACTGTTGTGCAAGGCCCAGCTTCCCAGGTAACAGGTGTTACCTTGAGTCACACAACCAGCAGTCAACAGGTGGCCGACCTGATCCCAGACTGTCTGGCCCCAATGCTGGGCTTGCTCCTCTCCACCTCAGGAGGGGTTGGTCCCTAGAGACCAACAGTTTTTGTTTTTGTTTTTGTTTCTCCTGATGAATGGCCTTTCCCCCCACTAGGGCTGCTGTGGACCCCTACCCACACTTTCTAGAACGGCATTCTGTGACCATGGGTGGTCTCCATGACAACCAGGGTTTTCCCGCCACCCCTGCCACCAGTCTGCGCCTCTTCTCTGCCCGCCCAGGGCCCCCAGAGGTAGGCCAGCGGGGCCGGCAGGTGGCTGAGGCCGCAGGATGGAAGTGCTCTCAGAGCAGGGCGGGGAGGTGCTCTAAGTGACCTCTGTGCAGCTCCATCCAAGGTGTGAAGGACAGGGCAAAGGATCTGCCCAGGTGGGGCAAGGGTGGGAAGGGAGTATGATGCCCCCACTGCCCAAGCTTCTGGACCCTTCCTCAAACCCCCATGGTCTGAACATTTCATGTTAGTGCCTTGCAGGCCTCAGTTGTGTGTACCCAAGACCAGACACCCAAGGCCCTTCTCAGTTCATTCTGTTTGCCCAGCCCTGGAACCTACTAGGTGCCCCCAGCTAGAGGTTCACGCCCTCTGCCTGGGTCGGTGTCTGGCACTTTTATCCCGGCTGCCTTATGCCCACCTGACTGTTCCACTCAGTGCCCTTCTCATCTGTCAAGAGCCAACACAACTGAGTCCTATGACATGCATACCACCGGTCAGGAGCTTCCCCAGTCCAGGACCATCTCCACCCTGTGCTTAAAGCCTTGTGCATGGGGTGGTCTAGACCAGCAAGTGTGGCACCCTCCCAGTCTTGACAGCACCCTAGGGGCAGGAACTCTGGGTCACTGCCACTCTGGTGTCCCCACTGGAGGTTCAGGGCCTGGCATGGAGTGCTTGGTGAATAGTGAAATGAATGAATGAATGAACGAGTCTATGAATAGAAGGAAGAGAAGAAGTGGTTGCAGTGGTGGGGAGGATGAACAAGTGAGGAAGGGGGAGAAGGAAAAGGGGGGTGTCCGGGACCCCCTCTACTTACCTAGCCGGGCACGGAAGCTTCGAACCGTGTTGCCCCCTCCCGGCCTCGCGCCCCTCCGACTGTATTTCTCATAAAGCCGGAGCATGTGGACAGCGACCATGTCTTGGGCGCCGGGGCCCAGAGTGGCGGCGGCCTCCCCCGGGGGCCGCCAGGGGTCTTTGATCCCAGCCAGGCCATCAGCGGCTGCAGGCGGGGCGGACCTGGAGGGCGCCTGGTGGCTGCCGCCTGCGTCCCGGAGCAACAGCAGAAGCAGAAGCAGCAGCGGGAGCAGTTGGGGCCCCGGTCCCGGGCTCTTCCGAACAGGGCCACGGGCCATGGTGGGTGGCGGCGGCGATGGGTCGAAGCCGGGGAGGAGGAGAGAAGGCGCGGGCGCACCGGAGGGCGCGAGGGCGCTGGATGCCGAGATCCGCGCGGGGCGCGGAGTGGAGGCGGGCGGGAGCCGAGCGCTCAGGTCTGTCCGCGCCGCCCAAGCCCCGGGCCAGCGGTCACAGCCGTCCGGAGCACCGTGGAGCGGAGCCAAGCCCGAGCTGACGCGACGCCCCAGCGGACTCGCGCAGCGAAACTTTGCAGCCCACAGCGGGGACCGCTCGGCGGGTTCGAGGGGCGGGGCGGGGCGGGGCGGCCGGCGGCGCCCTCGGGGGGACCGGCTGTGCGCCCCGGAGCACGCGGGGCCGCTGCCGACAAGGCAGTGCCTGGCCCGGCTGCGGTGTGCGTGCGCCCGTGTGTGGCGGCGGCGGCGGCGCGCGCGCGCAGGGGTGTGCGCCCGAGTGTGCGCCCAGGAGTGTGGGGGGCGTGGGCGTGGGCGAGCGCGCTCCCCGCTCTCCTGCAGAGAGTCGGAGACCCAGGACCCGGCTGGCTCCTGTGTGTTGGCGCCGCAGCCTGGCCAGGGTTGCGCGGGGGCTGGGGCGGCCTTGGGAGGGGGGCCCGCCTGCCGGGTTGCCCCTGTAATGGCATGTGATGACTATGTGGTTGCAAGATGACAGCTCCCCCGTGAGGACCTGAAAGGGGATGTGTGTGCGCCGGGTTGCCTCTGAGCCGGCATCCAAAATGCAAGAGTGAGGGGAACACGGACCGTCCCTGGGCAGCCTCAGCAAAGAGAAATCCTAACCCCCAAGTTCAACTCTTCCTTCTATTCAATCCAGTTCTAGGGCGACTGGAACAAGATCCGCATTAAAATTCAGAATTAGCCCATTAACTGACCCTGTATTTGTCAACAATGATCCCAGTCGTTGAAGAAGCGCATCAAAGGTCTTTATTAATCTTTGGACGTGTAGTCATCAGGATTGTCCCGCGTTGGGGGGGGGGGGGGGGGGGAGGAAGGGTGTGGTTTCAAGTTGCCTTACAAAACGGTTCCAAAGCGTCAGGATAGAAGAAGAGAAAGCAGTAGTAGCTTTTCCGAGGTTTCACAATAAAGTGAGGGTACAGTGAATCCCTGGCCCACTTGCCCTCCTGGGGCAGGAGGTCCTGAACTTCATCATGCCTTTAGTGCGGTTTCTTGTCCATGGATAGAATTTCAGGGGTTCTGCGAACTTGGATGGGGAAAATTTACATTTTTATTTTCAATAACCTGTAATTGAAACTTAACATTTCCTAATATTAGAAATGCAGGCAACCAACCACAGGCGTATTGACTATGCCTGTGACTTCCATGAATTAATAAAAAGGCAGATATATTGCTATGTTGCAGTTATTTTTCACAATATTTGGATAAGTTTATTTTAATGTAATTGGCTTTCTTGGTAATATTGTATATTAAAAACATTCTTTTGAAAAGGGGTCCACAGGTTTCATCAGACTGAGAAAGGGGTCCAAGGGCCACACGAAATATTTACAAATCCTTGTGAGGAAAGGGAAGGACCTCTTCAAGCCCATGTTCTTCCAGAACTATCTAGGATACCGCCTATGCTGCATTTCAAAGGGCTGTTTGCAAACTTGTGAACACCCTGTTCCCTTTACTTGGTAACTTTGGGCTCCGTGAGCCAGAATCGTTACTTTTCTTGGAGGGCTCACAATGCAATAATTGAAAAATTGCTGGAAAAAGCTTCTGTTGGTGTGTAAAATACAACCTATTTGTAATTCTTTTTAAATCTTGCAGTGTCCAATTAGAGGCTATCCTATTGAGAGCCTCTGAACCTCAGGCCTGTTGCATTTGGAAAACTATAGAGAAGCATTTTATTTATTTCGAGAATTATCTCACATGGCATTCAACGTCCCGTTAATGTATATCCCATTTGTTCTGTGAAACAGCTCTCAAAACTGCTTGCCTGGAGGTGAGATGATCAAGTCACAGTCTTAGACTCGAAGAATCTGTCCTTATAAATGATCCGCACCGACTTTTACTGCTCCCTTTCCCCCACCCCCACTCCCCTCCTTCTCCATATGCCCCTCACTTCCCCTCTCCCCTCCTCTCCCCTTCTCCCCCAGAATGCCTCTGACCTGTACCGGCTGGGGGTAACCTCTGCTCATGGGTAGTTTTGTCTCTGCTGGGGCCATACACAATCGAGGCCTGTGAAAAGGAGGGTTAGTCTGCAGGAGGCCGGGACAAGCTGGGCTATTCGGGATCTGTGTCCATTAAAGCCTTCTTGCTGTCCTTAACTCATTCCCCCTCCATTCAAGCCAGCCTGAGGGTCAGGCTTTAGCCAGCCCTAAAACCTGTAGGGTACAGATTCTCTGAATTGTTGGGAAAGAATTAAGGCATCAGCCAGGGACGGCTAATATTTCTTGCCTCATTTTATTGCTGAACAGCGGGACTGTAAAGTCTTGAACACTGGAGCACTATGGTCCCCTTTCATGTAGCCGAGATGATGGGATAAAAATGTGTTTGGTGAAGCAATTCAGATTACCACCGGGTCACATCCTCGCTGGCTCCCAGCACGGCCTGCAAACAGCATCGCCGAGACAAGAAGCAATGGCTGTGCAATTCAGCTCATGCAGAACAGTGTTTCTAGCGTGGAAATGAGGCTAATTGTGGAGCTTGCCAATGAGAATGTTTTGTTTTTAATAGCTCAGGCTGTAGCTCAAAATACGAGTTGAGATGGTGGACTCAGGACACAGTCCTAAGAACTGTGAGTTCTGACAGCTTCCTCCTAAAATGATCGGGGTCCTGGGAGTGTCATACATACTATTCTTACCAGGAGCACTGGGGTCTTGGACTTGCCGACTGGGACAGGAAGGGCTCTCTCCAGAGAGGTGAAGGGTTGTTTGGGGGTCCTTAGTCTTCCAGGTCTCTTTGCCCACATACCCTGGGTTCCTTACACTCAGAAAACCCCAAGGAAGAAGTGAAGAACTTCAAACATTAGGAAGCCCCATGCCTGGACAGTTCTGAGAAGCAAGCTCATTTGCTTTCCTCTGAACCTCTCCCCAAATAAACACCCCATGAAATGTTTCTGAGCAACTGTCTCATGATATTGTTCAGGTAACTTGGGATAGAGTCAGTTTTCGGCTCTCCTTAGCTCTGCCACCAGCCCCATTGCCTCTTCGGAACCCCAGCAGCTTCCTGTTTACACGAGAAGGCTGAGCCCTGGGCTCTGTTTCAGCTCCAACACTGTATACCTGGGTCTGTGGCCTCATGTCAACCCATTCTTGGAAGTGAGAGAGTCAGTGTGACCCTTTGGAGTCAATTGGGACTAGGTTTGTGTGCCTGTCTTCACCACTACCTAGCTGTATGGCGACAAGAGCAAGATATTCTGAGGATCATTAGTAAGGGTTTAGCATGAGATTGTACTAAATAGCATTGATCCTTGTTACTACTCTTTTATTTCTTGTGTGTTCAAAAGAGATTGTAGCCTATTTGAAGTGGACCCAGACTCAGGGAGATTTGGTGAGAGGTTCAGCCCAGCCTTGCTCTGCAGAGGAAATGCATTTCTTAGTGCACAGTGCCAAGAGTTAAAAAGAAAAAGAAAGGAAGGAGAATGTTTCCATGATTAGGAAGTCGTAGACCTCTACCGGCAGTATCTGTGGGTCCCTGTCCAGAGGTTGCGGGGGGGAAGATGACTGACAGCCCTTCATCTAGGCTTCCAAAGCTCTTGGCCCTCAAGGACAAAAGAGATGTGAGTGAGTGCCTGTTCCCATTTGGGGTATGAGCTGTGAAAAAGCAGCTGAAGGGTTTGCAGGGGCGCTGGAGACAAGAATCCCAGGGCCTCCCCAGGCCGCCGGGCCCGAGTGTAATAAATCTGCGAAATAACAAGCACAAAGGACTTTATAATCAATGACAGATTTTATTTTTGCTCTGGCAAAATCCATCCGTGGAGCTAACATTTTATAGGGAAATAACTACCCACTTTGTGACTCCTTCTCGGCCCATATTCTCTTTCTTAAAGTCAGGAAAAGCTCGGAGAATCAAAGTCAGCTCCTCCGAGAACTGAGGCAGGAGAAAGCATGACTTCCCCTGGGCGGGAACCCAACCCTCCCGTTACTTCCTAGGGTGGCTCGGGCCATTCATTTCTGTTTTGCTAAAATACCCGTGACATGTGAATAAACCAGGATTACAGAACATTGTCTCGGTCAGTAATCTGAGCCGGCATGGGCTCTGGTTTGATGAAATATGGTGCTCTCTGAGCAAACATGGGAATTGGTATTACTTCTCGTTAAAGCTGAACAGTGGGACTATTTAGAACTGATGCATGAATGCTGCACTGTGGGGAGTGACAATTTGAAGGGAGCCGATTTGGGGGAGGGGGCCATGGTGTGTGTGAGTTGGCCAGAGCAAGGCAGTTAGGAGACGGCTGCGGGGGAGGCAGCCAAAGAGACACTTGGGAATTAGGACCCCCTTCGGGGCTGCCTGGGCTCCTGACAACCCCAAAATAATCCTTCTTAGAACCTTTGCAGGAGGGACAGAGCCTTACATCCTTGTCCTGGCATTTGAGCCCTTCTGGTCTGGCCCGACTACCCCCTCTGTGTTGATGGACGTCTCTCTAGACTCTTCCCACCAGTTCTCTCGTGCCCCGGATTCAGATGGACCCACAGTCTCTCCATACAACTGCTAATCGCCTCTGGAGTGGCGCTGTGCTGACCAGCCAGCACCCCTTCCACGACCTGGGTGCCCGTTACCCTGGCTGCCAGGGTGGTGGTCTGCTGCTGGCCCACCGCTGAGAACATCCCCAGGGCCTGCCTCACCCAGAGTCCCCTTCCCCGGGACAGCCCCAATGCAGCCACTAGGCCCTGAAGGGTGGGAAGGCCTGATCCCCTAGCCCCGAGGCAGGATGGCTCTGAAGTCTCCTTAGCTCCAGGATTTGCCGTGGGCTCTGCCGGGGTCCCTGTCTCAGCCATATCACATTTGCCTTCCCAGTCTGATGAATCCCAGTTTCCACAAGCACATTCCCACGAACCTCTGCATGCACAGTTCTATCTCAGAGTCTGTTTTCCGAGACACCTGACCTATGATAGTCGGTGCCAGGAGAGATCTGAAGAAGTGGGCTCTAATATGGGACCCGGGGGCAGAAACATCTACTGCCTGATGGCAAAGAGGACTCTCTCTGACTGGTGTGGCTAGAGTCTGGATAGCCCTTGGCGTGCATAGTGGGGAAACCCAGGGTTTAGTAGCTCAGCTATTAAAGGTTCAGGGAAAGTGATCATTATAAAGACAATGGAAAGCGTTGGCTCCTGCTGAGTGAGACGGATTCATGGGAGATAGATAATGAAAGGTTGAGGGTGATCAATCACTAATTTAAGCCAAAGTGTGCAAATCAGAGAGCCTTCCCAGCAGCGCATAAAGAGCCCTTTGCAGCTGGTGCCGCTGAAGATCAGGCCCAGGACTTAAAAATGAAGGTAGCAGAACTCAAGTGATGGTAGAATTTTCAACCCCAGCAAGTCTGTTATGCCAAAGTCAGGGTCCTAGTTGGGAAGGAGTGGGACCCTGAGACTTGGGATGGGGGCATCTTGGTTGATGCACTCAAGAACCTTAAAACTCTACCCCTACTCGCATGCTCTGGGCCTGAGGAAGTAGCTCACACTCCCCTTGCTTGAAGAAGATGCAGATATAACATGTGTCCCTCTCGTAATCTACCCATACCTCCCTTCCTGGCTGCCGGATGAATACTGGGGTCATGTCCACCACATGTCACTCAGCCAGGAGAGTGCTGGGAGCACCATCAGGGAAAGGTACTTTAGATTGGAGTGTTTTAGTACAGAGTCAACATGCACCAATAGAACATGATTGGAACTGGATCTTGGGGGTGCTGCATCAAGAGGGAATATAGAGTTGGATAGGGGAGCGTTTCTCATTACAGAAGCACTGTCCCATGCTACAGGATTTACACCACGGCAAGGACCCCAGTAGATGGGGCTAACATGCTTCTGGGTTGGCTCTTGGATGCTCGGGCAAAGCAATGGCATGCACTAAGTGGAGTACCAGAGACAAGTTGCCATGGTAAATGATGGAGGAACAGAGGCCGCAGGAGAAGTAGTATATAAGGTCAGAAAACCACAAGCCTAAGTGTTCCAGAGAAGGACTCAGAGGGCTCTGCGTTTCCCAAAGTGACAAGGAATTCAGCAGTGAGAAGAGCACCAAATCATGAAAAAGCTCAGTGATGGCTGTTCTCTGTGGGCTAGGGCTCAGGGCAGGAGATGGCTCTTAACGAACTGGGGTCTCTAGCAGAAGTGGCACAAAAGGATCCCCAAATAAGGGAGTGCTTAACTGTCCAAATCAAAGGGAACACAATTTTCAAAACAAAAGGCATGTTTGGTGTGTTGTTGGGGTGCTTAACTCACCCAGAGCTATGAAGTACTTCCTAAAACACAGTGGCCCTGGGGGGACAGATAGATGGACAGCGAACCCCAGTATTGCTTACTTGTTCAATCAATTTGTACAGTCAAAACTAAATCAAGGATGGATGAATGGGGCCGAGGGCAGCTACCCCAATAACTCACACTCCTTTGCCTAATTTCTGGATGTAGACCAATTTTTAGGCCACCTTGATGAGAGAGGCTGGGTCCCCGGGAAGAAGGAGCCTGCAACAGCACAACAAGGATGAATGGTGATGATTTCTCATCTTTCCCCAGGGGGACCTATGGCCATTTACTCAGGGAACAACTATACATGGGGGAAGGGAAGCATCCAGACACTTCAAGGATGGATGGACATAGGGTCCAAGTTGACATTGATACTGGGTGCCCAAAGCATAATTAGCCCTCTGTTAGAGTAGAGTTTTATGGGGCCTAGGCAGGAAATGGATCCTGGTCCAGCCCAGATCACTGGGCCCATGGTCTCATGCAGTAGCCACCTACCCAAACCTCAAATGCATAGCTGGAATGAACATCCTTGGTAGCTGCCAGAATCACATTGGTTTCTTAGTCTGTGGGGTAAAAGACATGGTAGTGGGGTGGCAAGTGGAAGTTTACAGTACAGAAGTCCAAGTGGAGGCCCCTGAAATTGTTCCCTCACTCCTGCTCTGGCCAGATTAAAAAATCAAAATCAGTATTTTGTCCCAAAGATTAGTATCCTTCTTAAAAACATGAAGGATGATTCTTCACCACACTGGTCCCTACAGAAACCAGACAGATGCTGGAGAACGACAGGGGACAGCCACAAACTCAATCAAGTGCAGTGTTAATTACCCCAACTGCAGCAATGATGTCTCAGCCATATCTCAGCTAGAATAGATCGATGTGGCCTTGTGTACAGGGTATGCAGCCTTTGATCTGGTGAGTTTGCCCATATCTCAGCTAGAATAGATCGATGTGGCCTTGTGTACAGGGTATGCAGCCTTTGATCTGGTGAGTTTGCTCCTTTCCATCTCCTTCAAGAAGGACTTAGAAGCAGTCTGTATTTATGTAGGGAAGGTACCAGCGTACATTTACTGGTATGTGTATTTCTTTCTTTAGGGCCATGTTAACTCTACGGTCTCTATCACAATAGATCAAATGGAACTGGATCATCTGGATATTCCACTGAGCGTCCCATTGGTCCTTTGTATTGATGACACAGTCTTAATCAGACTGAATCAGTGAGAAGTGGAAAGTACTTTGGAGACCTTGTATCCAGAGGGTGGGATATAAACCCAATGAAGATTAAGGGGTCTGCAACATCAATGAGACTATTAGGTAACTAGTGGTTTGAGCATGCTGGGACATCCCCTCCAAAGTAGATGACCCATTATTGTATCTTGCACTGCCTAGCTCTGAAAAGGCAATTCAACTCCTGGTAAGCCTTTTGGGTTCTGGAGAAAATAAATTCAACTACTTTGACCCAGAGGGACACAGAAAGCTTCCAGTCTTGAGTGGGACCCAGAGCGGAGAAGTTTTCCGTAGCCCTACTGCCTAGAATGTATGACCTGTCAGGGCTTGTGGCATTAGAGGGAACTAGAGGAAAAACACCGTGTGGAACTGAGGGCAAACCCCAAGAAAAGCAAGGTTTTGGAGCAAGTGCCAGCCATCTGCAGCCAAGAATTATTGGCCACTTGAAAAGCAGCTCCTGATTTGTTGCTGCGCATGGGTAAGGGATAGAAAGCTTAACCATGCAACATCGGGTGATCATGCAACTAGAAGTGTCCATCATGAGCTACGTGCTCTAACCTCCATCAAATCATGCGTTTGGGTGGGTGCAGGAGGAATTCTTCAAAGATGGAAGCGGTCCATCTGAGATTGGGCCCGAGTACTGAGTAGTGCCAAGGGTGCGACAAAGCTGTGTGAGCAGGTGGCTCAGACCTCTGTGCCACCCACCACTGTTGCACCGGTCTCTCTCTTTCAGTTCACACCTGTGACCACTTGGGAGTGATCAGCCGATGGAGAAGGAAAATGCCTGGGCTTCGTCCATGGCTGCATAGGCTTGGTATGTGGGTACCAACTGAAAATGGATTCGTGCTGCACTGCAGCCTCACTCAGGGCTGGCCCTGAAGGCCAGGAATGAGAGGAAGTCCTCCTTGTGGGCAGGGCTTTAGGGGTCCCAGCTGGTCACCACCTTGTGCAGAGGAAAAGTGACCTAAGGTAAGAATGTAGGTAGATTTGTGGGCGGTGGCAGATGGCCTGGTTGGTCAATTGGGGACCTGAAGAAAACAAACTGAAATATCAGGCATAAAGAGGCCCGAGGAAGAGACATGTGGATAATATACAGGAGGGGGCAGGAAGTGAGAAGACCTTCACACTGTGCGTCAGCGTCCGCCAGAGAACAGTCACTGTGGAAGAGGCACAAAACAGCCAAGGAGACAGAACGGCTCGGTCACTCGACGTCGGCCGGGCTCTGTCGTCAGTCACCCCGGTGCTGGAAAGTGGGCGCATGGACAGCGTAGCCAGGGCAGCAGTGGGGGCTATGCACACCGCAAGAGCCTGAGTGCCCACTGGCCACAGCCCGTGGCCCACTAGGGCACAGGGTGCTCCTGAACCCTTAGCTCTGGAGGTCCCGGCACCCAGGGGAGGATCTCTTCTACTCGGACCACATAGCAGGATTCCCTTTCCATAGTCAGGGACAGGAGCTACCCAATCCCTCCCAGCTTCTGTGCTCAGAGGCCAGTGGGGAAGGATAGGAGTCACTATCCTGCACAGGTAACCAGTCCTGTGCTGTCACACACTGGGGCAGAGGGGCTCTGTTCGGCACCCAGGTGGCCCAGTGGGACATCTCCTGGTACTCCCTGCCCAATTCTGATGGCAAACAGACACTGGCAGGAGCCACAGCTTGAGAAGGACCTGGTGGTCTCCTAGGGTGAGCATCTGGGTCACCCCGCCAGGCAAGGCCCTGGCCCAGCAGAGGTGCTAGCTGGGGTGCAAAATCATGTAGAATGTGTAGTAGGGGAGGAGGAGGATGATTACCAGTGGTCCTAAGCCACGCTAACCTTCTTTATCCCTGTATCCTTCTTCTTATAAGCTTTCCCAGGACAAGAGACCACACAAAATCCTGCGAGCAGTTCCCAGATAGGGTAGAATTATGCTGAGAAGCAAATGGACGCAAGCTCCTGAGAAGGCAGCCTGTAGATGCTGTGGTGCTGCCGGGATCCCCCTTCAGGACCCAGCCCCTTATTCCTGCTGCTCCCCGGAGCACCGTCCGCTGCTGGCTCACTGCTGACACCCTCCCCAGGAATTGCCCCAGCGGCCTGAAGAGCTGTCCCGCCCGTGGTCATGCCTCTTTTTCCCCAGGGCCACCTGTGTCCTTTGGCTGGTCCACGTGATGCTACGAAGGCCTGGGTTCCCTTATCTTCACCTGGGACACTTTCGAGGGGCCATCCCAGCTCCAGAGGCCCCTGTGGGGGGGCCCCCCCCCGTACGGGCTTCCCGCTCACCTTCGAGCTCTGGCTCGCCTGCCTTCTCACCCCTCTCAGGCCGGGCCCCCCTGTGCCTACTGCACTAGTATCCAGCTCTGCGCCTGCTTCCTGGGTGGCTGGACAAGACACCACCATCCTCAGGCGTCCACAGTACCGCGTGGGTCCCCGTACATAACAACGGCTCGCTTTTCATTCCCTTTCAGCCCTCAGAGGAAAAACATTTTTCTTCTGTTTCCTTAGCACCTCTCGCAGACAGACTCACTAATTCTGCTTTTTAATAGAGAAGAGCAGGCCACAGGTTCAGATCCGGGAACGCACAAGCCCAAGTAGCTTTTATTTATTTTTACGGTTTACTTCTATTTATAACAAGGAATGCAGATTTTCTCCTTATACTCGAGACAGAAAAGTTCTGTTTAAAGTAAATGTAAGTCAAAAGGAGTGAGTTCGTTTGAAGAAAAAAATACGAAGTAAATGGTAGTTGTGGCAGGAGCAGGGAAGGTGATTTATTGAAGGTAGAAACGTGGCAAACACCTGCTTCTGTGGCGTCTCGTGCGTGGGGGGCCAGCCCTCTGCATCCGGTGAGTAAGGGCCCCACAAGAGCCAGCCCCACAACTCCATTCTTTGTGACGTCCTCAGGCCCCGCATTAAGCAGAGATGCTGTGTGGAATGACGTGGCTCCATGTCTGATTCCGCAGCTGGTCAACAAGGGCCTTGAGCGCGGGGTCTCTGTCTTATTCCCTGTCCTCACACCAGCACCCGGTGTGAGCTGAGACCCAGGGTAGGTGTGGTGGGCAGAATTCTAAGAGGGTCCCAGAATTCACCTCCAGTGTGCATGTCCTTTCTAATCTCACCTTTTGAGTGGGGGTAGGGCCTTTGGAGGATGCATGTAATTCCTATAATTAGCTTTCATTATATGGCAAAGCTAAGGGGATTTTGCATATGTAGCAAAGGCCCCAAATCATTTGATTTTGAGATAATTGACAGGGAGATTATCGCAAGTGGGCCTGCCTTAATCAGGTGAAACTCCTTTTTTTAAAAAGCGCTGGGCCCAGGGCGCCTGGGTGGCTCAGTCAGTTGAGTGTCTGACTCTTGATTTTGGCTCAGGTCATGATCTCAGGGTTTTGAGATGGAGCCCCAAGTCGGGCTCCACACGCAGTCTCTGCTCACCAGCCTCCGGTCTGTCTTCGGATTGGTGGGCTTTTCCCAACAGGGGAAACAGGGTAAGTGAGAAGGGAAAGTTAGTGTCTGCAGTATCCTGTGAATTGCCCCCCTGAGCTTGCCTGGTGTAGATGAGGAACGGGCCCGAGCATTGCTCTCCATCACTTCAGAAGGGGCCCTCTTAGCCCCATCCTTGGGCACTGACCCGTGTGCCCACTCCATGGCTCATTCTGGGGAAGACATCCCAAATCCCATCTCTCCCCCTGGCCTGCCCCCCTCCCCTTAAGGTCTGGGCTGGGAGTGGAATGTGCCCACCACTGCTCTTGTGGACCCTCCGAGGATGGAGGGCCTCTCCCTCACTGCACCAGCCAGCCCTTCACCCTTGACCTTCAATCTGAGCACCAAGGATGGTCTGGTCTCTCTGGGACGGTCCCACCCTCCACCATCTAGCCTGCCTCCAGCCAGCAGCACTGGACCTGCCCCAGGCCACCTGCCAGTCCCCACCCTGGGTTTCTCAGAGCCCCACACCAGGCCCCGGCCACTGGCTCCTAAGCCCGCCAGCCTCACCCCAGCATCTCCTCTCTGCTCGTCCCAGCAGGTCTCACCCCTTCTGCATGTTCTCCGGCTCCACAGCTGCCCAGCTTCCCTTTCCCGAATGGAGAACCCAGCATCTACACCCCTGAGGACACTGAGGTCCCTGCGGTGGCCAGCTGCAGTGGTCTGCCCACATGGCTTCTCCCTTTCTTGACACAGAACTCTGCTTCCTGGGGAGGAGGGCCGTGCCCCAAACCACACGTGTGGCTCAGTGGGCCTGCCTGTCTGAGAGGCCGCCCTCTGGCTATATCAGTGGGTCCAGCTCGTGACGAGCCGGTCCAACACGCGTCTTGGGCACCACGAATCCCAGGGAGGAATCCCAAGCTGGGTCAGTCCCTGTTGACAGGATGTTTCCAAGGGGATTTGATGGGATAAGCCCCACTTGTCAGGTTGCTCAAGTGGAATGACATTAAGGCCAGACCTGGCTGTTGCTGCCATGTTCGCTGTCACAGAGACACGCCCGTCTCTAACAGAGGAGACCCGTGCCACCTGAGGGAGAAGGAGAGGGAGAGGGCAGAGATGAAGACAGGAGGGGAGGGAAGGATAGCGATCTATCCCTGCGTGACCAATTACCCCCAAACTTACAGTGGCTTAAAACAGTACACACTTACCTCAGAGTTTCTGTGGGTCGGTCATCTGAATGTGGCTTAGTCCAGAGTCTTTCTCGAGGCCTCGGTCAAGGTGTTGGCTGGGACCACAGTCATCCAGAGGCAAGTAGGGCAGGATCTGCTTCAAAACTCCCTTATGAGGCCCTTGGCAGGACTTAGCGCCTCGTGGGCTGTTGAGCCAAATGCCTCTGGTTCTTGCTAGAGGCCAAGCTCATGCTTCTCTGGCGTTCCTCTACTTCTCTTTCTGGATGCCTCCGACCATTCCCACTCCTGCATGTCCGCCCAGACCTAGGTCCGGATCTCAGGTCACCTCTTGCTTCTTGTCCCCATCCTGGCCTTACCCCTTTCACCCCCCTCCTCCTGGACAGCATAGTAATCCTCCTCATGTCAGATTTGACCCCGTCACTCTCCTATTTATAAAGCATTCCTTGTTCCCCTCAGCCCTGGCACAACAGACCCTCTCAGGCTAGTGCTTCCACACCTCCCGCTTTCCTCCACACCCTCTCTTCTTGGCACCCTGGTTTTGCTTCTCACCCCTGCCTATGCCCTCCATTCTCCCAAGCAAGACTTCCCTCAGCCTGAAACATCCTCCTGCTCCAGACCCACCTGTGCAATCTTCTTCCACCTTCAAGGTTCATGGTTAAGTTCCGTGTTGCTCCGGAAGCCCTCCCAGAGCCTTCCAAGCCTCTAAAGCCCTTTCTTCACCCTCAGAATAGGACTTGCTCCAGATGGCTCTGTAAAGACGCGTTTGTGCTTGTGCCCCGCGCCTATACGCTAGGGGCTCCCGGGGACACAGTGGCTGCTAAGAGTCCATCCTATGGAGGAGATCAGGGACAAAGATGGGTTTGCTCCAGGGCTCTGGGAGGGGACACGGAGACCCGGATGCTTCTCCAGTCACTCATAGCTCCTTGCCCCCTGCTTCCCTCTTGCCTCCCCTCTGAGCCCTTGGACACAAAGTAGGAAGGAGGAAGAGTAAGGGAACGGAGCTTTTCAGCTCTGAGCATGTTGGTAGTTTCCTCTGGTTCTAGAGGGGGTGCTAGTCCTCCGCGATGAACATTCTGGTTACCATCTGAACAAAGGGTAGGCAATTTTTTTTCTGTAAGGGTCCAGATAGTAAATATTTTAGGCTTTGTGAGCTGTATGATCTACTCTGCCCATGGAAACAGTCATAGACAATATATAAATGAATGGGCATGGCTGTGTGTCGATAAAACTTTATTTATAGAAATAAGTGATGGGCCAAATTTGGCCTGTAAGCTGTAGTTTGCCAACTCCTGGTGTGGACATTTTCTTTCTGGCTCAGATATCAGCTCATTCTCTCCTATGCCAGAATAATGCAGGGGAGGGGGGTGGGAGTGGAGGGGTCACGGGTCCAGCAGCAGAGCTTATGGCCTCTTTTCTCCATAGCTTATGGCCAATGAGGAAAGGCATGACTCTCTACCCGCCCAGTTTGAAAATCTTGGTGGAGGACTTTGGCTTGGCTTGTCAGTTGCCCAGCTCTGGAGCAATCTCAAGAGAGACCTGTAGGAGGGGTTATCCGACTGCTTCCTGGTGGTGGAGTGAGGTACCATGTCTTAGATGAAAGTATACAAAATGCTTTGTTTGAGATATATAAAATAATCAATGTTCAGTACATTCTATATCCCTTGAACATAGGTCAGCTCTTGCGAAACCAGTCTTGATTATTACTATGACATGATTTTAAAAACCCAGATTTTTTTCACCTATCACATCCCATCATCTATGTTTTCCTCCTAAGAGTTTAGGTGGTCCCCTGACCACTTTCCACCTTTGTAAATACACCTCAGGCTATAGTATGTTTCTCCCAGTTGGTATTCTTTCATCCAGATGGACCCATAATATTGGTTTCCTGAGGCCTACTTGGTTTCTTATTGACATTTCTTCCTTTTCCCCTAGCCTTTCTCCAAGTCCCACTTCCTGCCTTTAATAGGTCAAATTCTCGGGGGCACGAGGAAGCTCCTGTCCACTCAGACCCTACAACGGCCAAAGATGTGCTCTGTGACCTTCTTGTTTCTGACCCTGATAGTAGAACTCCCCAACCCCCACCCCCACCCCCACCCCCACCTGTGGACCCAGTGCAGCCCGATGCAGATGTGGGCATCTGTCCTGGTCCAGGTGAGCAGTGCTGTGGATTGAAGCTGTTGGTTGAGCCCCTTGGCATCTTAGAGTCCCAGGAGGAGACCCTACCCTCTGCCTCCTTCCCTGGCTGCCTGAGGTCCCCATGCCCAGCTTACCTCTGGGCCCACCTGTGTGCAGTTTCCTCTTAGGTCTGCCTGTCTGGTCTGGCTGACTGCTCTCCCTTCTTTGGCTTCCATTCACATCTGGCCCCAGCTTAGACCTCAGTGTGTATTACTTAAATTCTGGCCCCCTGGGAAGCACCATGGCCCATTGGAAAGAGACCACATTGGGATCTGTGGACAAGGGCCGGGCCCGTGGCTTCATCCTGGAGCAGGTGAGGGACCTTGGCAAGCTCTGTTTCCTCTTCTGTTAAGTGCAGATAATAATGAACTTTCCTCACAAGGAGGCTGTGAAGAGATAACAATTGAGATAACATGTACTGTTCTGGGCTCATCACAGGACAAGGGCGCCATGTTGATTGGCCGGGGACCTTCCTGGTTTTAGCAGTAGAAGTCCTGCCCCCCGGGGAACTCTCGGTCCCAGACACATGAACACTGCAGTACATGCTGCAGAGCTATCAATTCTGGTTTCCTCCTCTCCCACCGCAGCCCTTCCACAGGGACCGATGTCCTCGCCCACCTCCCTTTCCAGCTTTGAGACTTCCCCAGGCCAGCCCTGGTTGCTGCGCTAAGACCTCAGAGACAATCCCACAGTATGGTGTCCTCTGTGTGCTAGACTCAGCCTTCACTTTCTCTCTAGTCTGGCCTGTCCCAGGAGGATCCAGGCCGTGGATCCTGGATCCACGGATCTGAGGCCATGCCGGCTGCCACTAAGCCTAAGTCCAGGCTCCCCCCGTGTTCATGCTGATGCTGTCAGGTCTCCCTGGCAGGAGACAAGGTGAATGTGCCGATGGAAACCACCAGCTCCCAGCCACCCCTCTGTCCTCCCCAGCATCCCGCTGCATTGCCAGGGCATCGTGCAACCCATCTGCCCAACCAAGCTCCATCCGCACTCCCTGCCTCCCCTGGAAGCCAGGTGCTGCCTCTCAGGGTTCCCTCTGGTCATTTGTGCTCTTCTGTGACGCCTAGCTATTTTTAGGGAAGAGTAAATGGTTTGGTGGGCTTGATATGGGGGAGCACTGGGTGAAACAGGATGGGAAGGACTGGACTGACAGCTTCCGTGGATGTGGGAGCCATGGGAGGCTTGTGAGCAGGGACGGGCTGACCAGGAGGGGCTTGGAGGACTGACTGGGGAGAGCCTGGGCCTCGGGGGCCCCAGGAGGGAGGTAATGAGGGACTGCCCACCCACCCACCCCCGCCGGCACTGCCTGATGCCTGGAAAGGGCTCAGACTCCAGGCCTTCTGTCCTCCCCTATTCACAGTGCCTGGGGAGGGCTGTGGATGCAGCACATTACACCAAGTTACAAGGCCCTCAGTTTCTGCCACTTTTGCTATTGCCAGGGCTGAGTGTGACGGAGTGAAAGCCAGTGTGCCTCGAAGCAAATGACTCATAGGCCGTTCTGGTGCCAGGGTGCCCAGAGGTGACCTCGCCTCAAATTCAAATTAGTCAAGTTAACCTTTTGTACGGGAGAGGATCACCCCACACGAGATTGGCAGTAATCTCTTAGGAGTTTTTCCCTGATTTCTGCTTTGTGACCATTTGTTTCTACCCAACCTTGAACTCCAGTATTTATTACATTTGTCTGCTTCAGGTAAAATTCATCAGATTTGGTGCTTCTCAATATGTGTTCCTTTGCGTGGTTTAAGGCTCACTCGTGCTCGCTTTTGTGCACGATGCAGATCTGGGTGTCCGTCCCTGCTCTTGGGGGGGGGGGCCTTTGTGACCAGGGACCCCGAGCCCACAGCTGTATTGGTCCCAACTCAGCACAGCATTGGACTGTCAAGCAAAAATGCTGACATGGACAGAATTCTTTCAGCTTTGCTGAGAAAAGGTATTTGCTTATTTATTATAGATACACTTAAAACTCATTGGCGAACATATAGAAAATATAAAAAGCAGAGATAAAAGGAATGCCCTATTTTTGAACCACCCAAAGTCATTGTGGACGGGTTGTTCAATTCTCTTCCATCCTTATTCACACAGCTGAGATCCTTCTGTGTTCACATCTTTGGATTTTCCTTTTGTGACTAAACATTGGAACGTAAGCATTTCTGTATATCACAAAGAACTTTTCAAAAGCAGATTTTAATTGACTGCATATTTCACTGGTTAGCTTTACCATTGTTCAGCTAACCAATCTCCCCTTATTGATTATTGCAGTTTTTCCTCTTGTAAACAATACCAAAAGGAACATCTTTGCAGTAAATTTTTCTCCACATTTAGAGTCATTGCGCCTTTGGCAAATAATTTGCTAAATAATACCAAATAACAGATTTATAGAAGTGGAATTATCTGATCAAAGAGTAAAATATTTACAGATCTTATACATATTTTAAACTGTTTTCACCCCAAAAGTGGTATTACTAAGACTTGTTTTTTAATGTACCACATTTTGCATTTTTTATAAAATCAGGTCTGGTTCTTCTGGTACCATTGATGCTTCTAAGCCTGTCACATCCCCCCCACCCCCATAGCGGTTAAATATTGAATTATACTTTCCTCCTGTGTGGTTGATTTTATTTAATTTATATTATTATATATTATTTCACCTGCTGTTCGGTCTGGGTGAGATTTCTCGTGTGAGGTGAGGCTTGTGGGCTGTGATTGCTGGCTTATCTCTTACCTGGGGCATGGAGGTCAGAGAGAAACAGACTTCCCAAGCCACATTCCCTCCTCTGAGCCCATCGTTCAGCCTTTACACATGCTCCCTGGTGATGCAGAGGCCTTCCTACCAGGGTTGTAAGGAAGGTTGAGATGCTGCCATGCTCCACGGAGCCCTCCAGCAGAGCTGTGCCATGGAATGGGCAGCCTGCACACCCCTGGGACAGAGGAGGCTTCCCGCCTGTGTGGTCTGCCTGTCTTTTCTGCCTCCCTCCACCCCGCCTCATTCTGGGGGCCCCAAAGGTCCCTGAGGAGCCAGGCTGTCCCCTCACCCCCAAATCCTGGGCAGCCACTCTGCCAGTGTGGGGTCTGGGGGGAAGTTCCAGCTCTGGTCCCACAAGCAGATGACCGGAGATTGGTGCCGGTGCCAGAATGCCCCCCACGAGCAGCTCAGGGTGATGCTGGCCCTACCCTCACCCCAGCTGTCCCTTTGGAGTCCTGCTTCTGGACTTTTGCTGTGCTCAGTGGGATTTAGAGAGTTTTCCTTTTATATATCCATTTGACAATGTTTCCCAAAGGCCTACAGTTTGCTGAGCACCAGGGCAGGTAGTTCTGGGGATGCAGAAACAAAGAGCAGGGAGCTCAAGGCTTTAAGCAGTGTGGCAGCTTCTAGGAACTGAGGCATGGTGGGAGGGGGCAGAGGAGAACAGAACGGTGGGTGTGGGGTAAGGAACAAGCATAGATATCTCACTGGGAGACCCTAACTGAGCCTGGGTGAAGCCCAGGAGGGCTTCCTGGAGGAGATGGTGGCTGGGCTGAGAAGGAAGCAGCATAGGGAATGGGGAAGAGAAAGCATTCCACGTCAAGGGCTCAGAACATAGGGAGGCAGAGAGAGGGAATAGGCATGGTCTTCCCAGGAAAGGCAAATAACTGGGTCAGATGAGAGGCAAGAGTACCCCTGACTCTTGCAGACCTTTCAAATCCTCGCAGCCAGCAGGACCACCGAGTTGGAGCACTGGGGGAGGAGGAGGAGGCGTGTGGCATTTGCTGAAGCAGAGAGCGGCTTTGCAGTACACCTCAGAGGAACATGAAGACTGTTCGTGGGCGGAGCGGAGAGCCGGGTCGTCCTGCAGGGCAGTGAACCGAGGCATGCTGGAGGCAGGACCTGGGTCCGGTCTTGGCATCCATCCCCCTCCATCCACAGCCTTATCAGGGGCTGGGATTCTAGAGCTTTCTGCTCTCCTTGGGAAGGGTGTCTGGCCTCTCACAGACCCCGAGAAGGTTCTCTGAAGCCTGGTCCATGGAGGGGAGCATGCAGGGAGACTGGCCATCCCTACCAGACAGCAAAGAGTGGAAGACAAGCCTCTGCTTGCTGTCTGTGTGACCTTGGACAACCTTGAACTTCCCAAGCACAGTGTCTGTGTTTGGTGGGCTCTGCGCCTTGCTGGTGCATGCCAAGGTTGCAACATCATTCCCGCAATCACTTGTGGTGATGCTATGTCTCTTCTGCCCCACAGAGAGAAGGCAGCCAGGTGGTGTTCCTGAAACCTGCCACCACAGCCTTACCTTGGCAGCCTTCTGTGCCAAGGTGCCAGGTGTCCAGGGATGATCCTGTGGAGCTGGGTGCCACTGTGTCCCGGACCCTCACCACCTGTCTCGGGGGCTGGTCAGCGCCTCTGTGGCCAGCAGAGGCATCCAGCAGTGGGCTGGCAGGCAAGTGGCTTTTATGTGCCCAGTTAGGGTTTAATGGCAGGGCCAGGCGGATCTGTGTTGACAAGGCATACGGGTGGCTGCAGGCATCTGTCTGAACTCCTGGCTGGCCTGCCCAGAGAGCAGAGGGCCCCAGGCCACGCCAGCGGGCCCAGCGCAGCGTGGCCCAGCCACAGAACAAGGGCACCAGGCCCTCCCCGCCCTCCCTGGCTTTGGCTTTCCTCTCCTGAGATACTCGTTTCCATTTGGTCATGAAAGAGCTAGGCTGAGCCAGGCCCGGGAGTGGAGAAGGTGGGGGGCGGGGAGGCCCCAAGTAGGGAACTTGCTGCATCTTCTTCTGCAGGCAGAGGGCAGGCTCCTAGGGGCCTGGGGCTGATGGGGAGCTTCAGGGCTGCAAGCATCTTAGAGCAGGAGCATGTGTGGCCATTCAGCCAGGTGTCTCCAACCCCCCGCCAGGGCCAGTGCTGGGCCCTGGGAACTAGGGACAAGCAGAGGGTCCCGCCCCATGAACTTGTATTCCAGTCGAGGTAAGCAGACGAAGTACAAGATCTTTTCCAGCAGGGTAGGCTCTAGGAAAGGCTGGAAGCAGGGCCATCTGGAGGGGCATGACGGTGGCTGGGTGGTCTGGGGCCTTCTGGGGAGAATAGACCTGCAGAGACTGGATAAAACAGAGAAATGATATTAAACATAGCAGAATGGATGTTTATGGGGGATGGGATGGGGCAGAAGGACTGTGGATTGCGGATGCAGGGAAAACAGACTGACACAAGAAGGCTTGCATGGGCCAGGGGTGGGCTCTGAACAGGTGAGTTTCATATACTCAAATTTGTCTTTCTAAAATCAGAACCAAACATGAAACTAACACCCAGACTGAGGCACCAAAAATGATCAGAAACTCTGGGTACAAGGAGTATGTGGGGGTGAGGATTGGAGCTGGTCAGTGGAGGGCCTTCCAAGAGGTGTGATCGTGTGGAGACCTGGCTGTTCCACCGGGGGACCCAGAATGTCCTCTCTGGGGCTGGGTGCATGTGGCCGCCAAGGCTGAGCAAGTGGAGGGGGGAAGGGGCTGAGGACGAAAACCTCACCTCTAGAAGTCACCCCCTTTCAGGAAGGTGCCTCACCCAAGTCCGTAGCAGTGACTGCTGCCCCTGAACTCGGAGCGGCTTCCCCTCCGTTTCCCCAGAGAGGACGCTGTGCGTGTTCTGCGGGAGGGGCCCTGGCTGTGCGGGGTGGGCCATGGATGGGGCAAGAGAACCTTCCCTGTTCCGGGTTCTCGCGGTACCTCTGTCCTCCGGCCCCACTCCTCATCCTCACCTTCACCCTTCTAGGACCTCCAGCTCCAGAACTTTCCCCACGTTTTATTGTGGGATCAATCAGCGGGTCTCTTACTTCTCCACTTTTCTAACTTCCCCAAATTCTATTGACATCCCTCATCTGCCGCCATCCCTCTTTTCCTTTATATGTTGATGGCTTTCATTCCTTTTGGGCCATTTTATTGGAATTTGGGGGAGGAAGTAGACACAAGGCCACGTCTACCCACCACGTTTGATTGAAGTCGACAGCCCAACATTTTCTCCCTAGCGTGGGGGGGATGGCACCACAGTCAAATGAGCTCCTGGAAGCAGCTGGCTGCAGAGAGGCCGGATGGGATTGAAGGTCAACGTTCCCGAGTTTGGGTCTGGCCCTACCACACGCTGACTAGGTAGTGTGACCAAGTCCCCTACCCTTCCTGAGCCTCAGTTCTCCCAGTTGTCAGAAGGAGATGGTGACATGGCCCCTTCCCAAACCAGCAGGCAAAAGGTAGGGGCTCACTAGATGCTGTTTCCCCTCCATAAGGGACGCAGAACCCAGATTCTCAACACCATTCTGGAGAGGTCTGTGACATGTCCAAGTCCTGGCAATGTGATCCATGGCAGGGCAGGATCTGCGGGGGTTGCATCTTCTGTCTTTTGTCTCGTGGAAAGGCTGCTGGGTTGCTTTAAGCGATGTCTCTCCCAGCAGTTCTAGCCCCTTACTTAGGGGCAGAGGCAGATTCCAGACCCACCATCTGAACTCTGGCGCCTTCAGGGATTTCAGGCAGAAGGTGGAGTTGTTTCCACGCAGGAACTCATGGGGCTGAGCGTCATGGAGCAGGACGGAGGAATAAGGAGTTTCTTTCCTTTATGTGTTCTTACGTTGAGGGAAGGGAGGAGTAGGTGGCCCACTGGCTGGCAACTGATGACAGAGGTTCCAGGGTGAAAATTGGAGCTCTCTGAGCTCTGAAGAGCCCAATGATTCTAGAAAGACTTCACCATCCAGAAGTGATATATGAAGTTCCAGGTATCTGTCTCTGGGTCATTTTCCTGCTGGACTACAAGCATGGGAACACTGGCCCTTCGCTCCCCAGGATGTCAATGGTAGGATACATCTTAGACCCTGCCCTAGTTCTGTAAGGCATTTGAGCCAGCCACTCCCCTCTCCCCAAGCCTCAGTTTCCCCACCTATAAGAGAAGCAAGTGCACAGCATAAAGACTCCTCAAGTAGGCAGCTCTAATGATCTCTGGCCCAAGGGGCCCCACTCTCTGTCAAATCTCCAGCTGTCCTAGTTGGAAATGAGTCTTTGTGTTGATCAGTAGGAGATTTTGTAGCTAAGGACCTTGCTGATGGTTCCTAATCCCTTAAGAGACAGATGCTCTTTTGGGAACTATAATATTATTTTTGCACAAGTCTGCAGGGTCCGGAAGCACACCCAACTGAAGGACAAAAACATCCTCCTTTGGTGGGGATAACAGGAAAATAACAGTGGTGATGAAGAAACCAAAGAAGCGTGCCAAGTTCTGCCAGGCATGAGTCATCTTGTCACTCCTCTGGCACAATGGTCAGGGTCTCTGGGGATGGTAAATGGGGCACATGTGACAACTGTGCCTCTCTCTCCGGGGACCAGACCCATGGGAAGAGTGAGGAAATTTTTCATTCTGTGACCATCCGCATGAGGAGACAGAGGTAAGATCTAGTGAACTAAACACACATCAGTCCACTGTCTGGGTCTGTCCCTGAGGGGCTGTATCCAGAGGCACCCAGGAGGGTAGCCACATGGGGGCCGAGCATCACCCCTGGAGAATGGTCAGGTTTCTCTGGGGCCTCGTGGGGACTTCTGTCAGGAGGGCAAGGTGAAGCTCTGACCAATGGCCACATTGTGGAACTAGCACCTTTGTCCTCAGGAAGCTTTTTATGGATTATGAGTCTTCAGGTTCCATTAAACCCCCTCAACATGCAAACCCTCTGCATTGAAAAGCTTCTCTATTCCCCGCCCCCACCACCACCGGCCAAGGGGCCACTTACAGAGGCGTGGAAAGGCTGCTGGTTTGCTTTAAGCCTGAAGTTCCTTTGCAAAACATCAAAATAACTGTCAGACATATCCACTCATTGGAGGCGGTTTGGAAAATACTGAAAAGGAAAAAAAATATAATCATCATTCCTATCACACAGCGTTGACTACCACTTTGATATGATTCCATCCTTGACTTTTCCTGTTTGTGTTTTTGTCCTTTTACACAGTTATGATTATGCAATTGTGCACTTTCATATCATGATGTATTTTTTACAAATGTTCCCTAGATATCACAATTAATGGCTGAGGACATGTAGTAGTTTAGCCAATCCCGATTGTTGGTTAACTAATGCATTTCAAGCTTTGGCTGTTATAAGTAATAGTGTACTGACCATCTTTGGGTATTTTACTTTTTAAACCTGGGATCAATTCTTTAGGGTCAGTTCCCAGAGTGGAGCTGTTACATCAAAGGGTATGAACATTTCTGGGCTCTTCATCTCCTGTGGGAAAGGCTGACCTTCAGAT
This sequence comes from Callorhinus ursinus, assembly GCF_003265705.2. Taxonomy (NCBI): domain Eukaryota; kingdom Metazoa; phylum Chordata; class Mammalia; order Carnivora; family Otariidae; genus Callorhinus; species Callorhinus ursinus. The sequence goes on along the minus strand of NW_027397082.1, from coordinate 33,245,830 downwards.
TCCACCTACCATGTGCCCAGAGGGACAGGGAGGGTCCTCTGCAAAACTCTTGTCCCTTTGTCGTAAACCAGCCTGAGTGGTGGCCCAAGTCTGACCGTGATGTACTCCATTAGCCCCTCCATCTCTCCCCCTTCCCTCCTTTCTCCTCTGTTTTCCATTAACTGTGGGTAGCCATGGTCTCTGGAAACCTTGAAGAACATTCTGGGCTGGGGGTGCTTGGTAGTGTTAGACAATTCCTCCAGAAGCCACTGCTCCTGAGTGTGCTGGTACCTGCCCGTGGAAAGGGCTGTTGTGCTAACACACGTGAGCAGGCATTGCCTCGCAGCATGGCCCCACAGAATCTGAGTGACTAACCAGAGTGCTTTCCTGTCTCCTCAAAGTTCAAGCCAGGGGTCCCAGGTTCAAAGAGCTATGTCTGACTCATTTTTTTCCCATTCCCCAGAGGCAAGTACAATTTGAAAATACTGAAAGCACCTCCCACCTTGCCCAAACAGAAGCCCATCCCTGGGGCTGGCTTGGTCCAGGGTCCAGGCAGGGCTGGCAAAAAACAACATCCCAGCCAGGCCAAGCACGCGCTATGGCCCCAGCTCAGGGGCTTTGCCCCAGCCTATTGGAGATTCTCCTTCCAATCTGCCTTACCCCTCCGCCATCCACACCAGGTGCTGCATTTTCCACTTTGGGCTTTAATTTTCCTTTATGCTTGGGCACTGGAAGGAGGGCTGGTCTGGGAGTCTCTATGAGTCTGATAGGGGGGTCAGGAGCCTGAGGTCCCTGGGGCCTGGGGAAGGATCAGGAAAAGTGAACTTTACTAAAGGGACACGCGTTTTTCAGGAGAGAAGAAGATTCCAAACCAACTTTCTAACTTCACAAATATGCATGGGTAGCTGACAGTGGGCCCCAACACTTAGGATACTGAGGAGCAGGTAGCAGGTGGGCCCTCTGGGCTCCATGGGGACAACCCAATGGCTGTCAGAAGTTCTGTCTGCACTTCCAAGCCGAGGGCTGGAGATCCTCACTGAAGAAAGGCCTTCACTCTGGAGGACACGCAGCAACCACTCATATGTCTCCAGTGACACAGAGTCTACAACCTTCCAGAACAGCTTGCTGCATTGGGCAACCACCCTGCTCCTTTCATGTACTTTAAATCTTTTTAGGAATACAGGAGGGCATAAGTAAATAATTACGTTCTTCCTTACTGGAGCGAATCATCTCTCTCCCAGAGAGCCCACCTCCTGGCCACTCTCCCACCCAAAGGAGCCCACCAAGTGAGGCTAGAACTTTCTTCACGTGCTGTGACTCCAACATTTATCAACTCTTTTCAATGAAACACTCCATACCTCCAACTGTTTCCATGAGGCTTGGTTCCTACCTGTTTGTTTATCTTGCTTGGGACAAGCACCGCTTTTCAGTTTCCCTCCGAGAATGTGGTGTAGACAACTAAAGAGTTGTTCAGATGAGGCCACCCTCACAGGAGCTCTTGGTACCCGTGTTCTGGACACGCCATGCTCCAGACTCCATCTGCCGCGTCGTGCCGTGTGGGCAGCCCCCACCCAGCCTGGTCTTAGACCCAGCTTAGAGTCACAGCCTTGACCGTGAATGGCCTGGCCACAAAGCCAAGATAAAACATGACAGGATATTCGGTGTATCTCAATTTTACTTCATCTCAATTATATTTTGCAGACTGGTTCTATGAGACTGTCCATCTCTAGGCCCCGAGGAGGGCCATCATGTGTGGTTCCCGCAGCCTCTGTGAGGCCCCTGTGCCCAGGAGGTGAGAGCCCCGCGTGAGGCTTCTGAGCTTCATGGGTGGGGGTGGAGACCATGCTCTGTGCAGTCGTGACTCCTTTATAACACACAGCACCAACACTGATCTGCCACAATTCTCTACTTATCAAGGACAAATTCCATGTTTTAAAGAAACACAAGCAGACGAAGTCAAATAAAAACTTGCCCTCAAAACTCAAACCTTTTCACACGGAATAACACTGAGGGCTTTCTCTGTGTGGTTCAACCCATGCTCACTCACTGTGCCCGCTCAGAGCTCCATCTTTGCGAGGCCCCCAGCCCTGCAGTGGCGCCGATTAAGAGAGTGCGGACAGCCTGCTTTTCCCTCCCTGTTAACGAGGGGGTTGGAAACAAACAGTTATGGGGTTTCTCCTAGGTAACAACCCCTGCTAGGCCTTCTGTGTGCCTGATTCCTCCCGATCCTCACCACAACATGGTGAAATGCATTCTTATCTCCATTCCACATATGGGAAAACCAGGGGTCATGGAGGTGAAATCATTTGCCCTTGTTGACAAAGCTGGTAATGACAGTTTGGATTGGAGAACAGAGCTGTTGATTCAAAGGCCCATGCTTTGTCTATGGCCTCAGCTTCTACACCAGCACCTTCCAATAGAAATAGAATGTGAGCCACAAATATGAGCCAAATATGTAATGTTGTATTTTCCCATAGCCACATTAAAAAAGGAAAACCAGGTGACTAATTCCAGTAACATTTTTTAAAGCTCAGCGGATCCAAAATATTGGCACTTGGATACAGTAATCAATATAAAATCATTAATTTTGCATTCTTTTTTGGGAGTAAGTCTTGGAAACGCATTGTGTAAGCTCCCACTTACTACACATCTCAGTTTGGACCAGCCACATCAGAAGTGCTCAGTCGCCATCCGTGACTAGTGGCCATCATGTCAGATAGCTTGGCTATTCAATATACAAATACTGTTCCATTTTCTCTCTCAGCCATTCTTCATTAGGTTAAGGATACTGCCCCTTGCTATATAAAGACTATGGGAGAAAACATGTAAAGAGTCATGAAGAGCAGGACTTGAATACAAGTCTTTACTTTGCAGGGGCATTTCTGCATCATGCAAGTTTCACAGTACACACCAAGAGGAGTTTCCAAGTTGTCCTCAGAGGTACCTCCAAGGACACTGAGCACTGAGCACTGAGCAATTTTCTCATCCTGCCTTTTATTCAGTGATGCTATAGACTCAAGGTCTCATAAGTTGAAGCCGTAATATGATGGTATTTGGAGACGGGGACTTTGAGAGATAATTAGGATTAAATGAGGTCATGAGGGTGGAGCCTCATGGTGGGATTAGTGCCCTTATAAGAAGCGGCACCCGAGCTAATTCTCTCTCGCTTGCTCTCTCTCTCTCTCTCTCTCTCTCCCCTCACCACATGAGGACAGAGAGTAGATCGCTGTCTACAAGCCAGGAAGAGAGACCTCACCAGAACCCAGCCATGGTGGCTGGGTTGGCTTGATCTCAGACGTGCACCCACCAGAACCATGAGAAACAATGTCTGTTATTAGGCCACCCAGTGTGTAGTGTTTTGTTATGGCGGCCCAAGCAGACTAAGATGAGTAAGAAACCATTTTCATTTCACTTTTATTAGGAATGCATTGCCTGTTTCTTATAAAAAGTGCAAATGTACTCAAGAGCATTAAGAGAAAAATGTAATTCTCTTTAGTTTACGATTCAGAGCTGGAGGCTCTGAGGTTTGGTGATACGTTGGCAATCAAATGGGTAAGTAGAGCGGGAACTGGGCTTAACCCATGGCCTTCTGAGTGTAGTGTTCCCTCCTACAATCTGCTCTGTGAAGACTTGCTGATGACCTATTGCTCTTGCCCAGGGAAATTTGGGTTACCGTGGACCCCGTTCTGCACACTCTTGTCTTTGTGTCCTTTTTGAGCTGTGAAGAGCTTTAACAGGTGTTGGATCATCATCTGTGCCAAGGGTTTGGTGGCTTGGCCGGTAGGCTTCTGTGCTGGTGCCCAGGAGGACAAGATCCCTTTGCACGTGACTGGGGGAGCTTCTCGGGAGGGACGCTGGGGGGAGCAGACACTTGAACAGGTTTCACCTTGTTATTGAAGCTGCTGGTCCATTCCTGTATCCTTCAAACCCTCACTTGAACCTGCCAGATCCTGGCTCATTTGGGGGTGCATTGTGATAGCATGGCACATCTTGGCTTTCAGCAATCACAGAATGGGGACGCGATGAGGGACAGAGGCAGATTTGCTCCTAAACAGAACCTGTGTCAGCAAGGCATTGGTCTACCAGCAGATGACAGCAGACAGGAGCACCTGGGGCTCAGGGTAGATGGCGCTGGCCGCCGAGGAGGCAGAACACCAGGATGGCCTCATTGAGGGGGACACACATCGGACAGGAGCAGAGTAGATTTGGTATCCCCCTACCTGGAGATGCCACCTCAGACAAGGAGAGTCTCTTTCCCACCTTCACGGCCCCTTTACACTCAGAGGATAGCAAAAGGAAATACAATAGGACAGTCATTTTACATACATCACTTGTTATGGGTTGAGCTGTGTCCTCCAAAAATTCATATGCTGTAGTCCTAACCCTTAGTACCAAAGACCTTATCTGGAAATAGTCATTGCAGATGTAATTAATTAAGGTGAGGTTATCGGCTGCTCATCCATTACACTGTCCTTATATAAAAGGAGAGATGTGGAGACAGATACATACACATAGGGAGAGCCCCACATGCAAATGAAGGCAGGGAGTGGGGTTATTCTTCTACAAGCCAACAACATCAAAAATTGACAGCAAACCACCCAAAGCCACAGGACTGGTGTGTCACACATTCTTCCTTAAAGGCTTCAGAAGCAGGCGCCTGGGTGGCTCAGTTGGTTAAGTGACTTGTCTTCGGCTCAGGTCATGATCCTGGAGTCCCGGCATCGAGTCCCACATTGGGCTCCCTGCTCAGCAGAGAGTCTGTTTCTCTCTCTGACCCTCTTCCCTCTCGTGCTCTCTATCTCTCATTCTCTCTCTCTCAAATAAATAAATAAAATCTTAAAAAAAAAAAAAAAGGCTTCAGAAGGAATCCAACCAGCTGACACATTGATCTTGAACTCCTAGGCTCCTGAGATCAAGCCTCAGGCCTCTATCTGGCTCAGGTCTCCTATGGTGTAACTGAGACAATCAGTTTCTGTTCATCAAGCCCCCAGTTTGTGGCACTCTCTTAGGCAGCTCTGGTAAACTAGCAAAATCATGTCATGAGTCTCCTTGGGGAATTTACGGAAGGGCCAGACCATTCCCTCATGAAAATACTACTTTCTCTCAGGAAATTTCTCCAGATTCTTTTGAAAGGCAAGACGACCCACTGAGAACAGGAGCTCAGGATCACTTTTCAGGAGTCCAGCTCCTGGACAAGCCAGCTCCACTGGTCCTCCCCGAGCTGGGCAATAGACCAGCAGTGGACAAAATATTTATCTCGTTCAGGCCTCCCCCAGATGGAGCTATTCTCCTGTCTCAGGACCCGCCCTGGATGGAAGTCCCCTTCTGACGGCAGAAATGCCCCTGACACGGATGAACGGATGCCCCGATCGTTCGTGGTTCATGAGTTTCATTCACTCGGTCCCATTACAGGCATGCGCGTCTTTTCATCTTCTCTACAAAATGGAATGGAAAGTGAGGCTAAATCTCTAAAGAATTTTTATTGGCCCTGCCTGTCATTTACTTTGGCTTCATAAATCAAAGAGATGTCAGGTTGCAAAATACAGGCAGCCCCCTAGTAATATTCCATCAGGATGTGCTGTGGGCACTGTATATTGTGCTGACTGGGTCAAGCAAACATCTTTTCAGCTGTCTGTGATTCCATTTATTGCGTGGGGGCTTTCTTTCTAGTTAGTTTCACTCCTCTGATGGCACATTAAGGGACCAGGGTGGTTCTTAACACGGTAAGTATTACTCTTTTCAGTGTTTTCCCCATTAGCTGGACCTAGACTCAAAAGCAATTTTTCTGAGGCCGTAGGATAAAACCAGGCGACCCTTTAGCATCCTCCACCTACCCCTGCAGGAAGACATAGGACACAGCAGAAGATCCGACCCATACTCAGCCTCATATGTGGCAGGTTCACAAGGACACATGACACTGTTGGAGTACTCCTGGTGGTTTATCCCTAAAAGGATATTCCTGTCGACTTCAATTCCTTTCTACTTCTAATTTTTCTGAAAAATTGCAAGGGTACAACATGTTTATCTTCTAATATTACCTGTTACAAAGGCATATGAGTAAAATATGATCATTATTTTGATGAGAAATTGAATCATACCATATAGAATATTTTGCAATTGCTTTTTTGTTGTTCCACTGAATAAACCAAGGAAACTTCTAGATCAGTAGAGACTATTAACACATTTGAACTCCTTCTGTGTTTTCCATATTTTGTTTAACCATTCCTCTGTTGGTGATATTTAGGTTGTCTACAATTTTTGACTCTTATAAATAATCCAGCTATTAACACCTGTGTGTTTTGTTCAAGTATTTCTGTAGGATAAATACTTAGAATTAACATTTTTGAGTAAAAGAAATTCCCACTTCAAGTACTGGGAGAGGCCACTCACTTTCCAATCCAAGTCATACTTCTTTGTTTTCCCCAATGCACTGTAAGAGAGCCTGCCTTCCACCCTGTTACACCGTGAATATCATGTATTTTTTACATATTTTGCTAGCCTGAAGGGCAAAAATGATATTTTGTGTTTTAATCTGCAGTTAGTTGATTATTAGGGAAATTGAGCATCTTATATGTTTGTCAGCCTTCTCGCCTCTATGATGTGCCACTTAATAACTTGGCCTTTCCTTTCTCTATGGGATTGTTTCTGATTTTTGTGGCTCTTTTAGTCAGTCCTTTATTTTCAAACTAATATTTCTGGTTTCATCCCTTGCTTACCAGAAGCCTGTCTTTTACTCGAGATTAGAAAACTCTTTGTGCCATGCTCTTGGTTGCAAGCAATAGAAACCACTTAATTTAACTGAGGCAGAAAAGAGATTTATTAGAAGGATACTAGATATTTTAGTGAAAGGATGGGGTGTTTGGAAACAAGTTTTGGGGGGAAAAAGTCAGATTGGAGGCAGGTCAGAGAACCAAGAATGCAGCAAAATGATACTGTGAGGACATTGGGATACTATGGACGCTGTGGGGACCCTCGGGGTACTCTCGCGCCCTTTTTCCTGGATGCTCGCTACCAAGAGGCTGTTCTCTTGATTCTGAGGCCATTGTCTACACTTGACCCTGGCTCCTGGATGCTGCCATCCCACCATTACCACCCTCCACCACCTCCGTTGCCATCGCCCCCACTGCCACCAAGCACCTACCACTGCTGTCTCCATCACTACTGCTCGGCGGAGTTCCAAACTGTCCCCTGATTCTGGGCAGTACAAGCTTTGGCTGCTAGGAGTCCATGAGAATAATCTAACATTTGGGTTAATTGGGGGAGGATTGGTATCCTTATTAAGTCTTCCCAACTAGGAACATGGTGTGTGTCAAAGTCTGCCACATTTCCAGTAATTTTTGTTAATGAAATGCCAGTCTGATTTTTATTCATTTATAGGTGTTTCTGTTTTCTCTCTCCGTGTTCATGATTTTCTCTTTATCCTTCATGCTTTAAAATGTTATACGGTGTTTTTTTCATTCATTCTAATAGGATATATGGGTCATTTTAATATGGAGTTCCTTCTCCTTGCCTTCCTGCTCTGTGTTCTGCCAGATTTCCTTGACTTCATCTTTTGGTGCATTTACTGATGATGATTTGGGGGATGGTGGCATGGCAGAACACATTTAAAATGTCTAAGAGGATGTTTTGTTTTCCAGAATGTTCTTTTATGAATGTACTATCTTCCTGAATTTTTGAGAGTCTTAATTAGAATTTTTAGAAGTTTGTTTTGTTCACTGAATTATCTCTATGTCCACTGAGTCAATTCTACTGTCTGCCCTTATGGTCCTCATATTGCACATGCTCACTTGCTTCATCTGCCTGTTTGAAAACTAGAGAGGTTCATCCGATGTGGGTAAGTGGCCCTTTGTCCAGGAGGCTTCTCCTCTGATTGAACTGGCTACTTCGGGGATCTGGGCACTGGGCCAGGCCAGCAGCCTCCCCCCGTGAGAGATGGGGAATAGGTGTTCAGACTAAGGCACGGCTACTACATCAGCCCGGTAGTGTGGAGGTCAGAAAGCAGGAAACTGCCTCTGGGTTCACCTGCCTCCCCTCCAGGCCCTCCGGCTGACCCGGGGTGTGCCTGGCTGCAGAGGGGAGACCGCTTTTCCTGGATCCATCTGTCCAGAGGAGCTGACAAATGGCTTCCTCTGAGTTCCCACTTTCTGCTGGTGATTTTCCATTCCAGTCTCTGGTCTCTGCCAGTAATAACATTTCACACTTGTCTGACACCTTTTCTCCTCTGAGCTCCAAGCACTTTACAAGCAAATAGTTACTATTATTGCCCTCTGAATTCTGATGGAAAAGCTGAGAGTTACGGGATCAAAGCTGCCACAGTTGGGGGTGAAGGTGAGGCTCCCAGACGCCCCAACCAGCCCCAGCCCATGCAGGACCAAAGAGAACACCCTGACCCCTGGGAAGCAGGGGGCAGGGCCTTTAATGAGGTCCTTAAGGCAAGGTGGCCCCGGGGAAGGCTCTCAGCCCTGGCTCCCTGGAGGCCTCCTCAGGGCCCTCTGTTTCCAGGGTGGAGCTGGAGCATTTGTTCTTTGTGAGTGACAGCAGAAGAGAATGGGGCTTTGGAAGCCATTCCCTGAAAGGAAAGGTGGGTTAATGGTTTGTGGGTTTTTCTGGGGATGAGAAGACTCACAGAAGCTGAGGGTGTCATCAGCGTGTGTGTTAAGGAACGAGGAGCAGATATGTGCTGTGTGGCCCCAGACAGGAGACTAAGATTCAACTTCTCAAACCTTCATGGGTCAGGGTTCACTGCCTGGAGGCCTTCCTGTCACAGTGAGCTGCCCAAAGCAGGGTGAACGCCTGTCCTTGGTGGGGCCCCAGTGGAAGCTTCTTTAGCTCTTGATGTGGACGTGTGTCACCACACAGGGCTCAGGCTGTGTGACACGTAAGACCTCTTCCCACCCAGATGTTTGCATCATAAGATATGACTCTCATGCTCTCTCCTCCAGGTGGGAGAAGTACTGGGGCTAAGACCCTGAAACCCCGGGGCATGCGGCATCTTGCTGGATCTGCGAGTTTTCTCGGTCCCCCCTCCTTCTTTCATACAGTAAGCCTTGATTTGGGGTTTGCACTTCCCCTCTTTGTAGGCAGCTTTGCTGAGTGGCAGCTAAAGGTCTAGCTAGAAGCAACACTTGTAACCATACGATTTTCAGCAGCCAAACAAGGCCCTGTTGACTTAAGTGTCTGCTGAGCTGGAGTTGAGAGTTAGCAGTGAGCAGAGGGGTGGTGTGTGTGCTGAATTCAGCTGTCCCCAGTCCGATGGCTGGGAAGTGGCCCTCGTTGACCTGGGAACACATCAATCTCAGGAAGGATTCATGGAACCCTGAGGTTGGAGGGAACACCTGGCCAGGGGGCAACAGAGAACAAGCCATCCCTACCCCATGGAGGTAGGAGGAGGCAGGCAGCCGGGGCACGCATGTGCGGCCATGGATGTGTGTGTGGGTGCGTGAGTGTGTGTGCACGCGACTCCATTTGCTAAGTGGATACAATGCTGGAGCATGTTCGTATATGTTATAGCTCAGTTAAACCTTTCACCACTGAGAGATGGGTCTCATAATCCCATTTTACAGGTGGGAGATTGGGGGTTAAGTAACCAGCCCAAAGTCTTAGAACCAGCTAGAGCAGAGCTAGGTTTTAAACCCAGTTGTCCCAGCTCTGATGCTCTTTCTGTTCCGTAACACTGCCTGGCTTGAAGTTAAGTGCCACAAACAAGGTCCCACAGACCTCGTCTGACAGGCCTGGAGTCTTTCCTGGCCAGCAGAGCCCTCCCAGGCCCCAAGTACTCTTTCCCAAGGGCTGGCTGCCCCGCGAGTCCCGGGCAGCTCCTCTTGGGTCCGCCCCAAGCCTCACAGACACTATAGAACGCTCTGGGCCCAGGCCCAAGCGCAGCAGGGCAGCCCTTGTCCAGCCCTGTGGTTTGCGATCTGGCCATTCATAACTGGCTCTGAGCAGGCACTTATCATTCTTCTACGACCACCCAGTCAGCCCCACACTGCCTGGAAGTGAAGCCGGGCTGCCCAGGCCAGTGGCTGCTCGGCCCGGCGCTCTGCCGCTCCTGCCTCTGTCTGCTACCCCCTCTGCGCTGGCCCAGCCTGGCCAGCCCGGGGGGAGGCCGGAGCCCAGAAACAGCAGGGCCTCAATGTCCCCCCACAAGCCACAAAGGGAGATTCACAAATCAAAGGGGTCTGAGAGGACAAAGCTGTCACGTCAGCCCATCATGGAGCCGGATCTCAAAATAACGCCAGGGCCAGAGGCCTGCCCATTGTGAGTCACCACCCAGCCAGAACAGCCAGGCGGGCCCCGGCCGCGGGGGGAAGACGCCGTGGTGGCCAGACCTGGGAGGTGCGGGTGTCTGCGGGGCAGTTCCATGCCTCACATGGTGGGGGTACTAGGAGCAGAATTGGGGGTGGCAGGAAGTAACCACAGCCATGGCTCCTCTGCCTCTCCCTGAGGAGACCGTCTGGCTCCCTCCATGCCATCCGCTGCCCCCAGCCTTCATGATGAAGACTGTGAGGCTGGCGCCGCCTTTGAGGTCACGCTCTAACCCGACTGTGGCCCTAGGCTGCCGGCCCCCTTCCTCCTGGGGACTGAGCGGAGTCGAGATGTTGAAATGTGTTGAGCAGCTTGTTGGATGTGAGGTCTGTGCCAGCCTGAAGACCTAGGGCTCACCCTCAAGCGTCCTGATTCCCTCACTGTGCGCAGACCCTTCCTCCCTCCCCTCGATGCCTGATGGCCCATGGCAGGCATGGGGTGCGTGGGGAATACTTGCGTGTGTCATCATTTCCCTCTCCCCCAGTTTAAGAATTTCCCTGGCATTGTTCTTCTCTGTCTTCACACCATCCTGAAACCTTGTTCCTTCCTTCCAGCATCCTTTACTTCTGCTGCCTTCAAAGCAATGACTTGCGTGTCCGTAAATATGAAATGGGCCAGGTGACAAAACACATGGTTCTAATTGTGTTTTTGTTCCTAGCTCCTTTCTGCTTTCTAGGCCTCATTTCCTCATTGCTGGAATGACGAGGTGATCTCAGAGACACGTTCTGTTCTAAAGTTTCAGGGGGCCAGAAGAGGGTCGTTAGAGGACTGAACATTAATTAGGAGAATATGTTTAATCTTGGGGAAGGAGGCAACAAAGGGTTGCTCTAAGGAAGGGTAAGAAATCCATCCCTGCACCTCCCCCTGTGAATCCCCTTGCTGTCCGTTCCTCAGTGGTTTTTCCTAGCCCCCACCCCCACCCCCCAAATGGGGCTACACACTGTCAGAGCTGACTTTGGGCACCATGGTGATCCGATGGAGGGGGCCAGGGAACCGATTTGAGTGAGGTTTCACTCACCACCAGGCCCCGGACAAGTGACCAGGACCTGCCTTGACCTTCTTCACCTGCAGCCAGCCCAGCAGCCAGCAGGCGGGGGATGTGAATTACGATGTCGCTTTCAGACTTGGCTGGCCCTTCCCGTCCTCTTGTAGTCCCTTTCCACGCGGCGGACAGGTGACATTCGCACAATGTAATACAATTAACAAAGTGTACGGTTCAGTGGTGTTTCGTGTATTCACAATGCTGTGCAACCATCTACTCTCTCTAGCTTCAAAAGCCTTTCATTACCCCATAAAACACCCCATAGTCACTAGTAATCATTCTCCATTCCCCCCCTTCTCCCAGCCCCTGGTAACTTCTAATCTGCTTTCTGTCTCTGTGGATTTGCCTATTCTGGATAGATCATATAAACGGAAACATACAATATGTAACCTTTTGTGTCTGGATTCTTTCACTTAGCAAAAGGTTTATGAGATTTATCCCAATTGTACCATGGCTCAGTACTTCATTTCCTTTTTACGGCTGAATACTATTCCAGGGTCTAGATAAACCATAATTTGTTTATTCACTTATCCATTTATAACACCTAGTTGTTTCTATCATTTGGTTATTATGAATAACGCTGTTACAAACCTTCACATGCAAGATTTTGTCTGGAGAGATGTTTTCATTTCTCTTGAGTATATGCCTGAGAGTAGAATTGCTGGGTCATATGGTAGTTCTCTGTTTAACTTCTTGAGGAACTGCCAAAGTGTTCTCCAATGCAGCTGCGCCATTTTACATCCCATCAGCCGTGTATGAGACTTTCAATGTCTCTACATCCTTGCCAACACTCATTATCATCGGCCTTTTTATTACATTCATCCTAGTGGGTGTGAAGTGGTATCTCATTGTGGCTTTGATTTGCATTTCCCTAATGACTGACGATGTCAAGTATCTTTCATGTATTACTGGGCGTTTGTTTATCCACCTTGGAAAAATGTCTACTCTGCTCCTTTGCCCATTTTTAAATTGTTTTTTTAAATTATTACATTGTAGGAGTTCTTTATATATTCTTGATACTAGACCCTTGTCAGATACATGATTTGTCAATATTTTCTCCCATTCCATAGGTTGTCCTTTCACATGCTTCATAATGTCTTTTGATACACAAAAGTTTTAAAGTTTTATGGAGCCCAATTAACCCAATTTTTTTGTTTGTGCTTTTGACGTCATTTCTAAGAATGCTTTGCCAAATCTAAGATTATGAAGATTTTCCCTTATTTGTTTTCTAAGAATGTAATAGCTTTAGTTCTTGTATTTAGCCCATTGATTGATTTTGAATTAATTTTTGTATATGGTTTAAGGTTGGGTCCAAATTCATTCTTTTGCATGTGGATATCAGGGTGTTCCACTCAAATGGGTGTTTGGATGAGAAAGAGAGCTTGTAAACTAATTTCTCTACTAGAGTTCCTATGTATTTTTCTATTTGGGTAAACATAAGTATCCACATAAAAATACACGTAAGCCACTTCACTTTTTGTTTGTTTGTTTGTTAGAGAAAGACAGCGTGCATGCACACAAACTTTTTGGGGAGGGTGGTGCAAAGGGAGAGGAAGGGAGAGAATTTCAAGCAGGCTCCAAGCTCAGGGCTGAGCCCTACTCAGGGCTCGATCTCAAGACCCTGAGATCATGACCTGAGCCAAAATCAAGAGTTCGATGCTTAACCAACCAACTGAGCCACCCAGGCGCCCCACCACTTCACATTTTTCCAAGTTCAAGTTGTTACACAAATTAAATTAGATAATGTATGTAACACTTATATAGCCAGAGTTGCGTGGGATCTAATAGTGGCAGTTACAGTCAGTTTAGGGGACATAAATTGTCAGCCTCTTAAGCAGAAAAAAAAATGAATCCTTCCCTTCAGGAGAGCTTTGCCTGCCTGTGCTACGTTTCTCTCTGTTTCTTTTTGAAACAATGGCTGCTCCGAAGCCCTGTGTCATATGTCATCACCCTGTGCATGCTGATGGCATGTCCCCTGTTGCTGGGTCATTTGGAAAGACAAGGCCAGCCCTCAGAGATGGTCCTTGCCTTGGGAAGGCAAGGCTGCTCCCCTGGAGCATCCCCCAGAGACCACAGTGCCTTGTGTCTGACTGCAGGCTCAGCCCGGGTTGTTTCCCCGTTAATGGAGGACTGGTTCTCAGATATCACCACTACACATGTGGCTGTTCATCAGCAGGAGAGGTGCTATCCTGAGAATGTGATTTTCTACGGGTCCACATCCCCGGAACAGGTTGCTGGATGAGTCTCCACTGAGCTGAGAGATTCCGGAGTCCTTATCCTAGGCAGCAACGTTGGGGGTGATGGTCCCCCCTCACGGACTCCAGCTTCTCACCCAACAGTGGTAATGACTCACTGCTCTGCACTTCCCACTTACCTTATCATGCAGAACTAAATGCTCATAACATCGTCCCTACAGCTGTCTCAACTGATCAAGCTGGAATCGCAGCATTGGACGCCTCTCACCACTGCTCCCTCTGCTTTCTCCCTTCTCCCGGGCTCCCGCCTGCCTTCATCCGTTCCTCTCCTGCTCGAGTCCATGAAGCAACTGCAGGCTTTCCCTTACAGGCATCTTTACGCCTCTGTCTCCGGCTTTTCTCTCCCGAGGCTGAGCGCCCCTGGCCACACCGCAGACATGGACTGACCCAACTACCCCTTCTCAGAGCTGACATTGGACTGTTCCGTGCTGCTGGAGAAAATCGGACCACCCAAGGTGTGCCCAGCCGAGCCCTCGGAACCCCACTCTCCACCATGGCTACCTCCCATCTCCCTTTCGCTCTCACCTCCTAACCTTGCAGCCCCGACCGAAGCCAGGGAGCCCTTCTTCCAGGGCATCCTCCTGCACGCCTCCCAGGGAGGGCACATGCCTTCTGGGGCTTTGCCTTTGGGGGACCTGTTTCTGCTCTTGTCATTTCCTTTATTTACCCTTACTTGCGGTTTCTGCTTCACTCTACCTTCTTACAAAGAAAAGAGACCCAATTCCCCCCGCCCCCTTTATTCCTTTCACTCTTTGTCTCTTTTCTGACCAAATTTCTTATTTTCCAGCCTCGCACCCACACCCCTCTTCTCACTGGCTTCCACCCCATTCCCCCCAGTGAATGAGTGAACACCTTGTTGAACCCAACCCAGAGGGCACCTTTCAGCCTTTGGGATGCCGCTGCAACATTGGTGCATGTGCACCATTTCCTGCCTCATTTCCACCGGCACGCTTTACCATTTGGTCTCTCCTCCCTGCTGGTGCGCTTCTTCCCCGTTTCCTTCGCAGACTACGTTCTCTGTCAGTAACTTAGATGTTGGGTCTCCTCCAGAACTGTCCCTGTGTGTCCCCTCTCCTACACCTCTCCCCTCCCTGCACACCTTGTCCACGCTGAGGTCTGCTGTGGGAGGCATGCCCATGGGTGTTCCCTTCCTGGTGCACAGAGGGTCATGGCCTGCCAATTCTCTCTGCACCACGGAGGGGCTGGGAGGGTCTGCTGCCTCTACCAAGAGTGCCATCAAGACTTTGGCCTCTGGCGTCTGAGCAGAGGACCCTCTGGAGAACAAAGTTCTGGCGAGATCCTCCACCCTTGCTACTGTGGGACCCGGGGGCAGCAGTGTGGGCACCACCTGGGACCGTGTCAGACACGGCCCCAGCGGGCCTGAACCAATGTGCAGGTTGAGCAGGCCCCTGGCAGATATACCTGCACAGCAGAGCGTCAGGGGCTGCTGTGACCTCCATTGGGCAAAGCAGAGGAGAGTCCCCGAACTCAATTTCTTCAGATGCTTTGCCTCCAAATAGAGAGGCCTGGTTTCCAAGAGAAATTTGAGGGAAGGAGCCCGGTATTTTTTTTTTTTTTTTTCTGATGGAATGGAAGCTTATGCTTAGTAAACAAAAGAGATTCTTGTTTGAAAATAACTCTTGCCCCAGCTTTGTGGGCTACCAAGGGGAATCACATTAAAGGGGAACAGTAGCAGCATAGATGTCTGGCTGTGCTGGAGGCAAGCAGATAACAGGCCTGAGCTGTTCCTATCCAGGTTTTTGGGCCAGGCCTGGGCCTGATAGCAATCTGGGGAAAGGAGATGAGGAGGAATTTGTTTGAAGGGCTGGATGCACCCCTAAATTCCAGTAAAGGACAGAGCCCTGCAGGGTGCTGCTTCCTCCTCAGCCCTCCTCACTCTGGCCCTCAGGGCAGACACCCATAAGTTTTGCTCACCCCAATGAGGCATGCGGAGCTCCAGCACATGGCTAAACATGACCAAAATCAACCCTGGCTTTTGAGCTGCCTCCTGAGGCCAAAAACAATGGTCCCTCCAGCTGAACATTAACAGGGTAGTTTGGGTTAAGCTGGTAACTCACCCCGTCGCCAGCCCTGCCTCCATAACCAGCACCCCCAAGCCAGGCAGACAAGGCCAGGGCTGTTTGCAGGAAATAGGAGCCCCGCTGTGGGGCCTGTGTGCTCTGATTCCACACTCCAAATAAAGATGATGGGGATGGAGAGGAAGTGAGCTTGGGACAGCCCCAGGCTCTATGGTTTCAGGCAGATTTGAGAAGCCTGAAATAGAAAGCCCCTGCCAGCATCCCGGAAAGGGCCAAGATCTGAGTTCCAGAACAGTCTTACAGCCACAGTCCAAGGTCTTCACTGTGACTACCGTCTTGTGACCTTGTACGCACTAATCCCAGGTCAGCGGCCTCTCCCCTTTCCGGCTGGGCACCTGTCACTCACTGTTAAGCTCAGATCTTAGCTATCACTTTCAGAGAGCTTCCCTGTCCTCCCAGGGCAGGTGCCTCTGGAATCTTCATGGCACCTTGGCCCACCAGCTCCCGGGGATGGGGCTTTGTCGTCACTGCATCTCGCCTTCAATTACAGGACCACCACGGGAGGCTCTGAGGCATATTCCTGGTCCCCCTTTACGGGCGGCCTCGCCTCTGCCCGGCTGCCAGACGTGAACTTAGTTGGTGGCCTTGGCTGCTTTCTAGCCTCGTTATACTCCTCCCGGGGCAGGCTCTGTCACCACCGGGCAAGGTGGTGATACCAGGGCATGGCTCTTCCCGCCTAAGGAGGTCTCCTCAATGGCAGCCGTCTGCTTTGGAGCTCGCTGGGCCTGGCAGAGACGTGGTCACATCTGCATCATAGCCTGACCACTCCCTGCCCAGTCCTGGGGCCCTGCTTCCTTCACAGGTGGGGCTCCCCAGCCGGTCTTTTACTCTTAACTCCCCCTCAAAGCTGCTTCCCGGAGAGCCCAGCTGGGTCAGTCTAGCAGGGCTGGGGCTTCAGAGGGCCTCCGAGAAGATGAGGTGGGAGGATGGATGCCGAGCTGAGCACAGCATGTCCGCCCCAGCTTTCCACAGGCCCAGGGAAAGTTCTGGGCCTCCGTCCTCACTTCGGAGAAGAACTGACAGCCTGGAGGACCCTACGAGCTGCTTGTTTTTGAGGGTGCAGCTGCTGAGCCCAGCCAGGAAGGTAACCAAACAGATGCAGGGAGGCCAGCAGCAAACCTGGTGTGGGTGATGTGGCCAGGATAGAGCACAAAGAGATGTAACCCTCACCGCCTACAGTATTCCCACCTCCTGGGAAGGGAGTGAGGAACCAGGCTGGCCCAGAGCCCCCTTTCCTGCTTGGGCTGCCTGAGGCACACATTCCCTGACAACGTGGTTGCAGGATACCCAGCGGTGCATCCTCAGCCTTAGGGGACGTCTGAGGGAGGAAAGAGTGTGACGACGTGTGTGCGTGTGGACGTGTGGGCGCATGCACCTGTATGGTGGCAGGCAGGAGGTAGTGGAGGAGCCTGGACCTCCGAACATGGGCCTCTGAGGCCTGGGGAGCGGGCTTGGAAGGTGGTAGTGTGGATAAGCTCTGGGCTTCAGCCCCAAGCCCTCTCCCAACACAGGCTGCCAGAGTTTGGCAGGAACCTGGCAGGCCCCGTCTCTGTGGGCAGAATCAACCTCACACGGCTCTGTGTCCCCACTGGGTACGGCAGAAGAGAGGCCTGGAGAAGGTCCTGACCCACAGCCATCTCCCTGCCTGTCCTCCAGGACCTAAGACACCACACTGGGGAGGCTTGTCTTTGTACCTGCAAGGCTCTACTGTTTGGGGGGCAGAATGCTGAGGAGGTGGTGCCGCTTTAGGACATCGACCCGGCCTTGCAAAGTCTGCCTTAGCCTTCAATAGCTGACCCATATGCCCTGCCCTGGGCTGCCAGCTTTGGCAGGGCACCGTGGCAGTGATGTTCCTTGGCCACAGGTCTGCTCACAGTCTTGGTCAATTACACGTCTGCCCCCTTCGGCTGAGGCTCCCTCATTTCTCTCTCCCCTTGCCTGGCACTGCCTGGCACACAGCATAAGCTCATCTGATGGCGACTTGGGGTAGAGTCAGACCGAACGGGATGGGAGATAACACTAGGAGTTAAGGCTCCGTGTTGGAGGCTGGTTTACCACGTATGGATGGAGCTGTCCCAATTGCTTCACTTCATCCTCTGGGCTTAAACCTCAGAAGTCAGGGCTAGGATTATCTCCATCTCCTACCAGAGGACCGAGACACAGAACAGTGAGGGAACTTGCTTGGAGTAGCACACAGCCCGGGGGGCAGGACACAGAAGAGGAGGGAAGGGCTCCTGGCAGGCTGATGCTGGGTGGCCTGCATGGGCTCCAGCTGCACCTCCGAGAGCTGTTTGTGCCCTTGCCCCGTCCAGCCTGCACTGTGCTAGATTGTCTCGGAGGCCCAGGAAGCCTGGTAGAGATGAGAAGGAGCCCTTCGGTCTGGGGCATCTGTTTCCAATGACGCATCCACACTCTGTAGACTGCAGCCTGACATCCCTGCAGACAAAGTGCCGGCTTCAAAGCGCTGCTCACCGGACATGCCTTCTTGGGTCTGTGCTATGCTCCAAGGCCCCAGCAGCCTAGTTGTCCCAAGGAGGCTGGCGCTGGGAACACTGTGATGCGGTAGGTGACAGGAGGCCTGGGCCTCAATACACAAGCAGCGCTAGCCCACTCCGTGTGTTCAGGTGGCTCAGGCCCCTTCCTGGGGTTCACGGGCACAAGCGTCTGCTTGAGTTTGTGCCTAGCACAGGTGAAGTGCCGTCACTCCTTTTTCATCTTATTGAGTCCCATAACACCTCTGGGAACCCCCTTTTACAGATGAGGCTATAGGTTATGAGATCAGGTGATTCTCCAAAGGCCTCCCAGAGGGCGAGCAGGGCAGCAGCCAGGATTTGGACCCAGCACACAAACAGACATGTCTATACCATGTGTCTGAGGCTCCGTGGTGAGTTACTTGGGGGCCAAAAAGCAACCTAGAACATACTCACCTAGATGAGACATATCTGTGGCATGTGGAGGGATGTCTGAAGAGCCCTGAACCCCACATGCAGGAGGGGCCGTGTTCCAGCTCCCCATCCTAAGTGTTTCATTTGTCCTGGGCATTTCCCAGGACCACGTCTGCATGCATGGAAACGGGGGGTGAGGGGGCACCATCATTCAGGCTGGGAAGTAGACAAACAGCCAGCAGCAGAGGGATCACCGACAGAGGGGTCCACGTGGAGCACCGGGTCCTTATGTCAATGCCCTTGCAAGAGGCAGCTACAGTCCTCCCCAAGTCTCAGCTTCTTCCTCTGTAAATGGGGAATCACCACACCCCCTCACAGGGTGGCAGGGAGGATGTGAGGCATGGTATACACTCCAAAGAGGGCAGACATATGAACTATTACTATAATGAACAGCTGAGAAAAGCATGGGGGCAGCATTCATGTGTGCAAAGTGAGTGTTGGTCTTTAGAGCCGTGATTTCCAAATGTCTGGCCAGGTGCCTCATCCATGCCCTGCCTGTGCCCAATGTCGGGAGAATCTTAGACAGCCCTGCGAGACATGCTTGGCTTCCGTGACACACTGGTGAGATGCCATCTGGGCTTTTATCAAGCCGATCAGCGGCCCTAAGCCAGGCTATAAAACCAACACTGGGCCTTGCCTTGGACATGGCCGAGTGGGTGGGCCTGGTCCAGGGGGCTCCCCAGGGGCTCCAGGGAGGAGGCTGGCCATGCTGGGCAGAGAAGCCCATCCATGATTTTTCATCCTTATTAGTGAGAACAGGCTGTTACTGGTTCTGCCCAAGAGGACACAGATGACACAGCCCAGTCCCTGGAGGCCTGTAAGTCAACAGAAGCCTGAGTGTCTTGCCTGCTGTTGGCAAGATTTCCCTGAGTCCTAGGTGGCTCCTCCCGGTTTCCTGTTCCTTCTTTGGGGCCTAGTAGGCCCCTTCTTTCTGCACCTGGGGCAAAGGGACTGGAAGAGCTCACTTTCCATGCCTGCTCAGAGCCTCTAGCTTAGGCCTGGGTTGAAGACTTCCCTGTGTCTGCCATTTACCCCTCCCCTCCAACAGTTTGGCTAGTCCTGAGGCTCAATGGTGGCCTGCCCTCATCAGAGAGGCTGCCACGTTGGTCACATGCGCTGAGGGGGAAGTGTCAGGCAGCTCGCTCCACTGGGGTATTGTGGGGGTCAGAGGCCCCGGCTGTCCTCAGGCAGGAGAAGCAGAAAAGGGCTAGAGAATCACACAGAGAACCACAGGCCCCCCTGTGGGTAATGACAGATGGCACTTATTGTCCCCCAGTTACAGTAGGGAGAAATAGAGCTCAGCAATCCGGAATGCGGGCTTTGATGAGACAGGACCTGGATTCAAATTTACATTCTGACTTTTCAGCTGCAGAACTGGCCCTGCGAGTCTTGGTGCCCCCGTGTACCAGCTCGGGAAAACGTTTGTCTCCCAGGGCTCTGCATGAGTATCCTGTGTGGTAAGAGAGATAAACTCTTTACTAAAATGTCTGAACCTTGCATGTAAAGTCATGGGGAAACCACGAGATTATTATTGGTGTCATGGCAGGCATTGTGTATATGGTTCATCTCAGTTCTTATGATGGAGGGAAAGGTATTAGGATACCCCTTTGACAGATGGGGTAAGCTAAGGAAAAGAAGACTATAGTTGTTATAGATGTTATTTGCCCAAAATCTCACTGTCAGTAAGAGGCAGAGCCAGGTTTGGAACTCTGAGTTATTTAACCCAAAGTCTGAGCTGTCATTCACTATGTTTTACATTATCTCAAGGGGTTGTGGCTTTAGGTACTTGATACTAAGGATGCTAGTAGAATTGGGTTTCTCCAGGGTGAGACTTAGAGTGACAAGTTTTGTTTTGGTATGAACCCAGCCATTATTGAGCACTTGAGAGAGATGAGGAGGTATTGCCTTATTCCACCCCTCATGCCAACTGTACCCCCATCCCCAAATCTAGGGAGCTTCTAAAAAAGATACCCAGGAAACCCTTCCATCTCGGGCAAACTGGGATAGTTGGCCCTGCTGAATAATAATATATGATACCACAGAAATAACAAGCCAGGTCTAGGGGAAAATAAGTAAATGTAGAGAGGGAAGACGAGATAATAACACACATATATCAACTGTGAGGACCAACCTAGGTGCTATAATTGAGCTTTGAGTTTCACTCTGAGCTTTGGCAGCAGAAGAGAACTTTATTGATTACATCATTCTCATGGTCACAAAGAGAGCCCACCAGTTGCTCAGAAAACCCAAGGTTTCCACAGTAGAACCTGGCAATGCTCTTCTTGTGTGGCACTTACATAGGGGCTTCTAGAACTTTCCAACCACAAACACAGCAATAGGCCTCCCTTGGCCACCCTAGAGGCGTTTCCTCCATGGAAGCTGAGGCCTCCAACTGCATGAGGTTCTTGTCCTGTTGCAAAGGGACAGGCCTGCTCCCCTGCTGTAGAACACACCCAGACAGCTGGTCAATTCTGTCCAAACTCTGTCACTGGACTGGGCGAGTGATCTAGTAGGGAATATCCACCAGAACGGCTGTTTGGCTTCTAGACAATGACAGCGTATGTCCCAGAGGATCCTGTTTTCCAAAGACATTCTGGTTTCATGGACACCCATGGCAGCACCCACACAGAACCAGGGAGGATATTCTGACTTTGAACTTGGCTTCGGTGGGTTGAGAGGTGGGCTTTGGGGCATGAGGGGCCAATGGTTGGGAAGGTGATGTTGTTGATGAACCAATTCATATGTCCCCTTGCTTCACCCTGGCACCTCAAAGGGAAGTCCAAACATTTTCTCAGCAACATGTACTTAGCTGTGTGCCAGGGGGTGTTTCCACGTGACCTTTCTTAGGGGTGATGCCACAGAAATATTCCTCTGAAATGCAAGTCTGTTTATTGCAGACTCCAGAGGATGTTCCAAGTTCAAATGCCTTGCTCCTGTCCACCCTCCTGCCCTTCCCTAGAGGGGCCTCCAGTATTCCAAGAGAGAGAGAGTGAGGGGCTGCCTGGGCTCTCTGCTTGAGGAATTCTCCAAATTTCACTCTCAAAATAGAAGTGTGAGCAAGGAGGGCAGGAAATAATTCCTGAGCACCCGCTGTGTTTCAGTAGGGTGACCAGCCATCCAAGTTTGCCTGAGATGGAGGGTTTCCTGGGACTTTGAAGCTGGGACCACTCAGGCTCCATCACTCCCCTAGCATTCCTGCCAGGCCAAAAAGTGTCACTGCACATTGCAGAGGAGAAAACGGGCTTGAAGAGGCCATCTCACCCACCTGGGGTCCCAAGGTCATGTTCTTTCCACTAGTGCATGTTGTTACTCTGAGGGGGTGGAGAGACGTTCAAACCCTGCTAAGAAGATGAATCTAAGTTCTCTGGGAACTCCCAACTTGCCTGGGTTCTTCCTATTTGCTGGTGGGGAAGATTTTCTTTTCCTCAACTTTATGTGTCTGTGGAGAGGGACCCCCACCCCAGTAACACCCCGGGCCTCACTCTTCTCCCCAAGGCTCAGAGCGGCAGTGGCCGGGCTGTGCTCAGATTCCCCTCCCTGTCGTGGGATCCTCCTGTCCTGCAGAGAATTGGTGTTCTGTGCACACTTGGCCATATGGGATTGGGGGAGAGGAGAAATGTCTAGGGGCAGGTCCATTTTGCTGCCTAACTAAGGTCATCTTCATCAGTCAGCTTTGCCAATGATAGAGGTGGTGTTTTGACATCCTTTGGTGTGACTCCTATGCTCATCTCCCAGAGGATGTATAAGAGAAGTACTATATTTTTAACCCCCAAAACTTAGGGTTTTTTGTTTGTTTGTTTGTTTTGTTTTTTATCTGTCCTGAGACCTCTGGCAAGATTTGTGTGTGCAAACCTTCACAGTTTGTCCCAGGGGTCCCATGGAGACAATAACTTCCTTCCTTAGAAAAGAGGAACCCTGTGCAGGAGCCGGTGTGGGTCCTGTGGGAAGCCCAGGAAAATAGACTCCAAGCAAGCGCATTGGGGCCAAATCCTCCCGCTGGGCCCAGAAATAGGAAGGAATGGAGAACCTATGGGGTTGCTCAAGAATGCAGGCGCTTTAGAAACTTCCTCTGCAGAAATGCCATGTGGGGCTGCAGGAGATCTCTGTATGTTCCCTGCCCCTAGACAGCCTGCCCTTCTCATCTCTGGCTGGAGCCAGAAAGAATTCTGCCCTCTTCCCCCTTCCCTCCTCCTCACCCCTCCTCCCCTCCACCCCCAGAAGATCCTGAAATCAAAGGGGACCTCACGCCTGGCTTGCACTTATCCTCATTGGTACCCCAGGTTGCCCAGCTTTGCATTTTCTATTTTCAGAGGGCTTAGGTTAATCTGAAAGTCCTGCTAGAGACCACCCACCTCCCTTAAACAAACAGCTCACCTTTCAGCCCAGAGCCAACCTCGCTGCCTGGGATGTCTGATAGTCCTGGTGGCTAATTATCCCTAACATCTGTGCTGCTTTCACAGACATCAGAGCCAAAGAGCTGGGTCAGTGGACTCACTTCTTCGGAAAGCCATTTCTTTGGCCAGGCTCCTTGCTCCTGGAGAGTGAAGGTCTCCATGCTGAGGAGGCATGCGGAGGTGATAAGCACCACAGACTCTTGGTTGGGGGATGGGCATGCAGAACCAGGAATGCTCCAGACCCCAGAGCCACTCATGGGGGTCCTCACTCTTCTCTGTTCCAAGCTGCTCCTGGGGCAGGGATGTGGGGGTGAAAGTCAGAAGGAGCTCAGAGTTTGTTTGCAAGTCTTTAGGAGCTTCTCCCTGCTGTCATTGAAAGAGGAAGTCACTGCCTCAGGCTAGGGATGGCATGTATGGGGCATGCTGGATCCTTCTGAAGTCACTTAAATGTGCATGTCACTCTGTTATCTCATTTTTGCTCCTGCAGGGAAGCTGTAGAAAGAGACTTAAAGTGAGGAAGCTCCTGGGGAGTGATGCCAAGGAACAGAGTGAGAGGAAAAGCTACAATAGGAAAATGATAAAGCAGTTCAGATTCTAAGACTCAGGCAGGGGAACCAGGGAGCCCAGATGCCTGTAGGTCTATGGAGAGCTGTTTCAATTAGATATTCCACTTTAAAACTTAGTGACTGGGGCACCTGGGTGGCTCAGTTGTTAAGCGTCTGCCTTCGGCTCAGGTCATGATCCCAGGGTCCTGGGATCGAGCCCCGCATCGGGCTCCCTGCTCGGCGGGAGGCCTGCTTCTCCCTCTCCCACTCCCCCTGCTTGTGTCTCTGCTCTCGCTATCTCTGTCTCTGTCAAATAAATAAAATCTTTAAAAAAATAAAACTTAGTGGCTTACAACAACACTTTATTATCTCTCCTGGCTCTGTTCTGGGTTGACCGGGCTCAGCTGGGTGGTTCTTATTTGGGGTGTCGCATGCCATTGCAGTCAGATGGTGGTTGTGCTGAAGTGTCTGAGGGATCAGCTAGACTGGACATCCAGGATGACTCGCTGAAATGGCCAGCTGCTGTCGTGGGCTGGGAGCTCAGCTGGGATTGTCACCCCTACACCACCTCTCCATGTAGCATTAAAGTGAGCAGTTAAGGGGGCATCCCCAAAGCAAACGTTCCAAGAGACCCAGCTGGAAGCTACAAGGCATCTTTTGGCATAACCTCAGAAGTCCTTGAATATTACCTCCACACACCGTACTGGTCAGGCGCGTCTGAGGTCAGCTTGTTCCCAAGAAAGGGGATTAGACTTCATCTCTAGACATGAGGAGGCGCATGTGTCTACAGGTAGGTAAGGACAAGATGGTGGCAGTCTAGAAGGTCTCTGCTCCTGGACTTGCCAGGTAGGATGTGGAAGGCTGGTATGAGGGGTTTCTCCAGATCCTGTCTGATGCTGCTGTTGGCTACAGTGATAATGATGAAGGTACTTCACATATGTATTCTACAAAGCATTTTTCACATCTACATGATTTGCCAAAGAGTAGGCAAGAGGTTAGTAAGAGGCAGAGTATTCTTGGATCTACCTATGTTGAAGAGGAAGAGATAGGCTTAAAGCCGCTGAGTGACTTTCCGCACATGACATGAGTCTTCTGCTGTTGGCCCAAGCTCAAAGCCCATCATCCTGGCAGGAGAGGCCCTCATCGGATTCAGGGTCCTCTTGCCCTAGACTCCTCAGCACTGTCAAGACCTGGTGGCTTCTCTCCATGCCTCCTGGGCAACAGGGTCACTCCTGGGTTCTGAGCTGGCTCTCTTGCTCCTTACTGAATGCCCAGCTAGCTGGCTTTACTTCCCTGCGGCTCAGTTTTTCCATCCTTAGTGAGGAACTGGGGTTAGGACTGGGAAGCAAGGAAAGGAGTCAGAGAGAAAGAGAGCAAAACCTCCCTGGGTGGTGCAGAGAGGGCTCTGGGAATTGCCAAGGGGCAGACGAGGCCGCCCTTTCCAGCCAGCTCCACTGCTCCCTTCCTGGCTGTCATTGGGTTGCTCTTTCTGCCTATGTCCACAGGGAGCACAGATCAAGGGCTAACTGCTGGTCAGATCCCCAGCTCAGGGCAAGCTCTGAATATGCAGTTGTGTGTGTAGCCTGCAAACCATGCCAGTTTGTAGGCAGTTGAAATATGAAAAATAGTACTGTCAAAATGCACTTAAATCATTGAGGGACGTGCGTGTGTGTGTGTGTGTGTGTGTGTGAGCACGCACGCATATGTGTGTGTGTGTGTTTAATGAGTTGGTCAATATTTTAAAACAGATTGCGTGATAGACTATTCGCATTTATCATTCCTGCTCAAGCCCTTACCCTACTCCCTCCAGGTCTTAGCCATCTGGGGTTGGCCTTGGCAAGTAGTGGGGTAAACCCAGGTGAAGACCATCAATAACAGGGGCTGGAGGTCACTGAATGTGGCAGCCCGAATGCTCACGGTATTGATGGCTGACGCCTCAATGTCACATACTAATACTTTCTGGGACCCTGGCCTTGAAACTTCAGAGAACATGATGGTGACACCCATGAGAAACCACACCATATCCATCCCCATGGAGGGGGGCGGCAGGAAGTGTTTCATTGATGGAGTAAGTTAGTGTGTCTCCCAAAAGGGCCAGGCATGGGGTAAAAATGGAATTTTCACCCCAAGGAGGAAGCCCTGGCACAGGACAAGAAGGAGAAAACTGACAGCATACAGAGACTACATCTCTGAAATATGACTTTCCTCCCCCAAAAACGCAGCCCGGGAAATGCCACCCCCCCCCCCCCCCCCCCCCCATTGCCAGCATCAATGCTTAGGTGCAGCCTTGGCCCAGCGCCAGCAGTAATAAAATGTAGAATACACGAAGCCCAAATCAACAGGCAGGGAGAGCCAGGATGTGTGGTGTGTCCCAGTTTGGCCTGGAGGATTCTGTTGGGCACCAATTCCTACAAGCCTCGTTCTTTGCCAGATCTGGACCAGATTTCCTCAATAAGGTCTCCCAGTGCCTGGGACGGACAGCAGCAGGGCATCTCCCAGCTCTAGGGTGAAGAATTGGAGACTCAGCCAGGTGACAGATGACAGGGTCCTAGCTGTTGCCCAAATCCCGTTGTGCTGCCAGGGAAGTTAGCAGCCAGAAGCAGGCAAACCAGTGGGTTCTGTGGACTCTGGAGATGCTCTCAGGTCAACAGAGAAATGTGGAGAGGGCTGGTATCTATGGTGCTCCACATCTGGGGAAGCTTTTAAAGCCACTAGGGGGCAGGGGTGACAGCTCCCCTCTTACCCTGATCCGTGGGAATGGTCTGAGTGTCTGCAGAAAGAGTGACCCTCACATGGCTCCTTAGGGTAATATTCCAGTTATCTATTTCTGTATCATAAAACACCCCAAAACTTAGAGACAAAACATTTTGTCATGCTCTTTCATGATTCTGTGGGTTGACTGGGCTCAGCTGGATGATACCTCTCTCATTCACAGTCAGATGTCATCTGGGCCTAGAGTCAAATGAAGACTGTCTTAGGCTGGACATCCAAGATGGTTTTTCCACTCTTGGGCCTGGTGCTTCAGCTGGGTTGGCTAGGACATCTTGGAGCTGGCTGGGAATTTTCCCTAACATGGCCTCTTCAGGTGGTTAGCATGGGTGTCCTCATATCACGGTAGCTTCAGAATAGTTGGGCTTTTACATAATGTCAGGCTCCCCCTCACAGCAAATATTTCAAAAGACCAAGGCAGGAACTTCAAGGCTCCTCATCACCTAGTGTGGGAGGTCACACTGTGTCACCTCCATTGCATTTCATTGGTTACATTGGGCTAGCCCAGATTCCGTGAGGGAGTGGATTAGATGAAGATGTGAATATCGAGAGGCATGATTTACTGGGAGAGATCTTTGGAGACCGGCTATCACAGGTAGAAAGAGGGGGACTAAGATTGGGAAGGTTTAGAAACCTTATTCCTTCTGACACTCCCCACAGACCCAAAATGGCCAGTGAGGGTGTCACCTGCTTCACTACCTCTGACTGACTGGTGGGACTTCCGGAATCCTCAGGGTTCTGGAACCATTGTCTGGGCAGACGCCCTTGTCCCTGGGTCAGCCCACCATCACTATATCCTGAAACGCTCCTCAAACAACTCTGTTCCTTGTTTCCTTGGGTCTTGCTATTCCGTTTCCATAAAACTTAATTTTGGTCCTTGGCTCCTTACCTTTTGTGGCATTTTTCTCTTCAATTGCTTTCATTGTTCCTAGTCTCTCATCTGTCTTCTCAATCTATAGGACCCGTGGTTACCAGGATAATTGTCATTAGATGCTGCTCTTAGCTTCATGTTCTCATATATATATATATATATATATGAAATATAATTCATATAACCACAAAATTCACTCTTTTAAAGCTTACAGGGGCGCCTGGGTGGCTCAGTAGGTTAAGTGTCTGCCTTCAGCTCTAGTCATGATCCCAGGGTCCTGGGATCTAGCCCTACATCAAGCTCCTTGCTCAGCGGGGAGCCTGCTTCTCCCTCTGCCTCTGCCTGCCACTCCCCCTGCTTGTGCTCTCTCTCTCTCTGTCAAATAAATAAGTAAAAATCTTTTAAAAAAAACATAAAGCTTACAATTTGGTGGTTCTTAGTATATTCATGAAGTTAGGTAACCCTCACTCCTATACAGAATATTTTCATCACACCCCCCAAAAATCCCATAGCCATTAGCATTTACTTTCCATTTTTCCCTCCCCCTAGCCACTGCCCATCACTAATGTACTTTCTGCTTCTGCGGACTTGCCTATTCTGGACATTGTCTAGAAGTGGAATCAACACATGGCCTTTTGCGATTGGCTTCTTTCACTTAGTGTGTTTTCAGGGTTCATCCACGTTGTAATGGGTATCACTACATCATTTCCTTTTTATGGTGGAACCATAGTCCATTGTATTGATATACCACATTTTGTTCATCTATTCAGTCATTAATACATACTTGGTTGTTTCCACTTTTTAGCTGTTATGAATAATGTTGTTATGATCATTCATATACAAGTATTTGGGTGGACATATGTTTTCATTTCTCTTGAGTATGTACTTAGAAGTAGAATTGTTGGGTCAGATGGTGATTCTATGTTTAACTTTTTGAAGAACTACAAGTCCATTTTCCAAAATGGCTGCACCATTGTACATTCCCACCTGCAAAGTATGAGAGTCCAACTTCTCTATACTAACACTTGCTGTTTTCTGTTTTCTTGATTCTAGATATCCCAGTGGGTGTAAGGCAGTATCACATCGTGGGATTTATTGCAATTAAGAATAGGACATGAGCGCGCCTGGGTGGCTCAGCTGTTAAGCGTCTGCCTTCAGCTCAGGTCATGATCCCAGGGTCCTGGGATCGAGCCCCGCACCGGGCTCCCTGCTCCGCGGGAAGCCTGCTTCTCCCTCTTCCACTCCCCCTGCCTGTGTTCCCTCTCTCGCTGTGTCTCTCTCGGTCAAATAAATAAATAAAATCTTTAAAAAAAAAAAGAATAGGACATGAAAAGAGACAAGTACAATTGGTCCAAATATGAACAACTGTGGGATTATGAGGGCAGAGTTGTAGTCTAAATGCTCAGTGGGGAACATTCTGGCCTGTATGCATCATCAGGTCCCTGATGGCACAGAGCTAAGCATGAGAGCTCAGAATCAGGTCTCACAGACTCCATTACAATCCTTATAGTATTGACTCCCTTCAAGAAAGCCAGAGTCCCAATCCCTTTTTTAAAAAAATTTTTATTGTTATGTTAATCACCATACGTTACATCATTAGTTTTGGCTGTGGTGTTCCATGATTCATTGTTTCTGCATAACACCCAGTGCTCCAGGCAGAACGTGCCCTCCTTAATACCCATCACCAGGCTAACCCATCCCCCCACCCCCCTCCCCTCTAGAACCCTCAGTTTGTTTTTCAGAGTCCATCGTCTCTCATGGTTGGTCTCCCCCTCTGATTCCCCCTTTCATTTTTCCCCTCCTGCTATCTTCTTCTTCTTTTTTTCTTAACATATATTGTATTATTTGCTTCAGAGGTACAGATCTGTGATTCAACAGTCTTGTACAATTCACAGCGCTCACCGTAGCACATACCCTCCCCAGTGTCTATCACCCAGCCACCCCATCCCTCCCACCCCCCACCACTCCAGCAACCCTCAGTTTGTTTCCTGAGATTAAGAATTCCTCATATCAGTGAGGTCATATGATACATGTCTTTCTCTGATTGACTTATTTCACTCAGCATAACACCCTCCAGTTCCAACCACGTTGTTGCAAATGGCAAGATCTCATTCCTTTTGATGGCTGCATAATATTCCATTGTGTATATATACCACCTCTTCTTTATCCATTCATCTGTCGATGGACATCTTGGCTCTTTCCACAGTTTGGCTATTGTGGACATTGCTGCTATAAACATTGGGGTGCACGTACCCCTTTGGATCCCTACATTTGTATCTTTGTGGTAAATACCCAGTAGTGCAATTGCTGGATCGTATGGTAGCTCTATTTTCAACTGTTTGAGGAACCTCCATACTGTTTTCCAGAGTGGTTGCACCAACTTGCATTCCCACCAACAGTGTAGGAGGGTTCCCCTTTCTCCGCATCTCTGCCAACATCTGTGGTTTCCCGTCTTGTTAATTTTAGCCATTCTGACTGGTGTGAGGTGGTATCTCATTGAGGTTTTGATTTCCCAATCCCTTTTAATAGAACCAGCTGCCCACTGTTCTCATCACTGTGGAAAAGACCTAGCCCACTGAGAACTTGACATTTTGTAGAGGCAGGGGCCTCACCCATGCATTTGATCCAGAAACAAACAAAAAAAAAAACAAAACAAAAAAAGAAACAAAACCAAGGCAAGATGCTATATGAATAGGTAGATGTGGTAAGACCAGCAAAGTAAGCGCACTGACCTTGAGGCAAGCATTCTGGGTTCACCTGGGCTCCTCTCCGGCTCTGCTGACCCATCTCACGGGTAAGCACATGGGATGGTCGACCTTTAAGCTCCCTTCCAACTTTATTGCATTTGAAAGAAGAAAATCAATATTCCTTGCCTATGTTAGTTTTCTAGGATGGCCATAACAAAGTGCCACATGCTGGGGGGATTCTGGAGGCCAGAAGTCCAAAGTCAAAACTCCCGCAGTGCTGTGCTCTTTCTCCTGGCTTCTGGTGGTTCCCAGGAGTCCTTGGTGTTTCTTGGTTTGCAACTGCCTGCAAAACTCCAGTCTCTGCCTCTGTTGTCATGTGGTTTTCTTCTTTCTGTGTGTGTCTTCACATGGCATTCCTGTGTGTCTGTCTCTGTGTGCTTCTCTTCTTTTAGGGACACTGGTCATGTTGGATTTAGGACCCACCTTACTCCAGTATAACCTCATTTTAACTTACATCTTAATTACATTTGCAAAGACTCTATTTCCAAAATAGGTCACGTTCACAGGGTCTGAGAGTTAGGACTTCAATATATTTCAGAGGACACAATTCAATCCACAATACTGCCCATGGCCCAACTTCTTTTTACCATATTTTTTGTACTGCTTCTAGGTCCATCACAAATGCGTTTTTCCCCTCTATTCCCCCTGCCCCCATCCTAATTCCATAGTTGGGTTCCTTCAAACTCCCACCATGGGGGTGCCTTTCTCAAAGTCCTAATGGCAAAAGTCATAGACTTGGCCACTGTCTTACACCTGGAACTAAGTCAGACATTGCCCTGAATTTCAGCAACACAGACAGTCTTTGGATAGTCTCTTACTATCTTCAATTTCAGAAAGCTTGCAGTCCTTCCTTGCACTGAATCTCAGGGTGGAGAATGTAGAGCTTTTCAGGAGGTGGAGAAATGTAGAGCTGCCTATAGAAAGGTACGCACCTGATTCTGTGTTTGGACAGAACAGAGTGGTTCCCCCACCAGCAGCATCAGCATGCCTGAGACCTTGTTAATGATGTAGTTTCTCAACCCCACCCCAAACCTACAGGACCAGAAACTCTGACGGGGGCTCACCATTCTGTGTCCTAACAAGTCTTCCAGGCGATTTGAGTGCACACTAAAGTGTGAGAGCCATTGGCACAGGGAAGTGCTTTAGATTTCTTAGAGAGGTTGATAAGTCAGGAGATAGGAATGAAAAGACAAAGATAGGGAGCCTGCCAGCGATGAACGCTAGCTCTCTGCTGTCTGGAGTATAGCAGGACCAGCACGAGCTGGCCTGGCAGGAGCTGTCCCTGGGGACTTCCAGGCCCTGGGGGCACAGGAAAAGGCAAGCCTTCAAAGAGCTGAGGAACTGGAGGCCTGGCTCCAGTCATGTTGCCACAATGAGAGAGCTCATCATCTCTATTTGGGGG
This sequence comes from Callorhinus ursinus, assembly GCF_003265705.2. Lineage (NCBI taxonomy): Eukaryota > Metazoa > Chordata > Mammalia > Carnivora > Otariidae > Callorhinus > Callorhinus ursinus. The sequence continues at coordinate 33,214,477 of NW_027397082.1, read as the reverse complement.
AGGATCGGAATTGTGGGATGGGATGCATCTATTTTCCTTGCTCTGAATCTCAGGGTAAGTGGCACGTTGGTCTGGCACGTTGAAACAAGTACAAAGGGTAGGAAACCCCAGTCTTGCCCTAAAGAGACAAAAAGGAAGCTCCTTGAAAGGCCCTATTTGGGCTTTTTGGGTTGTTGTTTTTCACCTGCAACAGCAATGTTAAGTTCTCCAGCAGAGTTTATTCTTTTACTCTTACTCAGACCCATCAAAATCCCTCAGTCTAGGGGAACTACTCTTTGATCTCCCCAGGCTCACTTTCCTTCTGTCACCAACTGCTGCCACCCTGGCACCCCCGATCAGAATAATGCGACGTGCATGTTCTGCTGATGGAAGGATTGTGTGTTTGAGTGTGTGGGGGGAGGAGAGAGAGTGTATCACTGCATCAGCAGGGACAAAGGTAAAGACCACAATAATTGACCATCACTTCCAATTAGCAACTGAAATAGAATTAACTTTTTCTTAAAAGAGACCAAAAGAAAGAAACAAACAAACAAAAAACCCCTCTTATTATAAAAAACACTCATTATAGACAATTTAGAAAATGCAGAAAATTTAAAAATAATTTTTGCTAGTACCACAGCTCTAATATTTAAAAAATATTTCTTTCCCTCTTTTTGATGCAACCTCTTATTTTTACATAGTTGCTGCTGAAACTAACATAAGTTTATATCTTGCATGTTTCACTTCTTATATTATTAGGATCTTTGATCTCTGCATAGATTTCATTTTAATGGTCTAATAATATTCCATGATGGGTGTGCCAATTTGGAGGCATAAGGTCATTTCTATGGGGTTGTAGGAGGAACGTTTGGCTTCTGTTCTCAGCTCTTATAAATAATACCTCCATACATACCCTTGAGCATAAAGTCTTTGTTATGTAGAATGTTTCTTAACTTTCCACAAGTGGAAACAGTGAGATGAAATATACACCTGGAATTGACACAGAATGCCAAATTGTTTCTGCAAAGGGTCATGCCCGTTTACACTTTCACCCACAGGGCAGGGGAGACTCACTTCATTAAACACCACTCATCCTTTGAGTATTTATCCAGAGGAGAGAAATTATTCTTCAAGGGGCTCTGGCTCTTTGTTCCATTGATAGCTAATGAGGCTAAAACTTTCCCTTGTTCATTTGTGTGTTTTGCAACCACATAATTTTCTGTTTCTATCTTAGTGGATGGGTCCATGGCGGCAAACCCCAATCCAGTTTAATTCTGCTCAGCTTTTCAGCAGTCAAGTCAGGAGTCAGCTATCCCTTCCTCCCTCTGGGTCAGCTTTCTGAGCGTCCTGGGAGACTCCTACGTTAAGATCTGTTAATGAAATGAACTAAATGCAACCTCCATCAGGGCATCAAGAGCTGTCTTGCTCTCCATGTATCCGCAGCGCCCTCACCTTCTCTGTGCTCAGTGTTGAGGCAATGTGTGTCCTCATCCCTGCAGTATCTGATGAGACTTACTTTGAGCTGTTATTTCCATCTGGGCATCTTGGCCTCTGGGTCTAGAACTGTGGCTTCTTCTAGCTATGGAAGTCCGTCCAACCCTCTTCCAGTTTCTCACAAAGTAAGTCTTTCTGAGCTTCAGGAATCTCCAGTGCCTTCTCTAAAGCACCTCCCACCCCCCACCTTGGGCACATGACTGCTCAGTTAATCCACCTGGGAAGCCTGTCTGTCCCAGAGAGTTCAGTAAACCAAGATGATCACATTTATTGGTTAGTTAAAGGCTTCATTTAGCCCCTGCCCTGAGGCATGCACAGAGAAACGTTTTCTTGGGCAAACTTAATTATTGCATCAGAAGAAAAAACATGTTCTCATGTTAGTCTTGGGGAGGCAGCAAGAGTCAGCAAGGCTTCCTGTAATTTTCATTACCAGTAATGACATTTTCCATGATCCTGAATTCATCGGGTTATTTTTATTCTTCTTACATTCCTTCTCTAAATGGCAGCAGAATCTATCAAGGGCAGGCTTGATAGCAGTTTATATAAATTCAAGGAATTGTCAGAAATTTTGAAAGGTCACCTACTCCATACCTCAACCCTCTGGTAGCAGAGCCATGACTAAGTCTTCATGGCAAGAAACTTCACTGATGGGTCAAGATTTCCAGAGAAATGACTTCTTCTGTCTCCCATAGAAAGAGCCATTTTATGGTCTAGGAAGTCCCAGTCAGGGAGGCCTCCTGAGGTCTGACAGTTTCCCTTTAGACCAGCAGCTGCAATGGAAGGCCGCCTTTCACATTGTCACAGGGCTCTCAATCTGGGCTGGATACTGAAATCATCCGGAAAGCTTTAGATCCTAATGCCCATGTCACCCCAGATCAATTAAGTCCACCTGAGATGGAGCCAGATGTGAAGCCATAGTTGAGACCCATGGCTCTGTCTCTACTGAGTGGTCAAATGCCTTGCCTGGAAAGACACTAAAAAAAGAAAGACTTCAAAAGTTCATCGTTCCCACCCTGTCTGATACTAGAATTACACAGAACGATTAAATAACCTGTCAATGTCCCGCCCATCCACACAGGTTCTGACTGAATTGGCCTGGGGCTTGGTTACTTTTTGAGAGCTCCCGGGGCTCTCTGCCCAGGGTTGAGGGTCCCCCAGTTGATTCTTTATGACCCTTCTTTGGCCCCAGGCCTTCAGAGGAACTAGGGGGAGCTCTAAGAAATATCCGTATGTGCATGAGAACCATTTTGCAAGGGGCTTACAGATGCCTTGAGGCCCATCTAGAGATCCTGGTGGTTCATGGAAACTGATTTACTTCCATCAGTTCATTTAAGAAACAGAAAGCAAATACATAAGAGATCCAGTGATTCACCTGGGACCAGGACTCAGTGATAGCAGCACATCAGGAATCCTCAATTCTGCTGTCAAATAATAGCTCTTCCAGAAGCAAGCTGTCACTCCATGGGTTACTCAGAAAGATGATGTCTCATAGCCTTGAATGGTAGCCTGAGATATGACCCCCAGAAGGTACCCACATCCTAATTCCTATGAATGTTAATTTATATGCAAAAACAAGGTCTTTCTGGATGTGTTTAGGTTAAGGATCTTGAGTTGAAGAGATGGTCCTGGATTATCCCCATGGGCCCTAAATGCAAACACCAGTGTCTGCAAGAGGGAGAGAAGGAGAGATTTTACACAGAGCGAGGAGAAGGTGATGTGAAGACTGAGCAGAAAGATATTTGAAGATGGTGGCCTTGAGGACTGGAGTGGTGTGGCCACAAACCAAGGAGTGCCGGCAGCCACCAGCAACTGAGTGAGGCAAAGAACAGATATTCTTCTTGAGCTTCTAGAAGGAGCAAGACATGTGACACCTTGATTTTGGACTTCTGGCTTCCAGAACTGTGAGAGAATAAATATCTATCATGTTGAGCCACCAGGTTTGTGGTAAATTGTTACAGCAGCCATAAGGAATTCATACATCTAGATAATGGAACTTTAGGATTATGAAATGGAATTTGGAGTATATGTCTCTATGACTGCTACATAGTTCTAACCCACATTTTCGTGGGGTACCAACTCAGGGATGCAAAGTTACAGTCCATGTGTGGGGTACAGATCTTTTTACAGGGTCCCCTAAAATTGAGTTCTGGCCCTCTTGCTGCTTGCCTCAGCCTTTCAGGGAACATCCCTCACAACCTAGAGCACCAGACACCAGCCTCCACCAGGTATACCAGTATGGAGGGTCTACCTGTATGGGCTCCAGCAGCTACCTGGTCCCTGCAGTGCTGAAGGAATGTGATTTGCCTCTTATTTTTTCTTATAGCTGAGCCCAGGCCCGTTGATACCTTGTCCAGATATGTCTACAAGAGGGAGGGCTTCATGGGATCCCCCTCTGCCCCTCCCACCCCCTTCACTGTAGCCTCAGGCTCACCAGGACTCCCCTTACTGACCAAACACACATATTGGATCTGCCCATTAAGAAAAATTGGAATTTCACCCTCCAGAGCTCAGTTCAAACATCCTTTTTTCTAAAAGCTTCCTTTACCTCCCAGTTCTAGGTCGTTGTGTCAGCTGGGGTCCCAGCAGGAAACAGGCGGTATATTTAAATTGGGTAATTTGATGACGGTTCAATGAAGGGACTGACTATAAAGTGTAGGCCGGGGTTAGGGGAAACTTCCAGAGATGGGGTGGTCCTCTGAGGCAGTGGGGTGAAATTATTGGGAGGGGATCACTATCTTTCTCTACCCACAGAAGCAGAGCAAGAATGGGTCTCAGAACCCGGATGCAGTCTGGAAGCAGAAGGAGCAGAGCCTTCTGTAGAGGATGTGACTAGCCTGGGCCTGCAGCAGGCCTACTTCCCACCTCCTTCTTCCACCCTTTGGTCTCCCTTGGTGCACCCATGGGTGAACCCAGCTGTAGGCAACAGGTCCTGCAGGGACTCAGCTCTGCAGACCTCACCCGTGGGCCTTGTCAATCTGTGTGACTGTGTGACCCTTGCCTGTCTTATCCCACACGAGTATGAGCTCCTTGAGGAAGGGAGTGTGCACTTGTCTTGCTCACTATGTGGCACCTGCTGTGGCTCACCAGATGTCCGCTGACCGACGGGGCTGCCGCGGAGACAGGTGGACACTGGACCAATCTGGAAGACAACACTAAGGAACCCAATAGGTGATCACAACCCCTCACGTCCTCTGTCCTCTCTCATCTCTTCATGTAGCTCAAGAGGGTCTGGATGAGAGAGCCGAGGGGCAAGCTCGGCCTCATCCCCAACCCCATCAACATAGCACGTTCACCCCAACGATGTTCCATGCTGACAGGCCATCAGCAGGGCTTGACCTTTCCCCAGACATGTGGCCACTCTCCTAAGTTGTTTTGGCTCTTCCCCTGCTCATTCCCCTTACGTCCCCTGTTATGAACTGAATGTGCCCCCCAAATCTGTATTTTGAAGTGCTAACCCCTGTGTGATGGTACTTGAAAGTGGGGCCTTTGAGAGATGACCGGATTTCAATGAGGTCACTGGGGTACAGTCCCTATGATAGGAGTAGTGTTCATATAAGGGGTCAAAGAGACCAGAGCCTCCCTTCCCCACCCCCAAGAATCTCTCCACCATGTGAGGACGCAGCAAAAAGGGGGATGTTTGCGAACCAGGACAAGAGCTCTCACCAGAACGGGCCATGCCAGCATCCTTGCCTTGGACTTCCCAGTCTCCAGAACTGTGGGAAATAAATGTCTGTTGTTTAAGCCACCCAATCTGTGATATTTTGTTAAAGCAGCCCAAACTTACTAAGAGCCCCTGACAGCCTCCTGCAGGCCCCTGGCTTCCCTGGGCCCAGCTCCTGACTCTACTCAGGAAGTTTCTCTGCTGTCCCACGTGTGCAGCTCCCTAGGAGGGGTTGGTGTCCCTGCCTGATGGTGACAATGTCCCTGCCTGGAAAGGCTGCTGAATGATCAGAGGAATGGCTCTGGCTTCCCACAGAGCAAAAGTCAGCCCTAGAGTGAGAAGTCTGCAATGCAGGGAACAGACCCTTCCATCCTCAGGGGAAGCCACAGGCCCCCCCCCCCCAAAGATGTCTCTTCACAAGCCCGCCGAGTGCTAAAAGAGAAGCAACCTCGGCTCCAGCTCTGTGGGCTAGCTTGGAGCTGAGTGTTAGGGGCAGGAGGGGAGCAGCCTCAAGGGGCTTACACCCGACCACCAGGCAGAGAGCCAAAGGCCATGTTAACCGTAAGTCAGGAGCAATCGGGAGAAAGTGGAGGACTTGAGCTGGACCCCAAGAGGACCAGGCCACTTTCCAGACTCAGGGAAGATTCTGGCAGAAGCCCTGAAGAGAAGCTGTCTGCTGAGACCAACAGTCTCAGTCTGCCTACAGAGTGGACACAAAGGCATGATGACCTTGAAGCCCTAGGCATCAGGGCTTCGACATTCTTCTGTTGTCTCCAGCCTCCCCTCCTTTGACTCATGCAAATATTAGCTTCAAAGTCTCCTAACCAGGTGTCCTCAGCCCTGCCTACCCACTGAAGTCACCCAGGGGCCTCTAGGAAAAGATGTTGACCTGGGACCCCTCCCCCAGAGATAAACATTGACTAGGCTGGGGCGGGGCTGGGGGAGTTGGCAGTTTTTAAACCTCGTCCAGTGATTTAGGTGTGTAGCTGGGGTTGAGATCCACTAGTCCAAGGGATATCTAGAAGGGAAAGTGAGCTCTTTCCGTGCATGTCCCAGTCTATTAGGTGGAAAACACTACTCCAGAGTCCATTCTTTCCACCCTGCAAAACAAGATACCATCCCGCTGATCTTATTTTTGTGTTTTTCAAATAAAAGATCTTCTGCAGAATTGAGTGCTTGTAGCTCAGGGAGGAAAAAAGGCTGAGTGCCGGCTTTTCTTCTCCTGGAACATCAACTTGTGGGAGCAGGCAGAATGTCTGCGTGGTCGCTCAGCAGGGCTTGGGAGGGAAGCTTTGACTGCACCCGTGAGAGCTTTACAAAAAAGTCGCCATGAGATATTAAATGTCATCACTTTCAAATTGCCATGATTATATATGTCTATAAGTTGGAATAATTTTAAAAGCCACTTGAGAGATCATCTGAAGACGTGTGGACAGAGTATTAGGCGCAGATATACACATTGAAATCCACTGGCTTCCTCAGCAAGAAGGCGGAGGTTGGGCAACGGAGAAGAAAGCTGGACAAGGGGAGATTATGTCTAATGTCAGGCCAAAGAAATATAAGATCCATGCATAAAATGGCAAAAAATATTATCTCAACTGAGTAACATACAAGGAAATAGACCACAATTTGTAAATATTGACGTCTTTCATGGTGTTACGTGGGAATGATTACTTTCTTTTTCCTGTGCTTTAGTATTTCCTAGATTATATGTCAGGCATGCATTATTTTCTTAATCAGAAAAGAAATTCTTCTTGAAGGTAAGATTTCTATATTTAGCAAATAAAAAGGGTATTCGGTTACATTTGAATTTTAGACAAGCATCAAACTTTCAGTACAAATACATCCTGAATATTTCACGGGCCACCCGCATACTAAAAAAGGTATTTATTACTTAACCTGAAGTTAAATTTAACTAGTCATCTTTTACATTTGTCTGGCAACACTACCTGGAGGAGAAGGTGAGTAGGCCCAGGCTAAGTGGGGAGATTTCCAGCAAGGGCCCCCGAGAGCTCCCAGGGCACGCAGGCCAAGGGCGACACTGGCCTCCCTGCCCAGGACGATGGAGGGCACTGTCCAGACAACAGTGGTATTCTCTCCCACACTTTCCTTTTCCCACACTGGTCCTACGAGTGATGATCGCCATGTTTCCTAGACTAAAATACACCTGCTTCTGCAGACACGTCTACTTTATGCAAATGGTAAAAATCATGTTTATTTGTGTTGTATGTTAAAATTCCCAATGGGCATCATGTTCTTTTTTTTTAAGATTGTATTTATTTATTTGACAGAGAGAGACACAGCGAGAGCAGGAACACAAGCAGGGGGAGTGGGAGAGGGAGAAGCAGGCTTCCTGCTGAGCAGGGAGCCTGATGCGGGGCTTGATCCCAGGACCCTGGGATCATGACCCGAGTTGAAGGCAGACGCCTAACAACTGAGCCACCCAGGCGCCCCAGGCATCATGTTCTTTTTTTTTTCTATGTTTTAAATTATTATGTTATGTTAATCACCGTATATTACATCATTAGTTTTTGATGTAGTGTTCCATGATTCATTGTTTGTGCATAACACCCAGTGCTCCACGCAGAACGTGCCCTCTTTAATACCCATCACCAGGCTAACCCATCCCCCCACGCTCCTCCCCTCTAGAACCCTCAGTTTGTTTTTCAGAGTCCATTGTCTCTCATGGTTCGTCTCCCCCTCTGATTCCCCCCCCTTCATTCTTCCCCTCCTGCTATCTTCTTCTTTTTTCCTTTTTAATATAATGTATTATTTGTTTCAGAGGTACAGGTCTGATTCAACAGTCTTACGCAATTCACAGCGCTCACCATAGCACATACCCTCCCCAATGTCTAACCCCCCCCCCACCCCCCAAAAAAAAACCACTCCAGCGACCCTCAGTTTGTTTCCTGAGATTAAGAATTCCTCATATCAGTGAGGTCATATGATACATGTCTTTCTCTGATTGACTTATTTCGCTCAGCATAACACTCTCCAGTTCCATCCACGTCATTGCAAATGGCAAGATCTCAGTCCTTTTGATGGCTGCGTAATATTCCATTGTATATATATACCACCTCTTCTTTATCCATTCATCTGTTGATGGACATCTTGGCTCTTTCCACAGTTTAGCTATTGTGGACGTTGCCGCTATAAACATTGGGGTGCATGTACCCCTTCGGATCCCTACATTTGTATCTTTGTGGTAAATACCCAGTAGTGCAATTGCTGGATCGTAGGGTAGCTCTATGTTCAACTGTTTGAGGAACCTCCATGCTGTTTTCCAGAGTGGTTGCACCAGCTTGCATTCCCACCAACAGTGTAGGAGGGTGCCCCTCTCTCCGCATCCCCGCCAACAGCTGTCATTTCCTGACCTGTTCATTTTAGCCATTCTGACGGGTGTGAGGTGGTATCTCATTGAGGTTTTGATTTGGATTTCCCTGACAGGCATCATGTTCTTAATCACACTTACGGATCTGTATTTCTGACAGGTCACTCAGCAAGGGTCAGCTTCTTAACACACCTTCTCTAAGGTAGGGACTATTCTCAGACCCATTTTGAGGGTGAGGAAACCAGTGCTCAGAGAGAAGGTCAGAAAGCTGCTCAAGGTCACACAGCTAGAGGATGGCAGAGCTCACCGTCCCAACTCAAGTCTGGAATAGGAAGCACCTTCCGGCATGGTGCTGTGGCCCGTCATCCTGTTATCACTTTGGCCTCTGAGGCAACCTTGTAAGGTGACTAGGGGATGGGGAAGCTAAGGCCCCTGAGTTCCCTCCGCATCTCAGCAAGGTTCCATCGCTCTCTCCCTATCTTTTCCGCTCCTCTTCCCCCTCCCTTCCTCTCCCTTCCTTCCCTCCTCTCTTCTCCTCTCCCCCACCCCCTCCTCTCTTTATAACTCTCCCTTTCCTTCCCCTTTTCTCTCCCTCTCCCTCCATCTCCTCTCTAACTCCACAAGCTGCAACGAAGGCTTCTGGAATCTTCTAGCTCTGCTAGATCCCCTCACTTACCCCCCGACCTCAGCAAGTCACCAGAGCTCCCTGTACTTCAGAGCTCTCACCTATAAAACAAGAACAATCCAGACTCAGGAGCTTGGCTCTCAGTGGAAGAACCTTCCCCCACTGGGGTCACAGGAGTCCCAGGTAGCATTCAAGCGGTTTACAGTGAATGCTTCTTCCAAAGAATCTTTGCTCCCACTATCCAGAGCTTTAATTGCTTATTAATGATCTTAATTAAAACACACAAAACTGTGTTCATTATGTCATTGAATTTCTGGCTTGATTTTTTGCCAATCTCACCTTGTCTAAAAGGAGCCAACATCAAGACGTTTAAGGAAAACCCCTACGTACCTTCAATTGTACTTACTTCCTGATGAGATCCTTAGACTGAGTCTTGCTGCAAACAAATTGCTTCTCGTTTTCCTTATTTCTCTCAGCCCTTTCAAGGTCACTCACCAAATCAAATCCTGAAACTTTCTTGGAAATCTAGAAAATTAAGTGAAACAAGAGCCCTGTAGAAACCTAAGAATATATTAAATGGTCTGGCACAAATTAATGAAAACCTCTTTGCTTGTAAAAGAAAAATAAAGATTCAGTTCATTCCAACAAGGAAAGCTCTGTGGAGGAAGCGTACATTTTCCATTTGAGTCCAACACCTCCAAATGCCATGAGTAGTGAGAATCACATGAACGCATGCCGCCCACACATGCGGGGGCGTAAGGGCCGAATCCTCTCGAGCATGGTGAGAGATGGGGTGTCAGTTTCACTCTCTGATCGAGGAAACAGGCCCTGAGTGGTCCAGCGACTTGCCCAGGGTCACTCAGCCAGTAGTTATGATGTCAGACCTGTCCCCAGGCTCGGACCCCACCCTTCTTTCCCACAAATTTGCCTCCCTAGGGGGGGTCAATGCTTCCCAAACCTAAAGAAGGAAGGCTACTTCAAAGTTTGGAACTGACTCCATGAACCTGTGGTTGGCCATGGACCATCTTCAGGGCCTGTGTTTTGGGATCCCCCTCACTGCTCTGGGGAAGCCCCTGAAGATTTCTTATCATCTTCATGGTCATTCTTGGGCCCCCTCTCCCCTTCATCCGATTATATCTTTTCTAGCTTCAGTATAGGGAAGAGTGCAAAGATCATAGATCTCCGACCAACAAATAAACTCTTTGAATCTTCTTCATGGACTTGGTGGCTTGGGGCAAGTTATTTGACCTCCATGACTTAATCTCCTCATCTGCAAAGTGGGTACATTAACTGTCTCTCTCCCAGGGCTGGTGTAAAGTTTAATTAAATGCTGATGATGCTGAGTGGCCTCCTGTTCCACTGCAGAAGCTATCTCCAACTCCTCCCAGCCTCAAAATGTTCCAGATCAGCCAGGGTCCTGCATGCATGCGGAAAAGAGCCTGTGGATGAAAGCCGGCCCAGCATCTCCCTCTTGGCACAAAGTAACACACTTCTAGTCCTGAGAATCAGCCTTGAGTGCAGCTATGTCTAGGGTAGAACGGTGTGCGAGGATCTTTGGTCTCTCCCTGGGGTCAATGGGGAGTCAGGCCATGGAGAGATGCTCTTTGTACAATCAGGGATCAGATCCAACAACCAAGCACCTGCTGCCTGGTGCTCAAGTAACTATTGGGAAGCTCTTGGAAAAGGGAGGTCCTGGTGACACCCTCAGACAGTGGTGTGGCTAGTTCAGGTGACAGACTCCCAGGGCCCAGGGAGGAGTGGTGGACGAGCTTCAAACTGTTTCCTGGCCCCAGCCAGAAGGCAATGCCCATGCCAGGCGTCCTGGTGCTGGCCTGGCTCCGAAGCCCGTCCACAGCCCTCTGCCAAAGACTGAAGTCATGGCCACCTTCTCTTCTAAGGCCTGCTTAGTGGCTGTGCCAGGAGTTGGGCATTGGCTTCCTTTCACTTATTTGGAGAGGATGAATTACGCTGGGGCCGTGCTAACCATCATTTAGAGATTATTTTTGGAGACAGAAAACTCTTGAGCAGCAGACGTTGGAGGTCACACAGTGACTGTGGGAGTGAGACTCTTGGATGGTCCAAAGAGCCCTGCCAACGGGGGACCGTCATCAGATGGCACCCTGGGGACTGCGCTCACAGACTCACCTTTGGGATAGGCGAGCGTGCCATCACCCCAGCCAGCACTGGGCCTGCTCTGCTGGGACAGGACTCACCCTCACTTATGTTGGGGTGGTGCTCAGGGCTGGACTGATGGGAGGAAATGGAGCAGGATCCAGAAGCACCTACTACCTCGCTCATGTTATCTCATTGCACAAAGGACCCGGTGTCAGGAGACTGAGCACCTGGCCCTGATGTTTCAGAAGTCGGGCTCTTTTTTAATCCTTTGCTGCAAAGCGCTGTCTGGCCCTTGGACTCTTTTGGTTGGTTCCCACGTGCCTTGTGTTTTTCCGTCTTCAAGATCACAGCCGTAGCTACAGTCTCACGAAGCTGCTCAGAGGCCCACTGCATGCCGTGTCTCTCCCCTGCACGCGTGGCATTGGGGTACTCTCGTGGGAGGGGCTGAGGGCTTCTGAAGACCCCTCGGGAAGCTTCCTTGCAAACTGAAGAGCAGGCCTTTATTCTTTTCAACCTCCAGTGAATTTTGAAGTTTGAAAGGCCCTTAGAGACAACCTAAACCAATGACCATCTAACTTTTTCGACTGAACCCACCACGAGAATTGCATGATCTGTGTGAGTTTGCTAGGGCTACTGTAACGGAATACCAGACTGGGAACTTGACCTACAGAAACTTATTTCTCACAGTTCTGGAGGCAAGAAGTCCAAGATCAAAGTGTCAACAGGTTTGGTTCCTCTGAGGCCTCTCTCTCTGGCCTGCAGATGGCTGCCTTCTCCCCATTTCCTCGCAGGGTCTCTCCTCTGTGCACGTGTGCCCTTGTTGCCTTTTTGTGCTCCCAAATTTCCTCTTCTTACAAAGACACTAGTCAGACTGGATGAGGGCCCACCTTAATGGCCTCATTTGACTTACTCACCCCTTTTAAGGTCCTATCTCCAAAATACAATCACATTCGGAAGCACTAGCTGTTTGATCTTCAATTATGAATTTTTGACACTGTTATGGACTAAAGTTTAGTCATAACAGTTTAGTCCATAACAGTGTCAAAATTCAGTACATCAAGACAAATTTTATATGAAATATGTTTTATAAGAAACCATACTTACACTTACATGTGTGAAGTAATTTAATATTTGCTATCCTATTCTATTTAAAAATAGGATTCTATTCTATTAAAAAGTGCTGCTTATGACCCACCAAAATGATTTCACAACCCACTAATGGCTGTAACCCACAGTTTTTCAAACTGTGGTCAAGGCCAAACATTGTAAGGATTTATTTCAACACTGATCTAAGGAGATACGAAGACACTGATCAGAGCCAAAGCCCTTAGCTTAATGACAAGGGAGCTGAAGCCAAGAGTGGTTTTGAGCAGGCCTGGCCCGGGAATGTTTGTTCTGTCTATGGCCCAGGGTCGGAACCTGGAGATTTGGGCTTCTTCCAGAAAGGAGAGTGACAAGGCAAAGTCAGGATAAAGGGTGATTGAGAATGTGTCTGAGACACAGTACCAAGGGTCAAAGTGGACCAAAGCGGCTCCCATTCAAAAAGCAAATGAATGGTAGAGAGGACACCCCCCCAACACACACCCTGTTCCCAAAGGGGTCAGAGCCTGGACAGATGCAGGGATAAAGAGACAAGTCAGGGACAAATGGCATGAAGTCAAAGCTTATCTGTATTTGGGGCTGGTAGGTGGCATGGGGGTCAGCCCCTCTATGCCCTGGGTTTAAATAACTGTTGTCCTACAAGACCACCTCATCTCATTAGCCTTTTGCTAAAACACAAGGAAGATTTCTGGCTGGGGCCAGTGTGACAAGGCATCTCGTAACTGAACAGTGCCCTAAATTCTTCACAATGAAATGCTCAGGGAAGCTGAGGACAGAAGGCTTTAACTTCTGGAAAGTCACCAAGGGTGTCAAACAGCATAGAAAGTCATTTCTAAAATTCCAAAATAATTATCCTAGTACTTTGCCAATTACCTTCCTAAAGCCTAGATATAATTCAATCACTTGCTTGTATGTATGTTTATTATTTCTTGATTCCTGTGGAACAGAGTAAGAATTCTTTTTTTCTTTTTAAAGATTTTATTTATTTATTTGACAGAGATAGAGAGCACAAGTAGGCAGAGAGGCAGGCAGAGGGAGAGGGAGAAGCAGGCTCCCTGCTGAGCAAGGAGCCCGAGGTGGGGCTCGATTCCAGGTCCTTGGGATCATGACCTGAGCCGAAGGCAGTCGCTTAACCAACTGAGCCACCCAGGTGCCCCCAGAGTAAGAATTCTTTAGCATGGCATTTGAGATCCAGGGCCCTTGGATATCTCCCTCCAATTTAAACTTTTCCAGCTTTCTCACTTGCCATGTACAGCCCCCACCACTACTACCATATAGACATGTGCCTAACATGATTGTAATAACACCACATAGAGGGCACCTGGGTGGCTCATTGGTTAAATGACTATCTTCGGCTCAGGGCGTGATCCCAGATTCCTGGGGTCGAGTCTGACATCGGGATCCCTGCTCAGTAGGGAGTCTGCTTCCCTTCGGCCCCTCACCGCTCTCGTGCTTTCTCTCACTCTCTCTCTTTCTTTCTCTCAAGTAAATAAATAAAATCTTTAAAAAAAATTAATACCAGATAGATGGTGCTCTGCTGTTTTTCATAATAAAAAGTAATTGCAAGCAATACCCGGCATAAAAGAGTATAAGCTGCTTTTTTAATAATAAAATAATTACAAAGACAAATCCTACCTGTGAAAGTGTGCAAAAAGAGTAACTGTACAGTTGAAACAAGAAAAATAAAATCGACCACTCAGCTTCCAAAACAAACTCTTACAAATGCAATAGAAGCCCCTGTGTATTCCCCAGATGCACTTCACCTGCTCCCTCCCAGTGATGGTCATCCTGAATATTGTCTGAATCATCTTTTACTTTTCTGTATAGTTTTCAGGATATTGTATTTCTTAAAAATTACGTTTTATAATTGCATATTGCTGGTGTTTGGAAATGCAGCTCTTGCGTACTGGTTTTTTTTTAATCCAACAAACACGGTAAATTCTTTTATTAATTTTAGAACTCTATCTATGAGTTCTTTTAGGTTTTCCTAGAAAGTCTTAACGTCTATAAATAAACACGGCTATTATTGCTGCTTTCCAATATCTTCAGCTTTTCTTTCTTTTTCTCTTATGGAACTGGATAAGGGCTTTACTATATTATTGAATAGAAAGGTGAAAGCAGGAATTCTTGTCATTTTTCTGACCTTGAAGAAAATGCCTTAAACACCTTTACATTTAATTTGTTGTAGGTTTTGTTGGGTATTCCTAAGCAAGTTAAGAATCCTCGTTCCTCTCATTCTTTGTTCCTTACAAGTTTTGTTTTGTCTTGTTTGTAAATTATGAGTGCATGTCAAATTGTGTGAAAGAAATCTTTGTGTCTATAAACATGAGTATTTGATCTTGCGTCTTTATCACTTCTCGGCCTTTTGGCTAAGATCAAGTGCGATCTTGAGTCTTTCACTGGCTGATATGGTGAATTACATTAACTGACTTTAAAAACTAAACCCAATGTATTCCTGGGATAATCTCAAAGTGGTCATGATGTATGATTCTTTACCCATTTTGCTTTAAAGTATTTTAGGTTCTTTATAGTATTCTGTTTAGAATTTTACATTTCTATTTATAAAGGAAATGAGCTGTAGCTTTATGTTCTTCCAGTTCCTTGTCATCTTAGTATCAAATATCAGATAGCCTCACAAAGTAAGTTTGTATGTGCTTTCACTTTTTCAATTCTTTGGAATGATAGATATGAGGTAGAATTATCTGATCTTTGATGTTCGATAGAAGTCAACCTTAAGGCTGTTTAGGTCTGTTGTTTCCTTGGTGGAAGAATTCTGGCATCTAATAAGGTTTCCCATTTTCATCTTGAAGTATTTTTTAATAACTTGTATTTTTGTAGATATGTACCATCTCCTCATTTTTGCCATGAAATTACTCATAATGTTTCTTTGTATTAGTTTAATTTCTGGAATATTTCATTCCTTCCCAATCCTAATTTTGATATGCTTTACCTCTTTTCTGTGACTAATCGTGCCCAGAGTTTGTCTACTTGATTAACATTTTCAAATAATTGATTTAAATTTTGCCCATCCTCTTTATGTTTGCTCTTATGTCATTAATTCCTGTTCTTGTATTTGTTTTCTTCTGTCTATATTCTTTGCTGTTATGTTTCTAATTTCATATTTTGGATGCTTAATTTTGTGCCTCTTTCTTGCTGCGAGCATTTCAGGCTATAAATTACCCTCTAAGTACAACAAAGGTAATTTTTCATTAACATAATAATTGTCTCATTCTTTTTTTCTTTTTTATCTTCTCTTTTGTGCTTTAATTTAGATGCAGTGCTTTAAAATCTGATTCCATTGTTTTCCCTCTACTTGCTCTATTAATGGTTACCTTAGCTTTTTCAATATGCATATTTAAGAATTTCTGAAGTTTATCAATATCTTTATTGTCATCTCAAGTGATACACTTAATACACTTCTTCTGGGTTTGTCACTTTCTAGAGGTAGATTTACTGTGAAGCAAATGAAACATGAATTTCAAGACTCCTCATTTGCATGGGCTCTTTCCATGATGCTGAACCTCTTTCTGTTTTTAAAATTTAGTTTTCTTTCTCTTAAAGAGGTCCTTCAAAGTTTATAAGTTTAAGATCTTACAGGAGCAGGACTGGTCTCTGATATTTCTAAATCATTCTGTGGATTTCTAACTTCTGTGATAGCTCAGCACTACATTTGACAAGATGTTTCTTATATCTATTGTTTTTCTGTTTCACTGAGGAGATTCATTCAAGGGATCTAAATGGCCACACTGCTATAGCAGGGACTGAGATTGTGAAAATCCCAAAAAGGCCTCTGGGCACCTAAATATTTCCAGGCAGGGATCAGGCTGAGAAAGCTGCTCAGCTGCAAACACAGCCATTTCTTATAGAAAACAGAGGACATCGAAGAGCATGGCTCCAAGAGCTTGGGAGAGCGGTGAATTAGAAGTCACTTCCAGGGAAAAGAACCAGTCTATAATCAGAGAATTGTCCTGCAATCCAGTCTGCAGGAGCCCAGCTGGATTTCAGGATCGGTGATGTGCCTCTGCTTCATCCTTTTCTGGTGGAAGGGTCTATTGAGTTATCCTGCCTTGTCTCATCCTGTGTCTTGGGGTGGGGATGGGAACAACCAACCTGTCTTTTTAGTTTGCAAGTCCCTGGGCCTGGCAAGTCCCTTAAGACCCTGGCTTTTGAAGGACCTGATTCTGTAATGAGATGAGAGTTTTGGGGGTAAGAGTGAGGATATTTTGCCAGAGGCCCCTGCTCTGGGCTCAGGAATGCTCCTGACTGCAGACTGGTTGTGCTCCCTGGAGTGGCTCCAGAGTTGTTCTCAGGTGCTCCTGGAGCTGCTCCTAGTTTGTTTCACATCAAAGGCTGATGATTGCTGGTAAGCGATGTCCATCCTGGGCTTCCTTTTCTTAACATGAAATACAATAAACAAAGTATTAAATATACTTCAGTATATTTATCCATGGTATCATATCATTTTTAATAACTGAACACAATATGTTTGAGTGATTACCAGAGTCAATTAAATTGTCTATTTAATTTAAAATATCCATGCCCCTCTTTATATAAACCATAAACATTCATGCCCCCTTCACATAAATAAATACCCATGCCCATCTTCACATAAACAACTATTAGAGGTGTTCATGAAAACTAATATGGGTTAAAATGAAAGTCAGTGTGGGTTAGGAGGGTGGAAATAATAAGATGAAGCATGGAATGTCCACTGCAAGGTTCTATACATTTAGGAACTTAAAGGTGTTTCTGAGGTTCTAAGCAGCCCACAAGAAGCGGAAAACATGATCGTGTGACATGATTTACAGTATCCTCAGTGCAAACAGATCATGACAGCTACCCAGGAGAAGCACTTTGACTTATGCCGCTGAGACTTGGGACTCCTGTCCCTGGGAGCACTCACTGTTCAGGGCAGGGGACAGGTCCTTTACCAATGTCCTTACAGGGTCAGTAACTGGGAGTTTCCCTGGTTGTCTTTGGGTTTGCTTTGCTTGATCCTGTGTTCTAACCCCAAACTGAGTGTCTTAAACAATGGAAATGTATTGTTTCACAGTTCTGGAGGCCAACAGTCCAAGACCAAGGTGTTGGTTGTGTTGCTTCCAGACCTCTTTCCTTAGCTTGCAGACGGCCATCTTCATGTTCATGTTCACATGGCATTTCCCCCGTATGCACATCTTTCTCCAAATATCCCTGCTTTATAAGGACACCGGTCACATTAGATTAGGGTTTGTTCTGACGACTGTACCTTAACTTGATGGCCTCTGTTAAGTCCCTATCTGAATAATATATATTTAATAACTTAAATAAATGATTATATATATATATATAACAACAACATATACATTTTGGGGGGACACAATTCAATGCATAACACCATTGTATCTCCAGTTCCTAACAGTGTCAGGCACAAAAGCAACCTAAAAGAGTATTTGGAGAGTTAATGAATGAAGACATAAATGGAGATTTATTTTATCCATAGACAGAGTGTGTTCAAGACCCAAGATTTTTATGTTATAGCAGTAACTCTAGGCTGGAAAAGCTAAAAATAGGTGTTACTAAATGCTCATGTTAGTCATAAAAGCTTTAGTAAAGCTTAGCAAAGGATGTCTCACTTTAAGTTATGTGACTTCCTGTTGAACACTCCAAGATAAACCAGTTATAAAAAGTACCTCTAAGTAAATGAATGAGTTGAACCTACACAGGGTCATTATCCAAACACAGTTAAATGTGAGAGGAAACCTTCCAAAAATGATGACTTGGGTTTCAAATGGCTGGTCTTGATCTGACACTAATGAGATGTCTGGTAAGCTATCTGGCCTCCTGGCTTCCAGTGAGCACACCTCCTCCAAGATACTCAGTTCTCAACTCTCTAGAACATTAAGTCTGGGAGGCTGGTGGTGGGGAGGCATTCTTCATTTCTTCCCTCCTCCCCCAAAATGGCTGGGTTTCTTTTTTTTTTTTTTTCTGATTAAAACGGTAATATACGGGCGCCTGGGTGGCTCAGTCGGTTAAGCGACTGCCTTCGGCTCAGGTCATGATCCTGGAGTCCCGGGATCGAGTCCCACATCGGGCTCCCTGCTCAGCGGGGAGTCTGCTTCTCCCTCTGACCCTCCCCCCTCTCATGCTCTCTCTCTCTCATTCTTTCTCTCAAATAAATAAATAAAATCTTTTTAAAAAAATATAAAATGGTAATGTACTGTGAAGCAGATGTCTAACAATTCTGAAAATTAAAAAGAAAAAATATTATAATTAAGGTATATGAAATGCCAAACACCATCAACATACATATTTACATTTGGTATATGATATTTATATTCACCCAGATGAAATCAGGTCAGACACACTGTTTCATCACTTGAATTTTGAACTTAATAAAGCAGGGCCATGAACCCACCCAGAGGTACTGAAGCATGCTGAAGCCTGCAGGTACCACTGTAGGATGTAACTCTCCCCAGTGCCCCAGCTCTTTGCTGAAGGACATGTCTCATTTCTAGTTTTTTTTTTTTTTTTTGCTACTATAAGCATCATTTAATAAAAGTCCCAAGATGTACATATTTGTATAACTGCTGGATTGTATCTTAATGTTAGACACCTAGAAGTAGAATTGCCTTGTCAAAATGAGTGCATTTTATCCTAAAGATTTTTTAAAAATATCTTTTGGAAATGCTGGGCCCATCCTCATTTTCACCAATAGAAATAAAATTGTGTTTATCCACATTATAGACAACATTGGATGTTATACTTTTAAAATGTTCCCAATTTGATGGACAGATCTGATACCTCATTGTTACAATAATTTTCTTTGATAATGTGATTTCTTTGTTGATCACTTGTATTTTGTTTCTTGAATTTCTTCCCCATTCCTTTGGTATTAAACCTTTTGAAGCTATTTTTAGTTTCTGTTATAATAAGTAGTAGTAGAGAGAGCACTTTGCATATGTACATTTTCTTGTTTGGGAATTATTTCTTTCAGACACAGTTCTACACATGGAATTTCTGAGTTAAAGGAAATGGCTTTTCTTGTGGTTCTTAATATCAAATGATTTTCAAACAAATTAAATAAGTTTGTTTTAGACTATTATGAGAATATCAACTTTATCACCACTTCTTTGGATTTACAAAAAAAAAAAAAAGAATCCCACAAATGCTTATCTCTGTTCTTACTCATTTTTTTCCCTTACAAAATATATACTTTTGTATTCTCCATTGCCCCATTTTGAAATGTTTATTCTTCCAATTTGGGATGTATGTATTTTTTCCTCTTGCTTTATATTGTGAGAGATTCCTCCCCCTTTATTTTCAAGAATGCCTAATGAATTTGTTGTGTTAACAAATAAATCTGTAATCTCTAAGAAGTCTTTACCGTTTATTGTTCTCTTTTCATGATACCCTCTTCCCGCTTTAGGTTTATGTTATTTTTTCAACTTTTGTTGCTTCTTAACTAGTTTTTCCATCTCTATCTGTCTATTTATTTGTACTTTGATCTTTTAATTATTTTGGTTTCAAAAGGAACAGGTCGATATATCAATACTATTACTTGATGTTAGGTTGTCCATGCCTTGCATTTCTGGCAGGTTCTGCTCGATTTGCAGGTTCCATACTCTGCAAATAGTTTTTGAAAGCATGGTGGAAGAGAGAAATTGGTGGATCAGGGCTCACTTTATAGTTCCCATGATCCTGCTTCTTCTTTCTTTTGCTATTGAAACATCTGTTTTCAGAGAAGCCAAGATTACTGTATTAGTTAGGTTCTGCATTTTGCCACAAATAACAAAACCCCTCAAGAGTATCATAAACATATTACAGTTTTGTTTTTTCCCGCATGTGCCAGATCGTGGTTCAGTGGCTTGGGACTGACAGGACCACGGTGTCTGAAGTCTTGTGGCCTTTCTTAATTGGAAACAGACAATGTTGTTTTCTGAGAGGAGGGGGGAAGGCGAGACAAGGAAGAAAGTGCAGCACGGAGCAAAAAGTAAAACTTGCCGGAAAGCCCCTGCAGACATCTGCTTTCATCTCATTGGCCTTTGAAAACATTCTTTTCCCAGCATCCCTATAGCTAGAGGTGACCATGTGACACCATGGTTATCGCAGATGCTGTCAGCTTCCTGTCTATTGCCCATTCTTAACTTCTTTCTTACTAATAATCCTTGGATTGTTGCTTAGTCTAGTTCTGTGGGGTTTTTTTTTTTTTTCAGATGGACTTTTGGGGCATTTAGAGGAGGCCCATGAATTACCTTATTTTAAACCCCCTCAGACTTGAGCACACAGACTGTTCACAGTTCTTGGAATTTGGTTGGCTGCCAGTCAAGAACTTAGTAAAACATAAATACTACTTCTTGAATACTTATCATATGCCAAACATTTTTCCAGATGCTTTACATATATTAACACATTTTATCCCACCACTGCCTTGCGAGATAGATACTATTATGATACCCACTGAATTGACGAGGAAATTGAAGCGTATGGGGGTTAAGTAACTTTCCCAAAGTCACACAGCCAGAGAGAGAAGCAGGGAACTGAGATTTGAAGGCAGGCAGGGCTTTCTGAGCTTGTACTCTACTGAACGGTATCAGTAAGCCATAAGTAAATACTTTCAAAGGGAAGACGACAGATGTTTGAAGCAAGGGAGTTAAGGAAATCTGTGCTGAAGACTATATATGCCTCATTTCTCATCAGTGTAGAGGAGGTTAAAAACGTAACCATCTTCTTCCTCATTCATTCTGTGTTTGTGGAAACTTCATAGTGATCAAAGCTGTCTTGGGGCAAAGTGTGAGCCCTGCTGTAAATGGAGCTTCTGTGAGGAGTGCTGCCTTTCCTCACCAGCCCAGGCCTGTCGACATAGTGCCTGGGGAGTGTTGTTTGATTCTCCTTTGAAGAGATATGTTCATTGTGCATGGCCATAGCATGGCCTCGTGAGAAGACAGAAGCTCAAAGGACCCAGTTTCGAACTCACTGGAACCTTTGAGATTTCAGTTTCTACATCTATAAAATAAGGGTACTATGGATTCTTTGAAAAGAACTAGTTTATAAAACCAGCAGGATTCTGTGTAGACCCAGATGTGCTTTGTTTGCAGACACAATGCTGTTGGCTTTTTCTCACAAAGGAGACGTCCTTGGTCTTTGCACAGAACAAGGTGGCAACTCCAGAAGACTAGTTTACTTCACTTCAGATCTGGGGGACTCTCCTGGGCAGCTCTCCCCCATATTTAGCAATTCAGATGATGTCCTTCTTTTGGCCTCTTTGTCTCAACAGCCGTCTGTTGTAGATGATGAAAGAGTCAGAAGGTCAAACATCTGTAGTTAATTGCTTTGGGCCAGAGTGACACATCATTTCCATTCACATTTCTTTGGTAAGAACTAGTGGTATGGTCAACATCACTTCAAGGAATAAGACTTATACTCCTCTGCGTAAGGGAAAGTAGAGGAGAACTAGATATTGATAAACATTAGCTCTATTGACCATAAAGACCAAAGCTCTCTTCATTAGATAAAGAGTTCATCTGGCTAATCTCTGAGTGTCTATCTTTGGGTTAGCCAGATTCAAGGTTATAGAGTGTTGGCAAGGAATAAACTTGAAGACCACTAGTTCAATTCATCCTAAATCAGGATCCTTGGGATCAATCCTAACAAACTACAATCAAACCTCTCTTAGGCCACTTTAATGTTGGAGTCTCACCACCTCATGAACTGGAAAAAATTCATGCTGAGACAACTTATTGGAAAATTCTTCCTTGCTCTCCACCTATCTTTTTTTTCTGGCACAGCCAGTTCCTAGGAGTAGTTCTCTACCCTTACAAGGAGCTGGTTCTGTACACACTGCCTCCCCCATGACCCTTTAAAGGCCTGAGGTCATCAACACGTCTCCTTCCAATCTAGGTTACATAGCTTCATTTTCCTCCACCACCCCTACATGACCTCAAATTTTCATTGTCCTGATTACCACTCTGTGTATCACCTCCTTTTAGTGTGGAGCTCACAAGTAAGCACCATTTCCCTATAGTCTGACCACTGCCAAATAAAAGGTTAACACTGCTCCTTTCTGGGGCTCTCCACAATTCTAACAATGCCACCTAAGATAATACTAGTTTTCCCAGCAGCCATATCACACTCTGGGCTCAAATTCCATTTGGACCTATTGGGAATGGAGGCCTAAGACTTATCCCTCTCCCCTTCCAGGATTCTGTCCAATGGTGTATAGACAAAAACAGATGAAAATAAAAGTGAAAAATCTTTATTAGTGGTTGGGCATGCATCCCAAGATTGACAAAAGGCAGGCGTCTTTGATTGAAACTGGAACAGTGAATTCGTTTTGGTTCACCAAGGCTGAGGGTGACCTCAGTTCTCTCCATCCTGTATTGAAGACAACTGGGGGTTCTTGTGCAAGGAGAAGTGTACTTATACTTGTAGATCTTGGATTTAGTAAAAAAATAAATAAATTAAATTAAAAGATTATTAATCTTAGGATTTTGACAATAATATATTATTTTAACAAACAATATATCATATATAAACAATCAACATTTTCTCCAACTAAACATTCCTAAAATAATCTTTCATAATTATGAATATGATTAAAATATGAATGAAAGATTTCCTAATATGTATACATTATTAAAAGCCTCCTTAATCAAACTTTCCAAATATTTACTTAAAAGTACAGGTCAAATATATGTAAGATTCTCTTTAATGTCTTAAATGCTTTGTAGTGGAGGCTTATAGTAGTTGTCCATATTTGAGTCCTCTCTTCTCCTGTGTGCAAGGGAGGACTCCCTAGCCCTTGCAGTTTGGCATGAAACTTTGGCCAATTCTGGCTAATGAGATGAGAACAAAAATGAAATGGGCCGCTTTGGGGACAAAACACTTAACTTGCCAGAAGAAGACCCTTCAATGCCATTTCGCCCTATCTCAATGTATTAGTTATCTATTACTATGTAACAAATTACCCCTAACACTTAGTGGCTTAATACAGCAAACATATATTTTCTTGCAGTTTCTGTGGGTCAGGAATTTTCAGAAACAGTTTAGCTGGGTAGTCCTGGCTCAGGGCCTCTCCTGAGGCAAGAGTCAAGATGGTGGCTGGGGAGGGGTGTGGGGGGGCGGAGCAAGATGGCGGAGGAGTAGGAGACCTGGATTTCGTCTGGTCTCAGGAATTCAGCTGAATAGGGATCAAATCATTCTGAACACCTACGAACTCAACAGGAGATCGAAGAGGAGAGTAGCAACAACTCTCTGAACAGAGAAGCGACCACTTTCTGGAAGGTAGGACGTGCGGAGAAATGAATCCGAGGCGATATTCGGGAGGATTTGAGATGGCGGGGGAGGGGGCCTCCGTCAGCCGCTTCTGGCAAGTGCTAGAGCCGCGGAGCACAAAATCGGACCTTTTAGAAGTCAGCTCAGCTGAGGGACGTCGCTCCAGTGGCTAAGCGGGAGGTGGAACCCTCGCGGGACAGTGGGGTCTCAGGACCCTCGGGGTCACAGAAAGACCGGGGGTGCCTGAGTGCAGCAGAGCTCCCAGGTATCAGAGCGGGGAAGCCGGCTGCAGAGACGGAGCCGAGGCGCGGGATCTCAGCTCGGGGTGGCCATAAACTGTGATCTGCGGCCCAGTCGGGCCACTGCTCCTCCAGCAGGGACCCAACAAGCGGCAGAGCCGGGGAGACTCCCCTTCTCCCCCGGGAGGAGCGGCGCGGGAGCGCACCACAGGGATCTGCTGGGTTTGGAGACTCCACACGGGGTCGGGTGCCAGAGATAGCAACGCTCGGTCACAGGCCGGGTGAGCACGGAGTGCGGCCGGAGACCGGGGACACGGGAGTGACTGCTTTTCTCTGGGGGCGCACTGAGGAGCGGGGCCCCAAGTTCTCAGCTCCTCTGGGTGGAGATTGGGAGGCCACCATTTTCACCCTGGTCCTCAAGCTGTACCGAGAGCTTGCAGGGAACAAAAGCCTCTGAGAGCAAACCCGAGCAGCTTGCTTAGCCCGGACTCACAAGGGCGGGGCAATTCCGCCTCCGGCAAAGACATTTGGGAACCACAGCAACAGGGCCCTCCCCAAGAAGATCAGCACGAACAGCCACCAAGCCAAGACCAAGTTACCGATCAAGGAGAACGGGAGAACTCCAGCGCTAGGGGAGTACTGCACATAGAATTCGTGGCTTTTTTTTTTTTACCATGATTCATTAGTTCATCAAAGTTAATTTTTTTAACTGTTTTTTTTTATTTTTCTTTTTCCCTTTTTCAACCAACATCTTATCAATCCCTTTTTTAAAAAAAAATTTTTTATTTGTCATTTCTAGAGTCATATTTTATCCCTTCATAGTAGTTACCCTTATTTTTGGCATAGTTGTTCTCTCTTTAAAATTTTGAGATACAGTTTCTTCTAACAGATCAAAATATACCCTAAATCACTAGTGTATGGCTTTGTTCTAGTCTCCTGCCTGATCACATTCTCTCCCTTCTTTCTTTTCTTTTTTTTTTATTTAAATCTTCTTCTTTCTTTTTTCAAACAACTTCTTATCTTATCTTATCTTTTTTAAAAGATAAAATAAAATCTTTTATAATTTTTTATAAAATCTTTTATAATTTTATAAAATCTTTTATAAAATCTTTTTTAAAATCTTTTATAATTTTCTTTTATAATCTTTTATAATTTTCATCTTTACAGTCATCTTCCATCCCTTCATTGTATCAACCCTTATTTTGTACATATATGTCTTTCTTCCTTTAAAATTTTAGGAGGCACTTTTTTCTAACAGACCAAAATACACCCAAAATCTAGTCTGTGGCACTGATCTATGCACTAGCCTGATCATATTTGATCATATTCTGCTTTTTTTTGTATTGTTCTATTTTTGTTTTTATCTTTTTCTTTTTTTTCCCTCTTTCTTTCCCTTTCTTTTCCCCTGGTTTCAGGTCTTTTCTGATTTGTATAGAGTATATTTGCTGAGGACGTTGTTAACCTGTTAGCATTTTGTTCTCTCATTCATCTCTTCTCCTCTAGACAAAATGACAAGACAAAAAAAATCACCTCAGCAAAAGGAACAAGAGGTAGTACCGTCAGCCAGGGACCTACTCAATACGGACATTAGTACAATGTCGGACCCAGAGTTCAGAATCATGACTTTAAAGATACTAGCTGGGCTTGAAAAAAGCATGGAAGTTATTAGAGAAACCCTTTCTGGAGAAATAAAAGAACTAAAATCTAACCAAGTTGAAATCAAAAAGGCTATTAATGAGGTGCAATCAAAAATGGGGGCACTAACTGCTAGGATAAATGAGGCAGAAGAGAGAATCAGCGATATAGAAGACCAAATGATGGAAAATAAAGAGGCTGAGAAAAAGAGGGAGAAACAACTACAGGATCACGAGGGCAGAATTCGAGGGATAAGCGATACAATAAGACAAAACAATATTAGAATAATTGGGATCCCAGAAGAAGAAGAAAGAGAGAGAGGGGCAGAAGGTATATTGGAGCAAATAATAGCAGAGAACTTCCCTAATGTGGGGAAGGAAACAGGCATCAAAATCCAGGAGGCACAGAGAACCCCTCTCAAAATCAATAATAATAGGTCAACACCCCGACATCTAATAGTAAAACTTATGAGTCTCAGAGACAAAGAGAAAATCCTGAAAGCAGCTCGGGAGAAGAGATATGTAACCTACATTGGTAGAAATATTAGATTGGCAACAGACCTATCCACAGAGACCTGGCAAGATAACTTCAGAGCACTAAACGAGAAAAATATGCAGCCAAGAATACTATATCCAGCTAGGCTGTCATTGAAAATAGAAGGAGAGATCAAAAGCTTCCAAGACAAACAAAAACTAAAGGAATTTGCAAACACCAAACCAGTCCTCCAAGAAATATTGAAAGGGGTCCTTTAAGCAAAGAGAGAGCCTAAAAGCAGCATAGACCAGAAAGGAACACAGACCATATACAGTAACAGTCACCTACAGGCAATACAATGGCACTAAATTCATACCTTTCAATAGTTACCCTGAATGTAAATGGGCTCAATGCCCCAATCAAAAGACACAGGCTATCAGATTGGATTAAAAAACAAGACCCATCAATATGCTGTCTGCAAGAGACTCATTTTAGACCCAAAGACACCTCCAGATTGAAAGCGAGGGGGTGGAAAACCATTTACCATGCTAATGGACACCAAAAGAAAGCTGGGGTGGCAATCCTTATATCAGACAAATTAGATTTTAAAACAAAGACTGTAATATGAGATGGGGAAGGACACTATATCCTACTTAAAGGGTCTATCCAACAAGAAGATCTAATGATTGTAAATATCTATGCCCCTAACATGGGAGCAGCCAATTATATAAGGCAATTAATAACAAAAGTGAAGAAACACATTGACAACAATACAATAATAGTGGGGGACTTTAACACCCCCCTGACTGAAATGCACAGATCATCTAAGCAAAAGATCAACAAGGAAATAAAGACTTTAAATGACACACTGGACCAAATGGACTTCACAGACATATTCAGAACATTCCATCCCAAAGCAACGGAATACACATTCTTCTCTAGTGCCCATGGAACATTCTCCAGAATTGATCACATCTTAGGTCACAAATCAGGTCTCAACCGGTACCAAAAGATTGGGATCATTCCCTGCATATTTTCAGACCACAATGCTTTGAAACTAGAACTCAATCACAAGAGAAAAGTCGGAAAGAACTCAAATACATGGAGACTAAAGAGCATCCTACTAAAGAATGAAGGGGTCAACCAGGAAATTAAAGAAGAATTAAAAAATTCATGGAAACCAATGAAAATGAAAACACAACTGTTCAAAATCTTTGGGATACAGCAAAGGCAGTCCTGAGAGGAAAGTATAGAGCAATACAAGCCTTTCTCAAGAAACAAGAGAGGTCTCAAATACACAATCTAACCCTACACCTAAAGGAGCTGGAGAAAGAACGGCAAATAAAGCCTAAACCCAGCAGGAGAAGAGAAATAATAAAGATCAGAGCAGAAATCAATGAAATAGAAACCAAAAGAACAGTACAACAGATCAACGAAACTTGGAGCTGGTTCTTTGAAAGAATTAACAAGATTGATAAACCCCTGGCCAAACTTATGAAAAAGAAAAGATAAATGACCCAAATCAACAAAATCATGAATGAAAGAGGAGAGATCACAACCAACACCAAAGAAATACAAACAATTATAAGAACATATTATGAGCCACTCTATGCCAGCAAATGAGATAACCTGGAGGAAATGGGTGCATTCCTAGAGATGTATCAACTACCAAAATTGAACCAGGAAGAAATAGAAAACCTGAACAGACCTATAACCACTAAGGAAATTGAAGCAGTCATCGAAATTCTCCCAACAAACAAAAGCCCAGGGCCAGATGGCTTCCCAGGGGAATTCCATCAGACATTTCGAGAAGAATTAATACCTGTTCTCCTGAAACTGTTCCAAAAAATAGAAATGGAAGGAAAACTTCCAAACTCATTTTATGAGGCCACCATTACCTTGATCCCAAAACCAGACAAAGACCCCATCAAAAAGGAGAATTACAGACCAATATCCTTGATGAACATGGATGCAAAAATTCTCACCAAAATACTAGCCAATAGGATCCAACAGTACATTAAAAGGATTATTCACAATGACCAAGTGGGATTTATCCCTGGGCTGCAAGGTTGGTTCAACATCCACAAATCAATCAACGTGATACAATACATTAACAAAAGAAAGAACAAGAATTATATGATCCTCTCAATAGATGCGGAAAAAGCATTTGACAAAGTACAGCATCCTTTCTTGATCAAAACTCTTCAGAGTATAGGGATAGAGGGTACATACCTCAATATCATAAAAGCCATCTATGAAAAACCTACAGCGAATATCATTCTCAATGGGGAAAAGCTGAGAGCTTTTCCCCTAAGGTCAGGAATGCTGCAGGGATATCCACTATCACCACTGCTATTCAACATAGTATTAGAAGTCCTAGCCGCAGCAGTCAGACAACAAAAAGAAATCAAAGGCATCCAAATCGGCAAAGAGGAAGTCAAAGTCTCACTCTTTGCAGATGATATGATACTGTATGTGGAAAACCCAAAAGACTCCACCCCAAAACTGCTAGAACTCATACAGGGATTCAGTCAAGTAGCAGGCTATAAGATCAATGCACAGAAATCAGTGGCATTCCTATACACCAACAACAAGACAGAAGAGAGGGAAATTAAGGAGTCGATCCCATTTACAATTGCACCCAAAACCATAAGATACCTAGGAATAAATTTAACCAAAGAGACAAAGAATCTGCACTCAGAAAATTATAAAATACTCATGAAAGAAATTGAAGAAGACACAAAGAAATGGAAAAGTGTTCCATGCTCATGGATTGGAAGAACAAACACTGTGAAGATGTCAATGCTACCTAGAGCAATCTACACATTCAATGCAATCCCCATCAAAATACCATCCACCTTTTTCAAAGAAATGGAACAAAGAATCCTAAAATTTGTATGGAACCAGAAGAGACCCCGAATAGCCAGAGGAATCTGGAAAAAGAAAAGCAAAGCTGGCGGCATCACAATTCTGGACTTCCAGCTCTATTACAAAGCTGTCAACATCAAGACAATATGGTACTGGCACCAAAACAGACACATAGATCAATGGAACAGAATCGAGAGCCCAGAAATGAACCCTCAACTCTATGGTCAACTCATCTTTGACAAAGCAGGAAAGAATGTCCAATGGAAAAAAGACAGTCTCTTCAACAAATGGTGTTGGGAATATTGGACAGCCACATGCAGAAGAATGAAACTGGACCATTTCCTTACACCACACACAAAAATAGACTCCAAATGGCTGAAAGACCTAAACGTGAGACAGGAGTCCATCAATATCCTAAAGGAGAACACAGGCAGCAACCTCTTTGACCTCAGCTGCAGCAACTTCTTCATAGAAACATCACCAAAGGCAAGGGAAGCAAAGGCAAAAATGAACTATTGGGATTTCATCAAGATAAAAAGATTTTGTACAACAAAAGAAACAGTCCACAAAACCAAAAGACAACTGACAGAATGGGAGAAAATATTTGCAAATGATATATCAGATAAAAGGCTAGTGTCCAAAATCTATAAAGAACTTCTCAAACTCAACACCCAAAGAACAAATAATCCAATCAAGAAATGGGCAGAAGACATGAACAGACATTTTTCCAAAGAAGACATCCAAATGGCCAACAGACACATAAAAAAGTGCTCGGCATCGCTCAGCATCAGGGAAATCCAAATCAACACCTAAATGAGATATCACCTCACACCAGTCAGAATGGCTAAAATTAACAAGTCAGGAAAAGACAGATGTTGGCAGGGATGCGGAGAAAGGGGAACCCTCCTACACTGTTGGTGGGAATGCAAGCTGGTGCAACCCCTCTGGAAAACAGTATGGAGGTTCCTCAAACAGTTGAAAATAGAGCTACCGTACGACCCAGCAATTGCACTACTGGGTATTTACCACAAAGATACAAATGTAGGGATCCGAAGGGGTACATGCACCCCAATGTTTATAGCAGCAATGTCCACAATAGCCAAACTGTGGAAAAAGCCAAGATGTCCATCGACAGATGAATGGGTAAAGAAGAGGTGGTATATACACACAATGGAATATTAGGCAGCCACCAAAAGGAATGAGATCTTGCCATTTGCAACGACGTGGATGGAACTGGAGGGTGTTATGCTGAGTGAAATAAGTCAATCAGAGAAAGACATGTATCATATGACCTCACTGATATGAAGAATTCTTAATTTCAGGAAACAAACTGAGTGTTGCTGGAGTGGTGGGGGGTGGGAGGGATGGGGTGGCTGGGTGATATAGACATTGGGGAGGGTATGTGCTATGGTGAGCACTGTGAATTCTGTAAGACTATTGAATCACAGATCTGTACTTCTGAAACAAATAATGCAACATATGTTAAGAGAAAAGAAAAAGAAGAAGATAGCAGGAGGGGAAGAATGAAGGGGAGTAAGTCGGATGGGGAGACGAACCATGAGAGACGGACTCTGAAAAACAAACTGAGGGTTCTAGAGGGGAGGAGGGTAGGGGGATGGGTTTGCCTGGTGATGGTTATTAAAGAGGGCACTTTCTGAGTGGAACACTGGGTGTTATGCACAAACAATGAATCGTGGAACACTGCATCAAACCTAATGATGTAATATATGGTGATTAACATAACAATAAAAAATTTTAAAAAAAGATGGCTGCCAGGACTACAGTCACCTGAAGGCTTGACTTAGGCTGAAGGATCTGCTCATATGATTGTTCATTTACATGATTGTTGGCCTGAGGCCTCAATTTCATGCTGACTGTTAGAAGAAGGCCTTAGTTTCTAGACTATTGGGCCTTCCCATAGAACCACTTGAAGGTCCTCACAACATGGCAACTGGCTTTCTCCAGAATGAATGATTCAAGACAGAATAAGGAGGAAGTTACAATGCATCTTATGATCTCGTCTCAGAAACCACATGTCATTACCACTGCAGATTTGTATTCATTAAAAGCAAGTTATCCAGTACATTCCACACGTAAAGGGAAGGAAATTAGTCTTTACTTTTTGAAGGGAAGGTATAAGATAATTTGTGGTCACATTTTAAAACCAACCCACTCAGTGATGGAAGAGGCCGCATGTTCCAGATGATGTAACTACAAGGCTGTGGAGCCTCTATTAGCCTGGGTTGCTGAGTGACTTGGTGGAGCAGAGAGCCCTTTGCTGAACTAAGATGAATATGAGTATGAGAAGGAGTAAACCATTGGGATTTTGAAATTATTTGCAATCACACCATAACCTGGGCTATCCTGACGAGTAGTCATTTTAAGACATAAACTTTAACAAAGACATAGTAATTCACAGTAAAAGTGGCAGCACAGTTACAAATTCCTTATATTGACATGGTTTTTGCCTTTACTTGTAATATTCTAAAGGTTTCATCTTTCACACCCACAGGGGACTTCAGTAATTCTATCAGATACTAATAAGTGTAGTAGACCCCAAAGTAAGTGCACGTATACCAGCACACCATTTCAGAAAAGAAGAGGTCGCAGATTCTGATCTAGAACGTGTTTGTATATCCAGAGTGATCCAAACAAAATTACTGACTGAGTTCCTCTGGATAATAAAGTTCTATTTGTTATATCCGGACTTCAGAGCCACTGCTTTTCAAAATCTAAATTTAAAGATTTAGTTTTTTGAAACTTGGTGTCTTTCCCAGAAATGATGTATTTCTAAAAGTTTCTTATGGTTAGCAATACCAAAAGTATTGTCTTGTCATTATGATAAATTGGCCTACTCTATAAATATTAACTGGAAACTTATGTATGTCTTATCGATATTGCATTATAATTAGTAGGGTCATCTTGAGGTTCCATCTACTAGGAGTGGAGAGTGGAGTATGCTCAACATTCAGCTAATTAATCATCTTAGAATACTCTTTGGGATTCTCTGTTTCATTAATTTCTGTGTAGGACCACAAGAGCAATCAATTTCTTGATTTTTCTTCCTCCCGCTTATTACATGACACACTACCCTTGGTTGAGGGATTATTTTATTTTATTTATAGCTCCCTGTTTATTCTTTCTTATTAACAGAGATGGTGAGAAATAGAACTCTCTACTTTGAAAATAGACATATGCTTCATCGAAAAATAAATACAACACACTCTCCTACTTATTAAAATCAATACAATTAAACATATCTTCATACGTGCATTCTTCTTTGGCATACATTATATTAACCATCTTCTTTTGAATACTATTATGATTTCATAGTTTTCCACTTGTTCCACAAAGTCAACTTGTTTCAGGCAACCTTCATGATTATTTTTTTCTTCCTCATTAGCTTGGTTGATGGGATCTCTTCAAACTGGCTGTTTCACCCATTCTATAGCAAATTTACTGTCACTTTTTGAAAGCGACCCCATTTCTTAGCATTAAAAAACATCTTCCCTACTCATTAATACTTTTCCTGCTCCCAGATTTGAGAACAAAATTCCTGATTCCCTTTGGTGGTACAGAGTATTGAGGACCCAAGTCTGAACCCCGGGGCACACAGGAGCTATGCCAGGCTCTGTAGCTGTCCCACCTGGATCCCTTCCCACCTCTTCCTTATGAGAACTCTGATTACATTCAGCTAGCAGTGTGCCCCACTAGACATATGGACCATCATGGATGCTTGCAGCTGAAGATGGCCCGGCCTGGTCTGGGCCACCATCATCTCTTGCTTGGATGATTATAGTAGACTTCTGTTTCCTCCTTGCTCCCCAACCTCAATTTTTCTCATACTGTGCAGATTAACTCTCCCACAATGTAATCTGGGTCACACCATTCTTCTGCCAAGACTCTCCAGTGGCCTCCATCCAACAAAGTAAAACAACACCTGTACAGTGGCCTCCAAAGCCCCTCACCGTCTCTCCTACCTTCTTGTCCATCATTTTCCTTCTTACTCAATCGTGTCCAGAACAACTGGTTTTTTTACTGCTGGTCTTTGACAGCTAAGCATATTGGGGCCGCAGGAATTTTGTACTTGCCATCCCTCTGAAGGGAACTGCTGAAATGCTCTTCTCCCAGTGTTTCTGTAGCTGACTGCCCTCTCTAAAATGGTCCTCTCCCTTCTTTAACCTCTGCTTCCCCTCAGCCTGCTCTGTCTTCCTTTAGAGATCACATCACCGTTTATTCATTGCTGCTCCCCCCAGGTAGATACCGAGTCTCGAGATGATAAGGACATTCCCCGCCCTATCCCCAACTCTGAGGACAAATAATAACCCAAATGCAGTGTATGTCTTCCATAAATACTTGTGGAGTGAGTGAACACATGGAGGCGTGTCTCTCACGGTTGTGAGAGTTCAGGCATGCGCTGCCTGTCCAACAGCACATGGAGCATGCGCGCACACGGTAACCCGGGGCGTCCTGCTCCGCTGACACGGCTCTGCAATGGCTTCCATTTCTTCAAAATGAGCACGACTTCTGTACAGGGATGTCCGAAGCCGTGCGGTGATCTGAATAGTAAAAGCCTGCCTTAAACATAAAAACAGTTGAATTCTACTTCTCATTTCCCCCAAGTAGCCCCTTCACTGTTCTTCCGCAAAACAGCACCCTAGAGGGAAAAGCATTCCAAGGCCCGTGGGATTCACACTCCCGAGGCTCGGCTGTCCCGTGCCGAAGAAGCTCCGCGTCAGCTGCACCCTGTGCCTTGTGCATCTCTTGGGGTACGCCACCCGCGTGTGATGGTCCCAGGAGCTCTGACGCTCCCGAGGAGAACCAGCAGTGTGGAGAGTGACCCATAGGCAGGGCTCAGCCTTCTGTGTTATGGCCTTGGACTCCAGGGAGCACAGCATGACCAGTGGGGGCAAGTAAGAATGATGTCAGCTTGGTATTTCTTTCATTTTGTCCCACAACGAACCCGAGGGGGTTGTAAGTTCCCCATCTTAGCAGGGATTCAAGCACAAGCTGAAGGACCAGCTGAAGCACCTGCCAGAGCTGCTGGAAGGTGTACCAAGAGCAGCCCACAGGGATGCTCCCTCAGCTTCATTATCCTCAACGCCAGTCCCACCTCTGAACTCCCTCCTTCTGCACTCCATTGGCTAAGTTAAATGGCGGTACTGTCCCTTGAGAAAACCTAGAAGAGCCTAGGGCCTGCCTAATTACTATGAGCACTCTCGTAAGCGGGAGATACTCCCCTGTCTTCTGCAGCCTCGTCTGCCTGGTGCGGAGCAGAGGGAAGCGAGAGTAGCTGACCTCCCGATCACATTACATCAGCAGCACGGGATGCATTTAGAGGCTAGGCTGCTCTCCAAACCAATAAAATGAGTTTGATCTTTCCATCGTTTCTCAAGAATACCTCCCTCCCCGTGGCTTGTTCTAGAGGATTGATATTTAAAAGTTATTTTTGGCATTTGTCGATATACATTCCTTCCAGATGTTACCCAAAGGTCCCAGGCCAGTTTAAATGACATGGGAGGCTCAAGTAAGTCCTACGGCTTTGAATAGAGTCTAAATTGGTGGCAAAACTACACTGAACAGCAAAGGCAGTTTTAGCTTGTCCTCAACTCTCTCTTGGCCAAAAATAGTATTTACATTTAAAGAAAAATAATCAACTGCTTTTTTTTTGGTGCTCACACTAATTTTCCCTCTGTTTAGACTGGGGTCAGTGTGGCTCTGTTTTCAGCTAACCTTGACATCCCCAGCCTTCTGGCCTCCTCTCTAATTAAAGAGATAGGACCGATGGCATTTTCAATTTCTTCAAAAGTGTTCAATAAACAAGCAACCATTTCAACAGGCAGCATTCTCTTTATTCTGAGATATTCTCTGTTCCTCCCTTCATATTATATGCCTTTAAGGAAATTATCTCCAACTCCCCCCCCACACACACACACACAGGCTTTCCAATCTGATGTTCATTCCAATTGGATGGGATGGAGATCCTGAGTTGAAAAACAGTGCCTCTTTTAGCTTGTCCAAATTCTTACAGAAATGAACAGTGGAACCTGGGAGTTCTTGGCTGGAAGGGATTTGTTGATGGAGATTAAGACCTAATGTTCTCCTTTCAGTTTTCAAACTTAGATCAAGAAACAGTCTTGATTCTGGAAACTACCCCGCAGAAAAGATGGAAGAAATAATTTCTTTGTCCCAGGGTCTGGGATGTCATATTTTAAATATGCACAAGGATATGTGCTTGCAAAGGAATTTGTTTTAATGTATTTTTGGAGCCATAAATAAGCTCAGCTCCATAAGTCGACTGGTGCTTGCCTTCTTTCTTATGCTGAGTACCTGATTTTGGAGATTGGGCTTGGGGGGTGGGGGCACATCCTACAGAGGGAGAGAGAAGACAATTTCAGTTGAGTACATACATTTTCATTTCTCTCTTATCCATTTTGTCACAGATTGGATTTCTGAAGACAGGTGCAACAATCTCATCTGTCCTGCAAGCTCTTCTATACTGTGACCTTGCCACCCTCATGGGGGCAGGCAGGGTCCATGCCTCCTCCTCTTGACTCTGGTGGACTTAAGAAAAAAGTAGAAAGGAAAACAAACAGGCAAAGTAGCTTCCTGCTTTTCCACTGGGACGCTGATGCTCGAGACCAGAGCTGCTGTGTAAAAAGTCTGACCAGCCTGCAGCTGACATCTTGTGGGGAAGCCCGGGGCACATGGAGAAACCACATGTAGGAGCTGAGTGAAGGGGTCATCAGGTGATTCCAGCCTTCTGCCACCAAGTCACCCCCACGTGTCCAAGGCTTCCCAGCAGAGGTCACACACCTCTCAGGGAAGAGACAAGCCATCCGACTGCATTGTGACTGACTTCCAGACTGGTAGCATCCATGGGCACAGTAAAATGATCATTTCCTGCTACCACATTTGTGATGGTTTGTTACCCAGCAAAGATGACCAGAACACCTGGCTTAACTCTGACAAGTGGCATGCCCTGCACACCACCCAGTGGCAGAGCCCAAGCGGGACCCTGTGGCCATGGAGACTCTGGCCCAAAGCCTGTCAAGCTAGAGCAGAGACTAGACATGTGGACAGATGTGGAAGGGCAACCCTAGAGGTAGAACCCAGTAGAACCCAGTGAGAGCACAGGGCTTGGGGTACACAGTGGGGTTGGTGGAGCAGGTAGGAAACCATCTCACGGGGAGACCCACAGAAAGCATCTGAAGAAGATGACATTGAATTAGTTTTGAGTAGGATTTGGTCAGCAGAAGAAAATGAAACAGCTCTGGGGGAGGGCACAGCCTGCTCATGGTGCTAAATCATGAAAGACTTGGGATGGAGCGAGAACTGACCTTTCCCTCAGCTCAGGCTCAGTGTACATGGGGAGAGAGGAGTACAGCAGAATGCAACAGTATTGGACGTGGCTGAATCACCAAAGGCCGAGGTACTAGGCTAAGGAGGTGACACTTGGCAGTGGGGCATTGCAGAAGATGAGGGAGTGGAGAAGGCAGTGTCCTGCATTTCTCCATGGGAGCCTGTGTGTGCGGAATACAGCCCATGCCCCAGCCCATTTTCTGACTTGTTATGACCATGACATGCTGGGAACTTCTGGGCACACTCCTGGGAAGAATCCTGTGTCCTGGATTCACCAAATGACCAGCAGGTCATTTGACCCCACTCAGGCTTGGGGGTCCTCTGGCAGGGGGCATCATGTCCTCCTCAGCAAGGATGATGTGGACACAACCTTCTCTCATGTGGGCCTTCCCAACTGTGTTACTTCCCCAGGGTAACACAGGGCTGGTGTCTGGGGCTGCTCAACAAAGGTCCCGGTGACATTCCTGTCCCCAGGAGCCTGGGGGGGGGGGTGCTCTGTTGCCTCCCACATCCTAAATATAAGCGTGGACCAGCCTCAGGCAAAGGCCCCTGAGCAGCCTCTCTGATGAGCTGTCTGCCCCCAGGCTCTCCCTGCCTTTCAACAGAAGCCTGGGCCTCCTGCAGAGACCCGGACTTCATTGCAGTAGATCTGTCTTAAGGCTGCTTTACTTTGAACTCTAGGGCAACTCCAGGAGTTAAAAGTGCCATTTACCTGAATGACTGATCCTTGCATTCATGTGAGAAAGTCAGCATCATGGTTGGTTTACATTTATGGAGGGATTGTGAGTAAACCTGCATTTATGAGCACCCCCTCTGTGTCGGGGCCTGGGGTAAGAGTCTCTCAGCTGCAGATCCTGGACTATAAGCCTGGAACCTCAGTTTCCTAGAGTCGCTCACTGTGTAGGGCCTGAGGCTGAGAGGTACGGGAAGCTTCTGGTGTG
Organism: Callorhinus ursinus; assembly: GCF_003265705.2. NCBI lineage: Eukaryota > Metazoa > Chordata > Mammalia > Carnivora > Otariidae > Callorhinus > Callorhinus ursinus. The sequence continues at coordinate 33,177,402 of NW_027397082.1, read as the reverse complement.
TAGCTGGTACCAGACAGGGAATGAGGAGCAGTACGGCTCTTATTAACCTATTACCAAAGGTGACTCCACAAAGCACTGTCATTTCCACTCCAGAGTTAGCCTGCAGAGGCGGAGGACTGGCCTGGGGCCATAGCGTTCGAGGTTTGTGGGCTGGACTTCAAGGCCGGGTCTGCCCTCCAAACTGGGCATCTGCTGGCGGCCCTGAGTCCTCAGGGCAAGCAGCCTCGTCTTTTGCTGGGACTCCTATGACAGCCACTGGTGAGAACTTTCTCCAGCCCACTTCTCCTGCAGCTACAGCAGTGGGCTAAACCAGGCCCCCGCCAGGTCACACTTCCCAGGTTGAGATGGGGGCCCCTTCCTGGAGGGTCACATCCAGAAGCAGAAAGGAGGATGACGGCGGCCAGGGCTGGGAGGAAGGGTGTAGAGGGCTGTTGTTTAATGGGTGTGGAGTTTCAGTTTGGGACACTAGGAAAGTTCTGGAGATGAATGGTGGGGACAGTTGCCCAATGATGCGAATGCACTCGATGCCATTGAACTGTACAGTTAAAAATGGTGAGAATGGCAAATTTTATGTTATGTATAATTTACCACACACACAAAAGATGCATCCCCTAACAGAGGAAGCCCAACCTCCTCAACTTGGCACTTGCAACCTTTACAGAAGGTCATTTAGTCAGGCTTCTTCTTCCCCTACCAGCTTCATCTGTCTGTCTGTTGGTCTGTTTGTGAGTCCTGCCAGTCTCCCCATTATGCTCAGGAACTCCATTTTCTTGGGCTTCCTCATGCACACACAACCCACACTATTTCTCGTTCTTTTTATTGTTCAGGTTGTTCTGGGGTTTCTCCTGAATCCCTCCTTACCTAACTTCTGGAAGACTCTTCCCTGGGTGGGACCTTACCAAGGGAGCCTTTCCTCACCAGGCCTCGGGGTCCTTCCTACCCCTACCCTGGGCTATGACATGTTTGGGCCCACCCTGCTGAGGACTGATCGTGTATCTCTCTCCCCACTAAAGGGGAACTACCCCTATGTCCTCCTTGTGACTCCAGCTCCTCGTCCCAGGGGCTAGCCCCACGTCCAACAGGCTAGTCCAACAGACTGCCCAAGCGGCAGTCAACAGAGTGGCAAACCTTGGGCAGTGACCTGGAGTTTTTCCCTGGAAGCAGGGGTCTCGGAGGGGACCAGCCCACTCTGGCAGTGGGGACCAACTCCTTTTGGGCAGTGTCAGCACATGGGGGCCGGTGGGCAGAGCTCCCAGGTGGGCCATAGGCAAGGGCTGGAGGTGCCCCTTCCCTGCAGTGTGACCTGGCACCCTGCCCAGGCCGGCCCAAGCCCACCATGCTGCTGGTTACAGGGAGGCAGGGGATCCAGAACTGAGTGGTGACTGCCTCGCCAAGTAGCGAGCACGGAATCCTTCCCCTAGCATCCTCCCACAACAAATCTCTTTGGGCACGGCATAGAAGGGCTCGAGGGCATGAATTATGGAGCCAGCCCTCACAGGCTGGAACTTAGGTGCTACCACTATCTGTGTGACCTTGAGCAAGTTGCTTAACCTCTCTGTGCCTCAGTCTCAACAATAAAATGGAGATAATAGTCATAACAGCTGTGTCCTAGGACTGTCCCATCGGTGCCAGACCCAGAGGAAACGCCATGCAGACCTTCCCCCAGTGTCCTTACGACTGTGGTCCCGGCATGCCCCTGACAGGCTGGCGGGAGAGTTTCGAATTACCATTCTGTAGATGACGGAGCCAAAGAAGCCGTGTGATTTGCCACCTTGGGGACAAAGCCAGGTCACGGGGGCCTCAGGGTCACTCACCTGACGTTTCTCAGACGCCCCCGCCAGGCGGGCGGCGCAGCAGGGCCTGGAGTGGGGCGGCTGGTGGCCGGGCCGGGCTGGGGGGCTGCGGAGTGGGCCTGGGCTGGGGGCGCAGCCGGCGCCCTCCCCTCTCTGGCTGGCCTGCGCAGCGCTGGGGGAGGCGGCCTGCTGAGAGCCAGAAGATAAACATATTAACTGAACTTTCCATCTGTCATTTCAGAGAGTCATTTACTGCCTAGCTGTGGTTGGAAAAATTAAGTCCTTGTAATTTAGAGTCAACATTTCTCGCGGAATCATGGTAGACGAGTTGGCCAAGTTCGCAGCGTCTCCGCAGAGCCGTCTGCCATCACAACAGGCTTGCAGCAGCGTGCTGTCGGCTCCCCTGCCGGAGGCCCCGCCGGCCTGCACTGGACACTGGTTGCTGCCGGACACAGGGCGGCCTGGGGGCCACACAGGGTGCGATGCAGGCATGGCTCAGGAGGGAGACGCGAGGCGCTGTGAGGGTGGAGCTCCAGCCCCCTCTGCCCTTCCCTCCCTCAGGCAAAACAAGTCTGGCCTGGGGTCTGGTGACCTGCAGCTGTCATTACAAAATACTGTAGACTGGGTGCTCAAGCAACAGATATTTATTATCTCAGTTCCGGAAGCTAGAAGTTCAAGATCAAGGTATGGACACAGCTGGTTTCTCCCAAGGCCTCTCCCCTTGGTTGGTAGATGACCATGTTTTCCCTGTGTCTTTGCATGGTGTCCCCTCTGTGTGCATCTGCGTCCTAATCTCTTCTTACACAGACACTAGTCAGATTGGATTAGGCCCACCCTAATGACCTCATTTTACCTTAATCACCTCTTTAAAGGCCCTATGTCCAAACACAGCCTCGTTCTCAGGAACTAGGGGTTAGGGCTTCAACATAGAGATGGGGAGGGTGCAAAATTCTGACCATAACATCCCGTAAACTCTCCGTTCCAGATTGGTTCATTTTCACCCTACCCAAGAGAAACTGGGTTTGTTGGTTCCATTTTGCAGAGGGTCTGGAAAGGCCAGGGGTTGCCCCAGCTCCCATGGCCAGCAAAGGCACACGGTGGACCCAGGGTTGGGATTTCAGGTCCATGAGTTTTGCATCACAGCACAGCTGTGCCCACCCCACAGCCCCAGGCTGGTATGTGCCAGGAGTTACACAGACTCCTCAAACCCCACAGAGGCTGCCATGCAGAATGACAGGGAGGCTGGCTTCAGCTTAGGGCAGAACCATCCGGCAGTGAGGGAAATGAAGGCTCTGGGCATCCCTCCTTGGGAAGAGTCAAGCTGAGTCCCCTGTTTGGATTGGGGTGGTCTCTTCCATGATGGACTCTTCTAATATACAGTCTACTCTTGCTAGATCCACAGATTTATCCAGCCTGGGAGTCTTCCCCAGAGATTTTCCTGCTCAGTCTGGCTTCACTAAAGCAAACATTCAGGGCCTACCAGGAGGCTAGATCATTTAGTTTTTAAAAGATCATTAAAGTCACATCAGGCTGCCCCAGAATCAGGGAGGCTCAGCCCTAGACCTCAGGAAGCAGAGTGGATATTTTAGGACTAGTCCAACGTCCTCAGTTTGAGATGGGGAAACTGAGACACTAAGTACAGCCCTGATTTATCAGACCTGAGCTGCAGCTCAGGCTGTGGCTTTGGCACAGCCATGTGGCCTACTGGTCATGGGGCCACCTCTGACTTCCCTGACCCCGTCTGGCAAAGGGCCTCACAACCTTGTGGGCGAAGCAGTAGGTGAAGAGGAGGGGCAGCCTTTCAGATCCACCTGGACTCTGTCTCCCGTTCCCGCGAGCAGAGCTGAGCAGGCCACTGACACGGATCTGCAGGGGGATGCCCAGGAGCAGAAGATGTGGGGGAGGGCACTGACAATGTGTGAAGGAAGATCTAGAAAGCTACCTCCTCGGAGGAACCTCACTCCATCCTGCCTCCACCCTCTACAGAGCTAGAAACTAAAGTTCACACTTGCCCAGACCAACAGCCCCCAAAAAGGTGGAAGTGGAACCCAAGACTCCCAGCTCCAACCCAGTATTGTCCCTGGGACTCAAAGTTACCTTTCAGGCCTCCACATGGGTTCCCAGCTGCCCGGGGGAAGGTGGGGGAACATGGGATGGCCCATGGATACTTCTGAATAGAGACCAGAGAGCCTGTTTTCAAAGAGCAGGGTGTGGGGGAAGTTCTCTGACGTCCTTCAGATGGTCAGCCGTCAACCAAGGCCCCACATACTTCTGCTATCACTACACCCAACCCCCTCCCCCAACCCTCTGCTTCCCCTGACCGGTGAGAAGGAAAAATTGGTGTGGCTGGTCAGAGTGGGTGGGTGGCCCTCTGTGGGTGGTGTTGCCCTGCTCTGATGGCACTTCCCTCCCCCAAGACTGCCTGGTCCTCCCTGTGCTTCCTCAGGAAGCCGCATGAGAAGGAAGGGCAGGGCCTGTGAATTGGAAGCCTCCCATTTTCTGCTCAGGGATGCAGAAGTCTCCCCTCTAACGGTGGGCCTGGCATGTGAGAACGAAAAGCTCTCCTAACAAACGTGGTGGCTTTTTTCCCCATCCAGGACAGCTGAGGGTGCCCTGCTTGGAGGCTCCCTCTAGGGCTGCCCCAAATCTGATCATCACGTAAGTGTAGACCCTGCTGTGGGAATGTGAAGATAGCCTGGAGATTCCTGTCCTTGCTCTTCATGCCTTTTGTAATTCATTTTATATTTCATTGCATGTGGGCAGGACCCATGAACATGGTGCCATATTGCTCCTGTAGGTTACGTTATATGGCAAGAGGGACAGTGCCGGTATGATTAAGGTCCCTAGTAGGTTGACTTGGATTTAATAAAAAGGGAGATTGTCCTGGACAGGCCTGACCATATCAGGTGAGCCCTTAGGAAGACAGGCAGCTGCAGCCCTCCGCCTGGCCTGGGAGAAAGCACAGAGCCATGCCCATGGGGGGGATCATAGTGAGGAACCACGCCATCTCTAGGAGCTATGAGTGGCCTCTGGATCACAGCCCCCAGGGAAATGGGGACCTCAGTGCCACAACCACAGGGTCCTGAATTCTGCCAACAACTTGAATGAGCCCCAGACAAGAATGTGGATGGCAGACACCATGATTTCAGCCTGATGAGACCCTAGGTAGAGGACAGCCCCCAACCTGTGCCCAGACTCTTGACCCCAGGAAACTATGAGATATCTGTGTTGTTTTAAGCCACTAAGCTTATGGTAATTAGTTACCCAGAAATCAAAACCCAGTGTACCCTCTTGCAGGCTTCTACTGACAAATCTCTCAGCACCTAGGAAGTAAGGTTTGAGCTAAGCCTGGCACCTCAGTGCTGCCTCAGTTTATCTCAGCTTAAGCATGTTTGATTGGAAACAACCATGATGTCTACAGCATATAGTTGCAACTCTGTTATGGAACGGAGGTGGGAATAATGAGAGAGGGGCAGGGGAGAGAGAGAGTGTGAGAAAGAGAGGCTCCTGCAGCTTTCCCAGACATTATGCTTTTGTTACAGCAAACATTGTCACCTTGCTTCTTTTTTACTTATTCATTTATTTTTATGTCTACAATAGCCAAAATATGGAAAGAGCCCAGATGTCCATCAACAGATGAATGGATAAAGAAGGTGTGGTGTGTATATATACAATGGAATATTATTCAGTCATCAAAAAGAATGAAATCTTGCCATTTGCAACAACATGGATGGAACTAAAGGATATTATACTAAGCGAAATAAGGCGGTCAGAGAAAGACAAATACCATATGATTTCCCTCATATGTGGAATTTAAGAAACAAAACAGCTGAACGTAAGGGAAGGGAAGGAAAAATAAAATAAGATAAAAACAGAGAGGGAGGCAAACCATAAGAGACTCTTAACTCTAGGAAACAAACTGAGGTTTGCTCGAGGGAAGGTAGATGGGGGATGGGGTAACTGGGTGATGGGCCTTAAGGCGGGCACGTGATGTACTGAGAACTGGGTGTTACATACAACTGATGAATCATTAGATTCTACCCCTGAAACTAATCATACCCTATCTATTAACTAAATTGAATTTAAATTAAAAAAAAAGAAAAAAAATTCATTTATTTTTATTTTTTTCAGTCTTGTTTCACCTTTATTTCCCCTCTCCCCCATTCCTGTTGTATTAAAGACACCATGTCTTTGTATCCATAACTCCTTCTGTATGAATCTATAAAAGATAAGAAATTTTAAAAAATCACAACAATGGTAACGTTATCACACCTATAAAACTAATAATTCCCTCTATCGTCAAATATTCGGTCAGCATCCCAATTTCTCAAAATTCATTTATTTTTAAACCTTTTTCTAAGAGTGTCAAGAATGAAGCAAAACTCAGTGAATTAATCTTCACAGCCTCTAATTAGAACTTTTTGTCGGGAGCATGGAGCATCCCTGCAGATCAAGTTACTCTGGAAAGAGAGCCCATCTGGGCATGGACCCCATGCAGCTCCATGCTGGTCGTGGCCTGAGGCCACGTGGGTATGAAAATGTTGCACAGTCTTATAAATTGCCCAAGGATGAGTAATGTTATAGATGGTAAATATCTCCATTTTGTAGTTGAAAAACAAAAGCAGGGGAAGGCAATCATTTCCTGTGGTTTCTGGAATCAAACGTCTGGTGTTGCCTTTCTTAGGTGGTGGTCAAAGCAGTGAGGGTGATGCTGGACCATCAGCACCGAGAAATATTCCCAAGGAATTTCCTGGGAACCCTTGGGCTCCTGGAAGCCCCTTGTGGTGGCCAGTGTGCTGCTCAGAGGCAGCGGGTTCTCTTCTAATCAGCGCAGAGAAGGCTGAGCTTCCCAATGGGAGAGAGGGCCACCTGACTCGTTCTGTACCGCACATTGTGAGAGGAAGTGCTGTGTGTTGCTTCTGGGATGGAGCATTGAATCGTGGGGGGGCCACTGGCAGTTCCCACCCCTCTCCTTTGGCTCTGCAGGTGGTAGAAGCCAGCAGCTGCATTCTGGGTGAGGACGGTGAGGAGCAGAGTCCCCTGTCGCCCTGCTGTGGCCATGTGACCTGAATGAGGAATCAAGCTGTGTTGTTTGAAGCCACGAGGTGTAACGGTTGGTTGTCACTGAAGCAATGCTTCACTCATACTGACTAATGGGGTCAGTCAGGGCCACTTGGGGCAGGTGTTCATCCCTACAGCCCAAGAGTCTGGATGACAGGCCATAATGACCTGAGCCATGCAGCCGTGCTAACTTAGAGAGGATTATCTGGGGTGAGGGTGTCCTGGACAGCTAGATTTTTTGGTTAATAGAAGAATATCAAAATATATTAGAATTCTGAAGGCGTGGGATTTCATTTTCTCTTACTTGTACACAGATGTAAACATATAGGAATTCTGTTTCCCACTTTTTCACTCATTTTAAACATTTCTTTATGTTGTTATAGATTTGTAAGCATCATTTTTAATGACTGAATAAATATTTCACAGTGGATTATGAAAGAATTTACTTAATCATCACCCCCTGTGCTGGGACATTTAGATTGTTTGCAATTTTGCACCAGCGTAAGTACCACTGCAATAAACATCTTTGTGCATAAAGCTTGTTTTCTGTTTAATATTATTTACTTTGGCTAAGTTCCCAGAAGTGAAATACCTGGGCATAAATGTCATGAAACCTTACCTTTTTCAAACATTCATTTTAAAAGGAAAGCATTCATCCGCCCTGAGGCCACAGGCTGGCCAGTCCCGTGAAAGTAACACACTCTTTCATTAATGAGGAAAATGGAGTCAGGCCTTGGCCATCATCCTGTCTGTTGGTTATCACTCTCCAGGACCACAGTGATGTGAGCCAAGCCCCACAAGGCCAAGCCAGCCTGGGGGGTCTGACCAAGGAATGAGGCCCCAACAACTTCAGCTCAGTACTCTCTGGCTCTAGCCTGAGTTGTGACATTCCTGAGGGCCCACCACCATCCCTTCCAAACACTTCCATTCTGTCCATGGGCCCCTAGGGTCCACCATAGCCTTCGTCCTCCACCCTGTGGACCCCATGCCCTCTGCTCCCCAGAGCCAATATCCCCTTTCCAGACTCCTGGAAATGAGTCCCAGTCATTGCTTGTCTCTCCCAGGGACAATGCTTGCCTCTCACTGGGGTCTTATGGGCTGGAGAATGGGAGGGATCCTCTCTCCCCCACTCATGCAAACACCTTGATTGGGCTATATGCCAGGATCCCTGGGACCCAACTTTTCCTGCCACCTCTTCTGGACCCTTCCTTTAACCCATGGACCTAGCTTTTTTCCCTGGGGGCCTGAGAGACATGTGAGTGGCTTCTCCAGGTGCTGAACTCAAAACTGTTCTCCCCTTCCACCCGCAAGCCCAACCCACGGCCCAGGCAAGGCTTTCTCTTCTTAGGGGTGACAAAGACACCCTCCTTGACCAAGCTGTAGTCAGGTTCCTCTGAGCCTTCATCCAGACTGGGTCTTATCCTCGGGCTGCTGGGCCCAGTGAGAGCAAAAAATCCTGTTCAACCAGTTTATCGAGACTTCCTCTCCACCCCCACCCCCAAGTTCTTCTTAGCAGCTTTCTACCCTGTCCCTCACCCTGCCTGCTGGTTATAAATTCCCATTTATCCCTGTTTCCATTTGGGGTTGAGTTCATGTCTCTCCCTTATTGCGGTAATCTTGAGTAAGGTTAACTGGTGTTGGGGAGTTCTTCAGCCCTGTGGGATGGTTGCCAGCCTCACCCACCAGGTGTGTCCTTCCCACAAAGGACACCATCACTGGTGCAAAGCCAGCACTGGCCAGCTTGTCATGACTGCCGCCTTGGTGATGCCACCCTGGCCATCATATACATGCATGCACGGGTGAGTCGGCTGATGACCGGAGCTCTTTCTGGCCCATGGAACCTTCGGTATCTCTCTAGACGTCTCTGCTGTGGAATTTCTGGGCCATATACCTCCAAGCATTGGAGAGGTGGAAACCCTGGTAAAGGGATGTTCTGAGTGTCTTCCCCGGAGAACCGAGAAAACCACACCACGCTTATGGGACATCCCAGCCTCACCTCCATCTCACAGCATTTCCTTTAAGGTCAATTCATTCATTCGCTTGACACACATTTATTGAATTGCTCCTGTATCACCTTGTCTTAAATTATCCATGGAGATTTGATATCTTCAGAGGGCTTTTATTCCCCCTTTGCCTTTAGTTTTATTGCATTTATTCAGCAAAGACTTTTGAGCAGCTGAGAATTCTTGAGATTCTGGGGCCACCACTGTGAGGCTGCCCTCTTGCAGCTCCCAGTCTCAGAGGGAAGTCTGCAAGGAGCAGAGGTCTCACGCCGAGAGGGACAATGTCTGGCCTCATTGCCAAAGATCACTCTGGTCCCCAGGTAGAAAGTGAAGCCATTAGACAGGTGTTCCTTTGTTCTATATGATGCCAAACATTTAGAGTAGATCCATTAAGATGATTTGTAAAGTGTGACTAACAATAAATGCTTAATATATTTCCCACTTCCTTCCCCACTCCCCACCTCCTTCTTTCTCCTTTCACTTTTTTTCTTCCTTCCCAGAAGGTTCTTGAGGTTGTTTGACACTGGTCACGTGCAAACTTCCCCTCCATGGTAACCTGGAAGGAAGATGGGGTTCCAGTTGCTCCAGCAGAAATTAAAATGATGCAGAGTCTCCCAGGGGGAAAGCCTCCCCTTGGGGGCTGGCCCCCCATGAAGCCCCTCCCTGGTCCTGTGATGAGGAGACACCCGCCTCACTTCCTTTCCTTGTGGCCCTAGAGCCCAGGGATGCTGTGGTTCGGGCTCTTGGACCAAGTCTCTCCCTTGCCAGCTAGCACCAATGTCCAATCTTCTATTATTTACTCAATATTTTCTTTAAATTGATTCACTTATATTGCCTGAATAAATAAAATTTAAAAGGAAACTTTATATCATAAGTATAAATATTAGTATTACTATCTGCCATAAATAGAAGAAAACTATATTAAAAAGACAATGAAAATAAAGTAAGTTTATTAAATTCTGGCAAGACACTATCTTGCCAAGTTTTTCAGATGGAAACTGTTCTGTCTTTATTACAAAGGGAAATTATCATGTGTTAGAGCAGTGTTACAGACGTGCTTTTATGGATTCAAAGAGAACTGGAAAGAGAATAACATTCACATTACAAAATTCAGTGTTACTTTATTCATTCATGTATTAAATATTTATTGGGTGCCTGAGTGGATGGTCCTTGGGACTAAGAACACAGCATTAAATATAAGATAAATAAAGTTTCTTCTCTGCAGGGCTCAGAATCCAGCAGGGAAGACAGACAAGGAACAAGTCCATAGATAAAAAACATCTAATTGTAAGAAGAAACTAAAGCAAGGAAAGAGAATAGAGAATGAAGTAAAATTAAGAATTTATTTATTCATGAGAGACAGAGAGAGAGAGAGAGGCAGAGAGGCAGAGGGAGAAGCAGGCTCCCAAGGAGCAGGGAGCCCGATGCGGGCCTCGATGCCAGGACCCTGGGATCATGACCTGAGCTGAAGGCAGACGCTTAACCATCTGAGCCACCCAGGCGCCCGAGAATGTAGTACATATTTGAAGTAGGGGTATGTTTTGCAGCAGGAGAGGTGTGATAGATCAAAGTTACGTTCTGGGCATATTGAGTTTGGGATGTATTGCTCCCAAATAAGTGTTCATTCAAATGATGATTTGAACTAGGCCAGTGTGAAGAGGTTGAGGCTGACAGGATTCATGGAGGGGTGTTAATTGCATCGACGGCTTGAAGTCACAGGCCCAAATGGGATTTCCCAGGGGGTGAGTGTCAATAGATGCTGGAGCCCTTGATACCCGCCCCACATTAATGGGCCAGGGTGATGAAGGGAGGCAGCCCATGGTGGCCAGCCTCACCCACCAGGTCTGGTTCAATGGAAGCACAATGAGGGGGAAGGTATTTACAAAGGATGAAGTGATCACTGACAAATGTTGCTGAAAGGTCAAGCCAGATGAAGACGAAGAATCCACCAGTGGGTTTGACAAGATGGCAGTCATTGCAGCGATGTTGGTGGAACAGTGGTGGGGAGAGGGGAGGGTGAACACCTGATCGAAGTGTGTTCAAGACAGGTCAGGGGTCGAGGGAAGGGAGGCTCGGAATGGAGAGGAAATGTGCTGGTCCTTCAGAACTCATGTATGTCGCCACACCTGGAACATCTCATGAAGCACCAAAAATCCAGCCGTACACAAATCGGCCTAAAAATTCACCCTGGAAATCCCAGACTCATGGGCCCCCTTTCTTCCCCTCCCCAGAGACTGGCAACGCTCCTGGAAGGGTGCCCCCGAGGTGCACTCTTCCCTGGGCAAGGTCCTTCCTCCCTAGTGAGCCCGCACGCAACACAGACGTGCTGCCGGAGAGCTGGCTTGCCTGGGCTGCAAGGCCGCATACAACCAGGGCCCTCATTCCAGAACGCAGAGAGGCGCCGGAGCCAGTCATGCTCCAGCACAGATATTTATTGATCTTGATTTGCACGATCCAAGAAAAGCTTGGCTACAGAGCTTTCTGGTCCAATTGCAAGGATGTGGGGGTTGGGCAACAGGGAAGGAAATGGGATTTTAAAAAATCTGTCTTTAAGAAAATAACTCTTTGTAAACCTGCTCTCTGTGAGCCCAGTGCACGCAATAGTGAAATGCTCTGTTACTTGCAGAGGTGGCAGTGAATAGGGGCTCTGTTAGTGGCTGATGGGGCCTCCAGAGGCAAAACATGCCAGGCAGATCAGAGAACAGCCTTCCTGGAATCCATTGTGAGCAGAACCCATGAGGAAGCGGGCCTTCCTCCTGCAAGACTTCTGCTTAAGTGGGACAGAAAAGCCCTCATGTTCACGTGCATTTGTATTTTGTCCTAATAGAGCAATTAAACTGCCCAAGGACCAGATCCGCATTTTCTCCCTGGGCTGATTCGGGAGGCTGCCTTTACACTGGCCTCCTCTGCACCTGCCTATGCTTTTGGATTTGTGGCCACCAATATTAAGAAAAGCCTGCACTAACCTTCAGAGAAAAGTTGGGGCAGTTTGACTTTTCATTTCGTGGAAAGAAAAAGACAGAAACAATTACTGAGAGATTACCATGTGGCAGGTGTCTGGAAACTGCCCCTCCTTCCGTGTTCGCTGACACCTTGTTTGGCAGATTGGCAAAGTGCAGCTTAAGGAGGCGAATGACTTGCCCAAGACAATGGTGACCGAGGGGTGTGCACTGTCTCATAATGGTTTCTTCTGATATTTTCTAACCCGTCTGACTTATTGGCAGCCAGTGGAGATTTCCGTCCTTGACTGCAAGATTTTGCAGAATGATGTCGAATGCGAAGTTGGGGGCACCAACTGTCCAGAGGTTAGATCTTAGCCACCGGTGGCCGGCCTGCTCTGTCTGGCTCACACACGGAGTGTGGTTCCTGCTGGCCCGGGGAAGGGGGGGGGCGTTGTTTGTAGCAGTGAAGGCGAATGCCCTTGGTCCGGCATGCAGGCCCTAGTCCCCCTTCCCACCATGATTTCCTCCCACGGGCTGTCCCCTCACTCCTGCACCTGTCTGACCCCATGGGCGCTGGCTTTGTGGCTCCTGTGTAGAGTTCTACCCACTCTCATATCCTTTCTCTCATGTGGTTCTTAGGACAGTTCTGGGTCTTCTGTACCATAAGGCCCCTTTCTCTAGATAAAGAAGCTGAGGCCCAGAGAGGTTCAGCAACTCGTCCCAGGACACAGAGCCAAGACTTAAGCCTAGGTCTCAAGGCCTTGGATGGCTCTGCATGGCCCCGCTCTGTGAGCTGGGAAGACCTCTGCTTTTACTCCTTTCAAACACACTAAGGCGGAGAGAAGAGCTCTTGAGACCTCAGCTCACAGGGCCACAGAACCCTACTCACCTACCAATGACAGTCTCATCACCATCTCCATATATTATTGTCTATTAAGCTCTTTGTATTGTTTATTAAGCAATTTGTATGTTCTCCCAATTGCCCCAAGAGTTTAATATTGCTATACCCATTTTATGGAGGAAGAAACTGAGGTGAAAGGATTTGCCCAAGGTCACATAGCTAGTAAATGGTAGATTCAGGATGCACACCCACATTTGTCTGGCTCTAAGACCACCATCTTTGTACTATACCCTGCCCTACAAGCCCCATGGCCTGGGTGGAAGTGAGACAGTTCCAAGCACCATGCATTTGGCTTGCTGATGCACCTATTTCCTTGTGTCTATAAACACTGGGTGATCGTGGCACAAGCAAGGGGATCAGGACAGAGCCTCAGCGGCACATTTCACACTATTCCTGAAATGATCTGCTGGAAGGATGTGCCCTTGCTCTACCTCCCTCTTTCCTTCCCTACTGCATGGCTCTCCAGAAAGACCATGTTTCCTTCCATTCTTCTTCCTGGCTACTAATACTAATTTGGAAGGACGTGAATTCAGGTCCCCAGTCGTGTTCCTCTGCCCCGAACCAAAACAGCGATGGATATGACATTTTGACAGTGTGGGGATTGATCCAACCTGTCAGCTTTGGAGACCATTGCGCCTCTCTTCCCAATGCCTCAAAACCAGGAGGTTCTCTGCCAAAGCTTCATTTCTACCACCCCCGAAGATCACCCATGATCGATGAGAGCCTTTTGGCAGTGTTAGGTTTTATCTTAACATGGCCAAGGCCCAAGGGAGCTGCAGCGAGTGAGCATGAAGCGCGCAGAGGCCTCAACCCCTCCACCAAGAGGGTCTTCTCTGAAATTCTGACTCTGGGCGGAGATGCGAGCACTTTCTCTGAGCAAAGCTTCCACTCAAGCCTTATGGCTTCGGTGTTACAGACCCAGCATGAACCTTTTGAGACGCCAACTCGTTTACTCTTGGCAAAGCTCGGCTTCCTCTCTCAAAAGAAATGAAAGCGTAGAAGACTTGTAAAGTGGACTCCAAAAGCATCATGCGTATCTACAAACTCTTAAAATCCAACATTTGGATGAGCTGCGTGAAGATGGATCGGAAACACATGGAGTGGCTTTTCTTTAAACTGCACGTGGGCCTCCAAAATTAAGGGGAAAGAGCTTGGCATGGTCCACTGGGGAGTCACAGATCTCTGAGCACTGAAAGCCTCAGCAATTGTCCCCCAGGCAGAAGATCCTTTGGCCGACTTCCCCCGGCTCTCATTTTCCTCCCAGTGGGACCTGTTAGGAGGGAAAAGAAATGAGGAATGGGAGAGGTCATGAGCGGGTAAGGGGAAGGTCCTCAGGAAGGTGGACGGTGAGCACGGGGATTATAAAGCTGTGTGGATGATCTGAGGGGTTTGGGATGAAGCTCAAGAGTTTCTTAAAATCCGTGTCTGTAAACAGGTTCTATTGTCTTCTTCCTCGGTGATTCAGGCAGTGTTCCTTCTGAGCTGGCTGTGGATCTTGCAAATGACTGTGCACATCATTTAGAAACTATTCACATCCTGGAGTGGCCAGAGCACGTAAGGTGATTGGAACCATGCGGACCATTTCCATGAAGCCTGGTAACACATAGGTCGTGTTGTCAGGGGTTATTACTCGGCTGATGTTTGAAAGCATGATCTGTTATTTTCCACCTGTTTACTTTTAAAACAAAGCCCTATTGACTAAGTGAATTCTATTTTGAAGACCTCAAATGAGACTTTGAAATCAAGTCAGCTTTCGACATCCAGCCAAGACCAGATCCCATATGTTCAAGGTTAATGGCCATCTGGACTAGAAAAGGCCAGAAGGATCACAAGATGTGTGGAAAATACATTGAAGACAAGCTCTGCCTTTCTGAAGCGCTTGCCGACCCACCCCAGAGCTGACGGCCCCCTCATCGAGGCCACCACTACATGAGTCACGCTGATTTGCAAGGGTCTGTCTAGATGTCAGAGCCTGGCACCAGGCTCCAAGTCCCATCAGGATAGTCCGAGACTTGTTTATTGCTGGATGGGGGCAGTGTGCAGCCGTGGGCAGAGCAGGAGCTGAGGCATCAGGCTGGCCTGGGGTTCAGTCTCGGTGGAGTCTTGCAGCTTTGAGAGAACTGATGGCTCACCGTGTTCCTGTTTTGCTCTGTGGCATGCGGCTCAAGAGGAGCGACTTAGCCTTGCTGCCCTTGATCCTGGGCCAGAAGTCGAGGTTGACACACCTTTCCTGAGCCCGTGGGCTTGAACATCAGAGTTCTCTGTCTCTCCGGGCTAGACATTTGCTGCAAGCAGGCTGCGTGGGCTCTGTGTCACGACATCGCCCTCCTGCTGTCCTTCTCCTGGGGCTTACAGTAGGAGGGCAGGGCTGTAGGAAAGACTCCAGCTTCTGAGGAACCACAAGGTATAGGCTTTTGACATTGACCCCGAGAGTGAGTGGAGCCCTCATATCTACTCTCTCCAGCTCTGCACCAGTGACTGCCGCCAGGCAGGGCTCCAGAGGGGAGTTGGGTGATACAGCCCCTCCAGGAGCATCCTCCGTGGGGAGGCAGACATGTAAACACAGGGATCACTGAAATACACACGGCTCAGTAGCTGAGTGACAGGGCTTGGCTACTCTTAAACTTGTGGGTTCCCATACTTTCTCTTTTATAGTAAACACGTAGCCCTTCAGTAATTAGAAAGAAAGGATTAAAGGTTTAAAAAAGGACAACGGAATACACAAAGTGACAAGACAGAGGAAGGAACAGATGTACAGCGTCACAGTGGAGTGAGGGGTTTAACTGTTGGGGTCAGGAGAGGCTTAGGGAAAGAGGATGAGTGGGGGCTCGTCAGGCCATCTGTAGACACAGGGACACCAGGAGCGTGGGTCCCCACCCAGCAGACGGGGTGGCAGGGCCTGGGGCTAGCATCAGCTCAGAGCTGCCGAAACACCCAGGGAGGGGCGGCCGGAAATGAGGATGAGACCAGGGCGGGTCGGAGCAGTCCGGGGTGCAGGCTGCACTTTCATCCTGAAGGTATCTAAGGAAAGGCACCTAGTAAAATGGTCTGAGCAAAAGGTATCTACGCGGGGGCCGGACCCAGGGCCCACATTTGCATTTTAGAGTCTGTTTGGGGTGTGTGGAAACTGGGCTGGGGTCAGAGACAACTTTATTGGGGTTTATTTTTAACCCGGTTATAAAAGCCAGCCGTGAGAGAGCCCATTCTGCGAGGGGTCTGTGTCTGTTTGAGGAGTTGGGGCAGTGGCCCCATCACACCTGCCTCCCCCAGGCTCTTCACAGTCCCCCTTCCCACTGTGGGGAGGGGGCCCCAGCGGGTTTCAACGGGCCATCAATCTTCATTAAGTTGGGCATTATCTTCAAGAGGGCGGCAGTGCTTGGAAAGGCTATTTGATGGAAGCGCTGTGACCCCAGGGTATTTAGAAATAAAGGCTAATTGACCATAGGAAAATCAAACAGATAGCATCACTGGTGCTGTGGCTGTCTCCCTGTCACACTTCCACCTCAGCCTCGACCATGGAGATGCCCTGCGTGAGCCCTGAAGACCTTCCCAGCCTCGGAAGGACCCAAGGACAGACGGACGCCTCTTCATTGGACGTGTGATGGTGGGATGGAGAGCATGCTGCTAACATGGGGCAGAGGGTCTCCACAAGGGCACGGAGGTCCTTCCCTGCAAGTAGTCCAGCCTCATCATTTGGGTGATTTTGTCATCAGAATAAAAAGCCCACTGCTAGAGGGAATTCAAAGGCAGGGCCATGCTAGATGTTTTATTGTTCTTGGCTGGATATTTGATAGCATTCAACCTGTATAGAAATTGACCATTGGAGGCACCTGGGTGGCTCAGTAGGTTGAGTGTCTGACTCTTGATTTTGGCTCAGGTCATGATCTTAAGGTCATGGGATCAAGGCCTGCATCCGGCTCTGTGCTCAGTGTGGAGTCTGCTTGTCCCTCTCTCTCTGCTCCTCCCCTGGCTTGTGCTCGCTCACTCTCTCTCTCTCAACTAAAATATTAAAAAGAAAGAAAGAAAGAAAGAAAGAAAGAAAGAAAGAAAGAAAGAAAGAAGGAAAGAAAAAGAAAGAAAGAAAGAAAGAAAGAAAGAAGTTGGCCCTTGACAAAGTACCTTCTCCTATACCATGTAGTGACTTTTCACTGGGCTGGGACTAGTGATTCAGAGGTAAAGACTGCTCCCAAGTAGCTCAAGGTCACTGTTTGGGTGTGTGTGTATGCACGTATGTGTGTAAGGGGACATTAATCGGCAAGTGTCACCACAGAAACTCAGGTTTTCTGAAGGAAGCTCAGAGACAGATTGAGAGCATAGATAGGGTCAGCTAGCTAGACCAGAACCCATTTTACAGTCAGGGAAACTGAGGCACAGGCTGCCTAAGACCACACAGTTAAAGCAGAGATTTGAATCCAGGCAAATGACATAGGCCCCTGTGAGCTCCGTCACTAGAATGTGTCATATCTCGAAGGACATGAGCACCCCAGCCTCGTAGAGTGGTCACCAGCCACTGCTGGAGCAGCTGAAAAGAACCCTGCGTGGGTCCACGCTTCTACCACCAGGGGCACGAGGGGGTCATTCCTAACTTCCATGGCTGCTGCTCGACCCAGCAGTGTGTTTTGGGGAGGGGTATGTGTGACCTCCAATGAACCCCTGACTTCACACGTTCTGCCCATCTCATAATCCACAGAGGGGCCTCACTTTCCAACATGTTTTTCCCTCGTTGATGTGTGTCGCATGTCGCACAGCATGACTTTCAAAGGGCACGCCTGACCAGGTCACACCCCACCTGCATCTCACAGGTCTACCTGACGAAGGCGAGTCGTCGCAGGGTCTTGCTTGGCTTTCATTCTATTGCTATGCATTCAGCACGTGCTCCTGGACAGCTGCCATTGTCAGCACCGGGGACGGAGCAGTGAGTGAAACGAAACCAACCAAGGAAGTATTGCTTAGAGGGTTTGGGGTCAGAGCTGACTCCAAGAGAAACACAGAAAAGACACTGCGGTGACTGGTCCCTGTACGCATCGCCTGCCAGGTGCTGTACTGAGAACTTCCTGTCCTCCCTAGGGGGCAGAGGGTACCCCCCTGCCTACCCGCCACTGGCCCAAACAGCAGTTCTCAAGTGCGCATCGGCTTCTCATGAAGGGCTTCAGACAGCACTGATCTGATCGCGGGGCCCTGCCTGGAGTTCCTGATGCAGTGGGTAGGGGTTGGGGCCCGAGGCTGCCCTTTTATTAGCAGGTTCCCTGGAATGTCGATGCTGCTTGGGGGTACACTTACAAAAACACTGCTCTGAGCACGCTCTCAGGAGAGTAGCATCGGGGGGGGCTAGGGGCCCCAGGCAGAGTGGCCTTGGAAGAAGGAGAAAGAGGAAACACAGAGAGCCCCACAGACTGCTGCCACACAGAGAGACCCGGGTCAGGTGTGCCTTCCATCCTGGGAAATGCAGCCTCCGTGTGGTCCAGGGTGTCTGCGTATTTCCAGGGAAAGCATCGCTGGACAATAGTGGACAGAATTTACATTTTGCAGGCTCTCAGATGAGAGGGGGACCACAGAGTGTCCTTGGTCGTGGGAAGGGCAAGGAAGGAGCAAGGAGTGAATATCTGTGGGCTGCATGCTTTGCCACATATAACACTGCCCGCCTGACACATGGTGTCTCCTTAGTCCTCCCCACAGCCTTGAGACCGGTGCTGTGCTCCCCATGTTCCCGTGAGGGAAGGTAGGCTCAGAGAAGTTAGACAACTTGTCCCTGCTCACAAAGTAGTGAATGGGAGAGCCTGGCTCCAAGCTGACAGCCGCGGCCTCGTGGCCACACAACGCTAGTCCAACATGAGAGACCTAGATAGAAACGAGGAGCAGCCACTATTCCATTTTGAATGGACAGAAGTTGGGTCCCCTAAAGCCTTTTTGTGGAGGAGGAGTGGAGACAGGCTGTTAGGGTCAGAAACAGGCTAGTTGTATGCCCAGTGAGGCAAGAGAGAGTCCCAGGTCACTGCAAATCTTGCGAGATATTTTTCTTCTCTCTTCCACAGATAATGGCCACTTGTCTCTGTGCACATGGCCCCTAAGGCATTGCTATAGACAGAATTGTGTCCCGCCAAATTTGTTGGAGCCCTAACTCTTCATGTGACTATATTTGGAGATAGGGCCTTTCAAGAGGTGATAGTGGTTAAATGAGATCCTAAGGAGGGTAGCCCTAATCAGACAGAATTGGTGTCTGTATAAAAGAGGAAGAGAAAGCCAATTGCCCCCCATCCCTCCCCCACTCCCTACCCCTCTCTCCCTCCCCCTCTCCCCCTCCCCCTCTCCCCCTCTCCCTCTCTCTCTAGCATGTGAGCATGCAGTGAGAAAGCAGCCTTCTGCGAGCCAGGAAGAGTCCTCACCAGAGCCCATCCATGCTGGCACCCTCATCTTTGGACTTCCCAGCCTCTAGAACTGTGAGAAAATAGATTTCTATTGTTCACATCACTCAGGCTATGGTTTTTGTATGGTAGCCCAAGCAGACCGGCACAGGAGCATTTCAACTGGGCACTGCTCCTTCAGTTTGAGGAGCTGACTGAAAATTGAAGCCATTCAAGGGTTTCAGGATAAGTGGAAGGGGCTCTACTCCTGAAACCCTTGCTCACCTGTGTTAGCTCCACAGATATGGTCCCATGTGGTTGGAGAAAGGGAATCCTGTCTCTAGAAAGACTTCTCTCTTCTCCCTGAAAATTTAATTAACAGACACTTTATCCAAATATTGTTCTGTTTCTTAGTTGACATGCTGTGGGTCAGCGTTTTCCAAGCCAATGTTTTCCGGCTGTAACCAGGGGACTTTACACACAGCCTAATGTGCAACTGCTTGTCATTCGGAGAATAGCATAATTATGGTGCCTTATTGGTGGATTTCATTAACCTCTAATGACCTTTAATTTTTTGACGTAACTTGGTTATAGACAAAGTCACGTGAGGTCAACAAAGACTTTTTGCTTTTGAATCATGGGCCAAGCTTGCAAGACGTGCACCATGAATAAGGAGGAACGAGCTCTTGGCAGAAACTTAATTTTTCCAGCAGTTATTCTAGTTCAAAACAGTTGACTATCTACTGACCTATTATCCATCTATTTATCTATCATCTATCTATCTATGATATTCCCCAAATTGCTAATGAAAAGATGATAAAGAGCACAGAGGGAAAATGTTCACGACAACAGTGAGAACAGGAAGAGTAGGCCCCCGCCGACTAGAAAGGGTTTAGCCTGGCTCTACAATCATAATCCTAATTCAATCATAAATAAGAACAAACAACTGAAGGTCATCCGATTCTTAGGGGGAATCATTAAATACACGGCCAGCAAAACTCCTGGGTCCAGCTTCTCTCTGCCCTCACTTCCAGAGGCAGCTGGGGCCATGTGTGCCCAACCTGCGGAGGGATTGGGATGCTCAGCCGTTTAGCACTGGAGGCTTGGGATTCTGCTTAGCCACTGAACATTTATTGTTCCACTTGTTAGCTTACAATATTTGTTGATATTTACTACTCTCTTGTCCCTCAAAAGTGTACTTTAAGAAGTTACTTTATTGTCGTTTCAGTGGGGTTTGGTAAGTGAGCTGAGCTAAGTGAATATGCATAAATGGAAACACACATTCCTATTACTCTTCTGAAAAAATTACATGAGGATGTGCCACAAAAGGTGCAAAAAGGTGGAGAAGGGTCTAATGAAGAGGAGAACACACATTCATCTCAGGAATCTGAAGCCATAAAGCAGTACTCAGTGCTGGGAAATCTAAGGAGGGCAGCTATGTGGCAGGGCTAGAAACAAATTGGCCAAACCAAAGAGTCTCAAGAAGAATATTTTCAAGAAAAAAGTGGATTTCACAACATAGAGCATGATTTTGGGGCCAGACCATCTTAGTGCTAAAGTGAAGGCAAAGTATTCTTTTTTTTATAACAAGAAAAATATATGGAATAGACATTCCAGGAAAGGTATATTAGGAATCCATATGAACAGTAATAAAATGTTGCATGGTTTGGGG
Source organism: Callorhinus ursinus (assembly GCF_003265705.2). NCBI lineage: Eukaryota > Metazoa > Chordata > Mammalia > Carnivora > Otariidae > Callorhinus > Callorhinus ursinus. The sequence goes on along the minus strand of NW_027397082.1, from coordinate 33,156,689 downwards.
CAAATTACAGACTATAAGGAAAGACACATGGAACAATTCCATTTGAGAAGCACCGGGTTAGTGACATGGTGCTATGGTCCCAATCACCTACTGGAATGTTACGCAGTAATAATACAATAAATGTGATTTATTTAGAATTAACCTATAAGGCAAAGCTCCAGAGACTAATTACCATCTTTCATAGATTCTAAGACACATTTTTTTTTCACATTTCAGCCTCCCTGAAGTTGGGATATACTTTATAATGGGGAATCATTGGGCAGCATTTGTGTATCTATTTACTTTTACTTCCTGAGACATAAAACAATGGTGTGTCCTAGAACTCATGACATGTTTGAGTCAATAAAGTATATTGACAGAGGAGAAAGAAGATATTCTGAGCTTTAACCGTTTGAAGTAAGAATAGAAATGACAGCGCATATAATGGAGAAGGGAGGCAAAGAGCAGGGAAATCAAAGGTTTTAATTTCTTCAACTTACAAGGCTGAGTCTTAAAAGGTGCTCTGTAGAGATCAAGAAGTAGCTTTGAGCATATTTTAAAATCATAAGGGTAAGCTTGGAGAACTGAAAACCTGACTTGTACACAGAGATGAAGTGTAGGCGGAGGAGAATCTGACGTAATTTAAATTTTCTGTCTTTTTGGAGGTTTTTTTTGTTTTTTTGTTTTTTGTTTTTTAATAGGGAGAGCCGAGAAGTGCTGTTGAGAGATGGCAGGTCAAGAAAAAGCGCTCTGGACATATTATTTAGAGCTATGGGGGTCACCACCAGGAAAAGCAGAATCAGACATTTTGAAAAGTGATTACCCCTGGAGCACAGGATCAGGAGGGAAGAGGCGGGAGAGATTTATTCTATACTTTCAGCATCGTTTGGCTCTTTTACTACTAATTGTCTCACTGGTATAAAAAATTGAAGCATTAGAAAAATATATTCTATCACTGAAAAATATACCACTAAACTTGTTTGTTAATTATCTTATACTATCCCCAGGTGAGGTGGATATGTAATTGCCTGGCATAGGGAATGCAAGTAATATAAACACATGTATTCCCTTCTATGTACATGAGAGATGTTGTGTCTCAGTCTATCTGTGGCCCAAACAGCTAGGCATTGTAGCCATGCATTCCTAAAAATAGAACCTACTACTCAAAATTTCCAGGTAGGTTTATGTTGACAATCCTCTAGCCTAGGTGGATTATAAACAAATATCTCTTTAAATAAAGCCTTCATTTCACTAAAAACCTGCTTACCATCCCTGGGAGGTAGCACTGTTCAAACCCACGTTTGGAATTCTAGAATTTATGGAGATTATTTGATTGGGGTGGTTCACTGATTTCGCTGGCTCTGAACATTCTTCAGACTAAAACCATTGTGACCATTTGATAAGGTGCATATGTTAGGGCCTCAATCCCTCATGAAAGTCTGTTTTCTAGTGGATTCAAAATAATTTTCTGTAGCGGATTATGTAACACACAGACACATGCACACACACTCCTAAGCAAGAACCCGGGCCTGAGTCATAGCCGGGCATCGCCATTTTCCCAGGAGGAGGCCAACACTTCCTGTGCTCAACTTCTTGCCAAAACTTATGGGGTCTGCTTTTAATCAGCAACCAAGAGCTGCTGCCCATCCTGTAGCTGTTGGAGAGGACAGTCTTCAATTTGTTGACATGTAAGAAGGATCGTTTCTTGAAAGATCATTCTTCCCAGCACTGTGAAATCTACATCTCTATCAAGTCAGCCTAGCAACGAGTTGGCACAATCAGTTTCACTGAACTGCTTTGCTATGTGATGCTATTTATCCAGGCCGGAGGTTACCCTATGTAAGAACTGATAAAATTTTCCTGCGACATCAGTCATCATCTCACACAACATTCCCTTTAAAAAGACCAACAGGTTTAATTCCTACCTCATCTTGTTACCAGGAACTGTTGAGATTCCGGTGGGGACTTGTTCTGCTCTGTGAACTATGGAATGCACCGGGTCCCATTCTCACATTGGCAGCAAGATTTCTTAGAGGTCAAACTCTTCTTTGCCCTTAGCAAGTGAAATATTATCATGGTGTGTGATTTTTTTTTTCATGGTGTGTGATTTTTTTAGCCTCATTCCCAGATTCATTGTTCTCTCCTTTGCTTCTCTTCCCTCTTTTATTTTTATACCATTTGAGTCTCTCTTTTGTATCCTGATAAGTCACTCTAAACTTTTTGTAACGAAAAGGAATACATGAATAACTAAAAGAACCTCCACACCAAATCCATAAAGTAGATATCTTGTGTCCATTTCACAGATGAGAATACTGATGACTGGAGACTGAGTCAGCCAAGAAGGTCTAATTTTAAAGTCCCCTGGTCTTGATACCCTTTCCTGTCATATGAGAAAGGGCCTCAGAGATGCTATTTCCTGGAGCCTGCAAGGAAATTATTAATGAAGTGAACACCCTAGGGGATATCTGTTTATGAACCACTAAAGCTAAGTGACAAACCTAGTAACTGCTATGTGTGACCTATGTCCATGGCATGATTGCTAGCGAGGCCAGCTATCTCGGCCAGGGCTGGAGTGCACTGTGCTGCAGCTTTTCCTGGTGAGGGCCAGAAGAGGAGCCCCAAACCCTGCACCAGGGATGGGGGCGTGGACCTCCCCCAGGCAATGTAACACTGCTGGCCCCCTCAGGCTCTCAGGATGCCTTTCCTCCATCTCCTTACTGCCCTTCTCTGTCCTGCCCTGGGCATCTGTGTTCTTGCGTGGAGCTCCCTGCGACTTGGCCAGGCACACATCCACCTACACACCGACGGGGGGCAAAGGGAGATGACTCAGGACACCACACAATTTGTGGCTTGCACAAATTCATCTCACCTTGATCCTCGGGGGTGATGTGAGGACAGAGGACTGCTCAGCCTCATGTGCCCACAAAAATGTTTGCTCATGGTCAGGCTTCCCCCTGCCTTTCCTCTTTGTGCCTGTAACTAGGGTTCGGAAGCCCTCTCAGCAGGAGTCAGGACAGGTGTTCTGCTCACTTCTCTCTCAGGTCCCCGGCTTAGCCCAGCACCTGGCACGTAGTAGGTGCTCAGTAAACTCTGGTTCCTTCTTGTTGTCCAGTCCTGATTTGGCCCAAGCCGCTCTTGCTCTTGAGTCTTCCCCACATGGATTTTGGGGGCTGTTTTGGCTCCTCCTTGCTCTCCTGGCTTTTACTCTCATACACTGGACCTGATAAAAGCTCCAACATGATTTATCAAACACCTCTCTCCTCCAAGCTTGAGACTCTTGGGGATTTTGAAAGGAAACAGGCTCCATGTGCTTCCAATCGGGCTCATCACGTTGTTCTGTTGGATCTGGGGGATGTGCAGAACACCCTGGAACTAGTTCATGGCTCTGCTTAAAGATGTTTTTCTTAGAAGCAGGAAGTTACGTCCTGCCAAAAAGAAATGAAAATAAAGCCCCCAAGAGTTCACTTGGGGTTCGCTGGGAGCTGTGCTGAGCTGTTGCAGCGAGCTGGGCCCTGCCTGGGAGGAAGCTGAGATGGGGGTGCAGGCAAAATGGATCTGGCAGGGCACCATCTGGGGCAGAGCGGGACACATGTCCTCCCCCTGGCCCAGGGCCTCCGTAGTGGCCCCTTCCTTCTCTTGGGTCACTCGCACGTTCGGCATTGTTGGCTGCTCCATCTGTCCCTCTGAATTTCCGAACAAGCCCAAGGGCACGTGGGAAGGGCCCAGGCCGACCCGGGAGTCCAGACCCTGGCTCTTATCTGGTGAATGTGAATCCTTGGACAAATTGCTTCACAGTTTCGATGGCAGACTTACACTAGGAGCTCAGAGGCTCCTCTTTCCTGCCCACCCTTCCTTACACGCTCACTACCAGTCCCAGCCCCCCAGCCAGGTTCAGATGAGGCTATGTGCTCAAAGTCATTTGCTGGGTGAGTGGAATTGAGCAAACAAACATCCCAGGAGTGTGAAGAGGAGCCCTGTGGGCCTTCCTGGGGAGGGGAGGGAGGGATTCCTCCCTAGGCTGCGGGTGGCCCTGGCGTGGTTCTCCTGGGACATGCTGCTCAGACCCTGGGTCAGGAGCCCGAGCAGCCTCTGCTGGAAAGGGTCGGGGTGCCATTGCTCTTTCTCTTCTTGGCAGACCCATAGAATTTATTTCTACTTTTCTACATTCATTCAATAATGCCAAGAGCCTTCTGTTTGCTCAATGAAAAAAAAAACAAAAAACTAGGGATTTGGCATAAAGCCCAAACCAGTTCTGTCTTTTACTGACTTCGCAATTTTGGAAAAACTACGTAAAAGTCTCAGTTTTCTCAACTGTAGAATGGGGATAAACATCTCTACGTTTTGGAATCCTCCTGTAGATTAAGCATTACCCAACATCCCTTGCTCCCCAGGGAAGCCAGGCCACTGGATCCATGTAGCGCTCTGTCCAGAGGCCCATCACAACCCTAATGATTCATGAATGCACATTTGTCACCTCTGAATGTCTGAGCTCCTGGAGGACAGGGGCTGTGTTTCATTCCTCTATCTGCTTCCAGACTCCAGAAGAGTCCCTGCTCCCTCAAGAGTGGGTGAAATGAATAGATAACTATTCTTATTTAAAATGCTAAATGTGATTTATTTGATTTCCCCTGTCCTGTCCTGAGAGAGTAGCTGGGCAGAAAAGAGGGACATGCCAGACCTGTGTGACAATGGTGGGGCAGAGGGGCAATGGGAACAATGGCCCTGGGAGGGGGCCCCAGGACTTGGAACTGGGGTGGGAGAGAACCATAGACTTCAGCTCTGCCAAAGAAAGAGTTTTCAACAATCGGAGGTACTTGACTCTAGAATTAGCTATCTCAGGAGATGGTGAGGTTCCCAACTCTGAACATTTTTACATAAAGCCCTGATGGCTATGTTTTAGAAATGTCTTCTTGGTAAGCCATGAGTCATGGAAGATTAGATTGCATTCAAAGTGTGGTGCACACATGATCAGTGGTATAGGAGCTGATTTTACAAAGTACACAGACCAACTTTTAAAAACAAATTATGTGTTTTGTTTCAGTTACATTGTTTGTATTTTTGTGGTTATTCTCTGCAAACCTGTTTTTAATTTATGGAGTAACAAAATTTCATTTTACAATAAATATACTAAATATAGTACCACTTACGAATAATCAAAAAATGAAATACTTTGGTGCAAATCTAGGAAAATATGTATAGGGCTTGCATGCTGAAAACTAGAAAACATTGATGTAAGAAATAAAATAATAAATAAAGGGAGAGACGTACCATAGATTAGGGACTCAACATAGTAAAGATGTCAGTTATCCCCAAGTTGAAGTACGGTTTAGTGCCATTTTATGAAAACTTCGGCAAGATTTTTTTTTGTAGATATAAGCAAAATTATTCTAGAATGTATGTGGAAAGACAAAGGATCTTGAAGAGCTAAAACAATTTTTAAAGGGAATAATAAAGTGGGAAGAATCAGTCTACCTAATTTTAAGACTTATTACATACTTACAGTAGTCAAGGTTGTGTGGTGTCTGTAGAGAGACAGACACATACATAGATCAGTGGAATGGGATAAAGAACTAAGAAACAGATCCATGCACATGCCCATGTGATTTTTTGACAAAGGGCAAGAGCTATTCAACAAAGGGAAGGTGGTCGTTCAAACAAATGTCGCTGGAGGATTTAGATGCTCATAGACAAAAAAAAAAAAAAAGGATGATAGACTTAAATGTAAAACATTGAAACCACAAAACTTAAAAAAAAAAACTGTAAGAAAGTCTCCAGGAGCTAGGGCTAGACAAAGAGTTCTTAGACTTGACACAAAAAAACCATAATTCATAAATTTAAAAACTGATAAATTAGACTTCACAAATATAAAAATATTTACTCCACAAATGAACCTGTTAAGAGGATAGAAAGATAAGCTGGGAGAAAATATTTGCAAACTGTGGATCCAACAAAGGACTAGTATCAAAAATATACAAAGAACTCTTGAAACTAAGCAATAAATGATCAAACAACCCAGTTAGTAAACGGATAAAAGACATGAAGAGACATTTCACAAAGGAGGATACACAGATATAAAATAAGCATGTGAAAAAATGTTCAACACCAACAGCCATTAGGGAAATACATATTAAAACCACAATGATATATCACTGCATACCTATCCGAATGTCTAAAATTAAAAAAAAAAAAAGTAGTGACATCACCAATGCTGACAAGCAGATGGAGAAACTAGATCACTTATACATGGCTGATGGGAATACAGAATAATACGGCCATTCTGCAAAAGTATTTGTTAGTTTCTTTCAAAACTAAACATGCAACTACCATGCAACCCAGCAATTACTGTCCTGGGCATTTACTGCAGAGAAATGAAAACCTATCTTTACACAAAAACCTGTACATGGATGTCTGTAGCAACTTTATTCTTAATAGTCAAAAGCTGGAAATAATCCAGATGTCCTTCAGTGGTGAATGGTTTGACAGTGGAATATCAAGGAATACTACTAACTTATATTCATAACACCTATCAACCTGGATGAATCTCCAGAGAGTAATGATGAATCAAGAAAGCCAATTTAAAAAACATGGGATACCAAACAATTCCCTTTATATAACACTCCTCAATATGACAGAATTGTAGAAAAGGAAAACAGTTTAGTGGTTGGTTGTTAGGGCGCAAGGTAGGGATGAGGCAGGCAGGGAACAGGTATGGTGATAAGAAAGCAACACGAGGAATCCTTATGGTGATGAAAATATTCTGTATCATGGCTATATCAATGTCAATATCCTGGCTGTGAGATTGTACTACAGTTTTTCAAGACGTCCCATTAGGGGAAACTGAAGGATATAGAGATCACTTGCTATTGTTTCTTACAACTACATATGAATTTGCAATTATCTCAAATTTTATTTATTTATTTGACAGAAAGAGACACAGCTAGAGAGGGAACACAAGCAGGGGGAGTGGGAGAGGGAGAAGCAGGTTTCCCACGGAGCAGGGAGCCCGATGCGGGGCTTGATGCCAAGACTCTGAGATCACCACCTGAGCCGAAGGCAGATGCTTAACGACTGAGCCACCCAGGCGCCCTGCAATTATCTCAAATTTAAAAAAAATAATCAAAAACTAGTAAATATACTAAAGTTGAAATGAATCCATTTAAAAAAAAGTAAGTGAAATGTTGATGACAAGTGGTACATAGATATGGCAAAACTTTTTAAGGCATCACTCGAATGACTGAGCATGAGAAACAACCCCCAGGAGGATGGTGTGGGGCATGTGATGTCAGAAATCCGGGCTTCAGGGCGCCTGGGTGGCTCAGTCAGTTAAGCGTCTGCGTTTGGCTCAGGTCATGATCCCGGAATCCTGGGATCGAGTCCCACATCAGGCTCCTTGCTCAGCGGGGAGTCTGCTTCTCCCTCTGCCCCTCACCCTATTCTCGTGCGCTCTCTCACTTTCAAATAAATAAATAAAATCTTAAAAAAAAAAAGACTTAAAAAGAAAAAAAAAAGGAATCCTGGCTTCAGGCCTGCCATCAACACTGAATAGATTACAATGCTAGGCAAGCCATCGAAGTCTTCTAAGATAGGAGTGAAATTGAAGATAGATAAAGGACTAAGATATATTTTAAGATAGGAATGAAAATGATCTTTTAAGCCTGCTTCACAGTATTGTTATGAGACTCAAGTGAGAAATAGTAGCTATTAATATCAAGGTCCTGTCTCATTCTGAGACTCTCTGATTTCATGTTAAATCAGCGAGGTCCTATCAACACTATTTATTTTAGTTACTACATAAGATGCTGCGTGCAGGTCCAGATGGATATCCTTTCTTCCTCCCACCATTCCTCCCTCCTACCGTTCCTCCCTCCCTCCATTCTTCCCTTCCTTCCTTCCTTTCTTCTTTCAGCAAACGTGTATTGAGTGCCTACTATGTATCACCTTCAGTGCTGGAGGCACGAGCTACAGAGCCAAAGGAGCATATTCCATACATTGAGAAACTAATATGTACTCTAGTGGGGCTAAGAGATAAGCCCCAAATTACTACATGGGGTGGTCATTTCTATTCTACCAAAGTACAAAGGAGGGTTCCTAATTCATCCTGGTGGGTTAGAAAAGGTTCTTTGGAGAAAGGGATATTTAAAGTGTATTTTAAAGGTGAGGAAGAAGGAGGAGGAAGAGGAGGAGGGATGGGGCAGGGGAAGAGGAGTGAGCTCTGTGTCTTTCATTATCCAGAAGGTTCTCATGCTTCATCACATGGCAGGAGAGGTCCAAGAGCAGCAAGAGGGAAAGCCCTAATGGGCAAGCAAATCTCTGCTCAGGTCATACCTGTTTCTCTCCCATTGGCCCAAGCAAGTCCCAAGGCCATGCAGGGATTCCAAGGCTGGGGAAAGACTCCAACACTCCACGGGAGGTGCGGTAAGTTCTGTGCTCGTGTTGTAGTCTACCACAGGAAGTGAGCGTAATAAAAACAGCTGCAACCCCACCGGTCACTGGACTGCATCTCTCTGGGGCTCCGGACTCCTCTGCCCCTTACCTGCCCTTGGTACCTCTTCGTGCCCCTCAGGATTTATTATTTTTAACTTGATGCACAGCCTCGTGCTCCTCTCAGCTTTTCATGCTCCTTTATGGATTGGAGGGCTTCTCCTTTGGCAAGGTCCTCATCTCCCCGAGGCTGCAGACCCTCACCTGCGCAGGAGGACTCTCTCCAGGCTGCTTCTCCCGCTGTCCTCCCTGGATGTCAGGGCTCCAAGAAAGTCCACAGCCAGGGATCCCGATATGAAAAGGCACACATATTGATATCATTTTTATAAGGATTGTACACCATTGAAAAAACTCTATTCATGCCTTCCTACCCATCCAGTCATGGAGGAAGAGTGTCCCTGGTCCTCAATACAGGCTCACCATTCCACCATTCCCCTTGTCTAGCCCATCCTCCATGCTCTTGGCCCCACAGGGCACACACTGGACCCCGAGCCTGGTGGCCCCACGGTCTATGAGGCCTCTGCTAGATGGATCTGCAGCTTTCTTTCAGGTGCCCCAACTTGGTGATGTCCCTATAAAACCTAGACCTGTGGTACACACCTTCAGGGTTCCAGGTGGCCACAATCCATGTTAAAGAGCACACCCCACACCCCATTCTGGCTGGGCCCATTTTCTGCCTTGTCCCTCTGCCGGGGGAACATATTTAATCATTGAAAACTCACTCCTTTCTGCAGTGAAGTTCTGGATGCTGGGATTCAGCATAAGACATTTCCACAACACACAAATGACACGGCTGGCTGTATTTTCACACGTCCTCCCAGGTGCCTGAGCGCCCCTCCACTGCCTCCATCAGAGCAAGGACGGTCACCAGCCGTCCTATACATTTCTGTACCGATGCCTCTGCTTCTTGGAAAGCCCCTTAGGGCGTACGAACCCCACAACAGAAAGATGGTGTCAGAACGTTTCCCTTTCCAACACATCCTAATGCTTTTGAGATTCTGGCTTCAAACAACACCAACTCACCAGCAACACCCTCAGCCAGGGGTGTGAAGTCTCCTGGGGTCTGTCACTTGATTGCTGACGTATGTGATGGCACAGAAAGCTGCTTTTTCTGTAACTCATTTGGAGAGATGAGGAACAGGTTTAGCCAAAGTCCTCTGACAGCAACTTAAGAAACTCTGGGATGAGGGATCCCGGATGCTCCCTGATGCTGTTAGCAGTATCCCTTGTGGGTACCAAAATGTGATCTGTAGACAAACAGAGCCTCGTTATAACCCAGACTTCTGCCAGAGAGCATCCTGCAGCCAGCTGGGGCCCAGGGAGTGCTCTGCTGATACGGACCAGATTGCTCTGGGAATTTGAAACTCGGTGTGGGGCTTGCCAGCACCGGGACGGCATCCCCAGACCCAGACAGATATCGATCTACTGGCGTGCCCATTCAAGGGGCTTTGCCCTTCAAGCCTCCTTCACAAAGGTGAGCCTCCTGACTCCGCAGCAAGCAGCCGGCATTGCTTTGTTAGCAAGCGGGGATGTGCCTGGGAGGGAGGGCGATGAAAAGCAGATGAAGGCAGGAGTCGGTGATGGGGCTCCTTCTGGAGAGCATTCCACTCTGGGCAGAGGGGCCTGCCAGGCTGGGGAGGTCTCTGTGTCTCCAGCACCAACTCTAGTTTGGCCCGATTTGTGGGAAATATTCCCACGTGGGGGGAACATTTTGAGTGCAGGACGGAGAGTTCTGATGCTGGAGCTCGCTGCACAAACACGCAACACCCATCAGTTGGGGTGGGTGACGGCCCGCTCCTCCCCAGAAGCATCTGTGGTCATGGACAGGCTCAGCCCCACCCACTGGAGGGGGCGCTCTTACTTTCAAAGAAGTGAAATAAAGACACCTGGTTCCTGCCTTTCCAAAGGGAGCCCTTTCTGCTGCTCTCATCACCTTTTTCCAGCAAGCTCTTATTCACTCCTCAAAGCCCTGCCCAGGGAGCACCTCCTCCGGGAAGCCCCCCTTCCTGACTGTCCAGGCTTTATGGCACTGCACACATCACATGGCATTGGCACAGGCAGTAGAGGTGCTTCCCTGCCAGACTGGGCACTCCTTATAGGCAGTGCTGATGCTCTGATAAATTGGTGCTACATAAGCATGGGTTCAGTCCACAAATATGCATTTTTGCCCTGGTTTCCCTAACTTCAAAATTGTAGAGAGCAATTCATGAGTGTGGTCTACAAAGTGAAGTCTTGTTGCTTCTGATATTTAAAATATTTTAAAATAGCATGTGTGTACCCACCTCTCACCCTCCCCAAGGAGCATCCTGTCCCGAGACCAGATCATCAGCCTTTAAAGACCCAGGGAGGCTGGCCTAGCCTCAGGTCAGCCTGATTGCCTGCCCCCATCTGCCCCGGGGGCTGCTTTCTCCTGAGCGTCATTCTTGCTGTTTCACCCCACTCCTGCAATCCTTGAGTAGAGAGTGCTGGGGCTGGGGACACAGGTGCTTAGGGCGCTAGGGCAGGACAGGGGGCAGGGGACGACTTCCCTGGCCTTCCTACAAGCTCGGCAGTGCTGGACCCGTGTTCGGTGGGCCTGACTCCATGTTCAATGACACAGGCAGATGGCTGCTTCTATTACCCACATACACGGGCACACAGACACACTCACACCCACACCCACACATGTTCCCAAGACCTGCCTAAGAAGCTCAGACAGGAGGTATGTCCAGGCTCTGCCACGACTTTTCATGCCACCTGGGGCCTGTGTGGGACCATGATAACCAATCCCTCCTTCTCTGCCTCACGGTGAATTTCCCATCGGGGACCCTGGTGAACCCCTCCTGTCAGCCCTTCAGTAGGGTCCCTGTAATCCACTCCCTAACATCAAGGTTCAAAACAAGAGGGCTGGGCATTTTGACTCCTTCCCATGAATAATATTGGGAAGAATAACCTTCCCCATACAACATGGTGGATATGTATAGTAGGCACTTGCCTGCTAACATCATTACCAAAGGGGCCCTCGGAGGTCATTAAACCCAAGAAGAACAAAAACAGTCTGTTCCCTGCATTTACTCTCACATGTGATAGAGATGTGTGAGGGTGACAGGACAGGCACACAAGCGACATTATGTGTGACCTTCGAATCACGACGGGTGTCACTTTATTCTTGTTGATGACCACTGACTCAAAGATGAGAAGCACCAAATGCACGGGAGTCCCTAATTCCTACACTGTTTCTGTTTGTTTCTCATACAGGTTCTAGTAGGAATGCTAGGGACTGAACTGTGTCCCCCTCCCCTGCCCAGTTCCATATGTTGAAGCCCTAATCCCCAAGGTGACTGCACCGGGACACAGGGCCTTTAAGAAGGTAATAAGGTTAAATAGGGTCAAAAGGGTGGGGACCTAATCCAATATGACTGGTGTCCTTACAAGAAGAGACGTCAGGGAGCACACTCTCTCCCAGTGCTTTCACTGAGGGGAGGCTGCGTGAGGACCCCGCCAGAAGGCAGCCTTCCGCAAGCCAAGGAGAGAGGCCTCAGGAGAACCAACCAGGCCAGTACCTTGATCTTGGATCTTCAGCCCCCAGAACTGTGAGAGAATAGTTTCTCTTGTTCAAGGCACCCAGTCTGTGGGATCTTGTACCCAGCAGGCTACGGTAAAAATCTGACCTGCTTGTCTGAAGGAAATGATACCCAAGATACCCAGTGAAAAACCAGGAGAGAAAGAGACCACGTGCCAAATACCACAGACCAAATACCCACAAGGGTATTTGTAGGGGATAATATTCTCAGCTGTTTAGAGATGTTTTCACCTTTCGCTTCAGTCTTTATGGGCTCATACAATGGCCACGAAACTAAAATGCAGGAAGAAAAGGAAGAGTCGGTCCTTGGCTTTTGAATTACAAACTAGATTCATGAAACTCATGGGAGTGACAATAGGGGAATAAAAAAGTATTTTTAGAAATATTTTAAAAATATTGAGAAGATAGAGCCACACTCACAAACAAGTAAGTATCAGACCAGAAACAAAAACCTTGTCTGTAGGGAGACAGACAAAGCAATTTATGTAGTATGTTAGTCGATGAGTGTTACAGAAAACAAACAAACACACAAACAAAAAATGGAAAAAAGTATGGTAGATCAGGAATGTGGGGCTGAGGGAGAGTAGGTTACAACTTAAATTTGACTTAAAAATAAAGATATTTAATATTTTCTAAGAGATAATGAAAGAAATACTATCAATCAAAACAACAGGTTTACAAAATAAAAACAGGTGACTATGAATCAAAAACAAATGAACGTATAAAAGAAAAATAATTAGATGTCCATGAAATGAAAAACGTAATCCTTAAAATAAAACAAACCTTAAATCTCCAGACCTGTACCTCTGAAACAAATAATACATTATATGTTAAAAAAAAAAAAAGATAGTAGGAAGGGAAAAATGAAGGTGGGGGGGAATCGAAGGGGGAGACGAACCATGAGAGACGATGGACTCTGAGAGACGATGGACTCTGAGAGACGATGGACTCTGAGAAACAAACTGAGGGTTCTAGAGGGGAGGGGTGTGGGGGGATGGGTTAGCCTGGTGACGGGTATTAAGGAGGGCACGTACTGCATGGAGCACTGGGTGTTATACGCAAACAATGAATCATGGAACACTATATCAAAAACTAATGATGTAATGTATGATGATTAACATAACATAATAATAAAAAAAACCTTAAATCTCAATAGATGGGATAAAAACAGGGCACAGTAAAAGACAAAATTAAAAAAAATGGAAGATAGTATCGTAAAACGTATGCAGAATGTCATACAGAAATACACAGCAATCATAAAGGCTAGTAAAAACTGAACAGTTAAGTAAAGCCAAACGTCGGTAGGAATAAGGGATACAGGTACTTCATACGCAGCTAATGGGAGCATATGCTGTATTGCAACTCTTAGGAAAGGCAGTCTTGCACTAATTAAATTAGACATGTTCCTGAAGATAGGTAGAGGATATAGATGGATAGATAAAGTAAATTGGTAACACATGCTCTAGGCACAAATAGCACTATTCTGCAGCAGTTAGAAGTAAAGAACTTGACGAACACACGGTATGGATGGCTCTTACAAAATACAGTGCTCGGTGAAAAACTAAGAAATAAAATTATCTAAATAACGCAATATTTTTCCAAGCATTAAAAATTCATGTTCAGGAAACAATATGTGTTTTTAAGATCACATGTGAACAAAACGCTGCACATGAAATAGACTGGAGTGGTCCCTCTCGTGGGAGTAAGGAAAGCAGGGGGAATCAGGTGAAACAGAGTAACTGCACGAAAGAAACCAGAGAGGCACTTGCGTGGGCCAGGCAGCATGAAGCAGGTGTGCGATTACCTTGAGCCTCTGTGTCTGAGCGCCAGAAAAAGCGGAAAAGTAAAAAAGGAGAAAGGAAGCATGGACGTTTGGAAGGGAAGCCAAGATACAGGGAGAGGCCTTGAGAATCTCAACATTCATCTAATGCAGTTTCCAGAAGTCGAGGGGAAAGAGGAGTGGCAATGTTTGAAGTGGTAACAGGTGAGAATTTTCAAGAGTTAACAAAGGACGGGACCTTCAGATTGAAAGCACACACTAAGATCAAAATAAACCTATATCTGAATACACACGGTAACCAATACATGAAATGTCAGAAGTAAAGCTGAAATCTCAAAGTTCACTAAGAGAGCGCCCACGAAGGAATCACACGCAGCACCTTCCAACCAGCCACAACAGGGGCAAGAAGACATTGAGGATTATCTTTAAAGGAACTGTCAGCCTAGAGTTCTGTTACCCCGTTAACTCTTATTCCAGAGTACACAAAATAAAGGCATTTTCTGACATATAAGACTAAGGGGTGGTTTACCACTTACTTACCTTCACTGAAAAACTACTAAATGATGAGTTTCAACAGAAAGGAAAACAAATCCCAAGAAGAGTGGGCTACAAGAAGAAATGGTGATCAAGATAGCTGATAAACTATGTTGGTAGATATAATTAACTCTTGATACAAAGATCCATTGATCTAAAACATAGATCTAAACTTATGGAAGGTGAGGGGGCCAGGGTGTTTGTGGGTACTGGAAACACACTGAAGCCATGTGCCTGGGATGCAGATAGAGATACTGAATAATTTTAGACATTGCTAGAAAAATATAAATGTGATTTTGTAAGGTGAAAATTCTAGAGGATACTCCCTCAATAGTAATAGAACTTACAAGTTCCAAAGCAACCAAGTGAGAAAAAGGAAGAAAGAAAGCATTATTAATCCAACAGACAACAGGAAAAGAGAAAAAAATTGTAGCAAAAAAAGGCGTAAGTGGAACACAACATTAAACGACAGAAATAAGCAAAAAAAAATAGGAATAATAATGCATATGAATGAATTAAACTCTCTCACTAGAAAATACAGATAATGAAACTGGATTTTTTGAATTATAACATAAGCTGCTTACAAAAGATTTACCTTAAACTAAACAACCCAGAAAGGGTGCAGATAAAAGTGTGAGTGGGGCAGGAATGGGAGTGAGGGTAAAACGAGAGAATCTAGGCTAATGCTTACTCCATCAGGGAATTAAGGTCACCACGAACTTATAGATACCTAAAATATAGTTTTGATATATATCAGTTGGATATATGTATTTATAAATACAGAAATACATGATAAATATATATATATATACACACAAAATGAATTATAATGAGTAACTGAAAAATTAACTGCTACAGTGGGGGATTTTAAGAAACTTTTCTCAGAAACTGGTCAAGGTCAAACGAAGACCTTCTTCCAAGGTCAAGAAGACAAATCCTCAACCTGATGGTATGGTGTGATTGTAATACTTCAAAAGCTTTGTGGTTGGCCTCCAAATGTGATGCCTTACTGATCAGGCTAACACCACTCATCTGTCCAGCCATATGGGGCAGGTGCTATGGCAGGTACTGGAGGCCCAGGGGTGGTCAGGGCCTATCATCTGCCTTCCAAGAGCTCACAAACCCTCAAACAGACAAACTTATTAGAGTCAAGGATGGTACTCTGGCTGGCAGAGAATAGGAGGCTTGGGTGATCCAGGAAAGATTCCCGGAGGAAGAGTTGCCTTAGCTAAGCCGTGGAGACAGGTAAGGATCAGCCAGGGGAGGAAGGCAGGTGGGGCCATAGGCCAGGTGGACAGACTCAGAGGTATGAAAGAGTATGGTATGCCAGGCAACTGGGCTGTGTTTCCTGGAACATAGCAGGTGGAGGGGAGGGGAGCGGAGAAGTGAACAGAGGGAGCAACTCGGTCATAAAGAGATGGGTTGCCTTGATGAGCTATCTGGACTGTCCCCTGAAGGTGATAGGCCAAGAGCATGAGATGTGACAAGCCCTGGGTTTCCCCATGCCTCTGGCAGTGTCATGGGGGGAGAGGGATTGGGGCCAGCAGACAGACTCCGTATGGGCCTGCTGCCACTAGGGGATCCCGTCAATCAAGCAATTCCATGTTCCCTTGTTTTTCCTTCCCCTCAACCTTTTCCTAGCACATACATTGTGCTAATCCATGCTTGCCACTAGGGGAATGGAGAAAAATAAGAGCTGGCCTGTTCTCCGAGGGTTAATAGTTTAGGTGGGGAGCTTGGCACGTAAGTTAAGTGGTTGCTATATAATGCAATAAAAGGTATCATGCACTAGTGGCGGGGTGTTTGGGAAGATTGAAAATGAGCTGATAACTCTCCCTGGGAGAAGGAGGGAGGGCTTCCTTGGGGAAGCAGCATCATATGCGCTGAGTCTGGAAGGATGGCCAGGCTCTGGCAGAGGGACCTTCACACAAAGGCACAAAGGCGTGGGCACAGACGGTGGTGGGTGGGGTTATGAGAGTTCAGTAGTGGAGGTGGCTCCATCATCTACATTTTTCACCAGTATGGAAACAGAGAGCCAGACAGGTTAGGCTGCTTGTCAAGGGCTTTGCAGCTTGTGAAGGCTGCCACAATCAGAACCGAGGTCTCCAGACCCAAGCCTTTGCTCCTTACACTACTCCAGCTATATCCCGTTCTTCACTGCTGCCTTAATTTTATTCAAAGAAATGACAATGAAAATGTATTTTTCCGGAGCGACACATTTGGGGTGTGTGCATGTGGGTGTGGGTGTGGGAGTAAATTTGCTGCAAATGAGTGTGGTTCTGGGTGCTGTGTAAGCCAGATATCCATTAGCCGACCTCTGAAACCATGCCTTTGTGGGTGACAGATGTTTGGATTCAATTATGATGATGGGAAAGTTGCTTTTCCTTCCAAGCAAAGAAAGCATTATTTGAGGGTGAAAGGCGGCCATATATAACACTGGTGATGAATATTGTTCATTGTGGAAACACTCTTTAAAAGTGCCCTGTTTAAAAGAGGGTAATGCATTCAGAAGCTTTTAACCCACTGGATTTAATTGCAACTGAGTGCCAAGATAAACCCCCTGTTAACAAACCTCCAGCTTTCTGCTGATTGCTCACACTTGCTCCCAGCTGTGAGTGGAGAATGGCAGTCAGATGCTTGGGTTGCTCACAGTGCATATAAAGATTTCGCATGTGAGCCTCCAGCTGCTGTACAAACAGGAAAATGTCCTCTCGTGGAGAGGGTGTCCAGGCTGGGGGAGGAGGGGAAAAGTAGCAGAGCCCTGCAGGGTCATCTGTGGACTAGCTCCACGGTCTTGCCTGGGATCGAGACTCAGCCAAATAGCCACCCATTACTGAACAAAATGTGACTAATTTGCAGCTCACCTAGGTTTGTTGAGAATAAATATTTTTCATTAAACATCTAGCATGAGATTTTCATTCATGTTCCAAAGTTGTCCCAAAGGGCTTGGCTTGAGTTCAGCCCTTATTAAAGTACATTTTGTTCATTTTAACAGATATTCATCGACACCAAATATGTGCCAGACACTCTGAGTTGCCCAGTGTTCGTCATCAGAGAGAACTGTAGGGAACGGAACAGAAAAGTCTAGTGCAAAATCTTTTACTGCCCGTCTTGATTAGTTCATCAACCGACATTTTAAGAATTAAGAGCAGATTGAAAAAGTTGAGAGGGGAGGAAATGGGACCATTGTCTCTGTCCAGCTTATGGTCCTCCACGCTCTCTGGCAGCTACAGACACGTGCTGATATCTTTAGGGTGGCATTCAACACTCTCCGTGGTCCACCTCTGGCTCCTTTTCCTACTTCATCTCCACTGTCACCTCTACATTCTTCCAACCTGCAATTACATACGGTGTCTGTTCATGCCATTCCCCCTTGCTAGATGCATTTGTCTTCTTAGATGAGGCATCCTTCGAGACAACACAACAATGTGAACTTTGCCTGGGTAATCCACCTTTGCTTTCCCAGTACTTAATATGAATTGTTCATATTTTATATTCTGAGAGCTCTAGGGCCGTGATGACATCCAAGGAGTAAATATCCCCCATAAAGATTTTAGACTCAGAGTCTGTATGTTTATAACCAAGGAAGTGCATAAGAAGAGGGTAGTCGCATGCCTTTCTCACCTACAGTATGTCAAGCCCTTCGTCCACATTCTCTCATTTAACCGTCCTAACAACTGTGTGGAATGGTTGGTTTGTCCCCCTCCCCCATGATAGAGGAAACTTGAGGAAGTTCGCTTGACCAGGATTACGCAACAAAAAATGGTGAGGCAGAGTTGATCCTAGGTCCATCTGCCTGCCTCAACTATACCACTCTAAGTAATAGGCTGAGATGCTATAGCTAATGCTCCCTCCTGGGGGTCTCTCTGCCGTCCGGGAGTAGAAGGGACCCTCTGTGCTCCCAGTCTAGAGTCACTGCTTTGATAGTGGGTGGCCACACCGTTCATGAGCATCATTCTGTGCACTCCCTGTTGTGGCTGAGACAACATACCGTAGAAGGACAAAGCAAGTGTTTGGCTGAGCATGTTTTCAGCTCTCCTCTAGTTTGGACAGTCAGAAAGAAAAGTCATTTCCAGATGCTCGGCTGGCTTTCCTGGGCTCCTTGGGCTGCTCTTAGGAGGTCAGTCTGAGCCTTCACTAGATCCAAACAATGCTGCCGATTCGATCCTTGGAAATTGCACTCTGCCACAATGGCCCACTCTGTACTGCTTCCGGAGGGACCAGAGGAGAATGGGAAGTGGTCATCAGTGAGCCTGGCTCATCTGAGCTGCAGGCCGACCTCAAAAGGATCTTGCTGTTAGTTTAAGAGCATCCTGATGGCAAAACTGTCACTGGGCAGCTCAGAAAAGCAATTAGGTGAGGGCAGCCCAGAGCGGCCACCCCACCTGACAGCCCCAAAGCCGCCCTTGAATGTGGGGGAGCAACCTCGTGGTTGAGCAGGTTATATTCTGGGAGCTCAAGGCACAAGCTTGTCCGAGGGAGGACCCTGCTATGGGAGGTGAATTCATTCCCATGGCAAATCTTTTCAAAGATTAGGTGGTTATAAATTGAACTTGCAATTTGATGTACACTGACAAGTCACCTTACTCAACCCAGTGTGGGTGAGAAGGTGTCATACACCTGGCTGGAAGGCCCTTCTCCACGGACCTCACCCCCGCCCATTCGATGAGGAAATGGAGACCTTGTCACTTGCTCAGGTCACATGTGAGGGGTGGCAGAGCTGGACTGTGAACTTGGGCCCCTCAACTCCTAAAGGATACTGTTCTGGGTAACTTGTGCTGTTTCCCAGGAAAGGAGCAGGGCTGCATGGGCTCAGGGGCCTGGGGGCGGGGGTGGCGGCGGGTTTATGGGCTCCACTCCATTTGTGTATGTGTGTGTGTGCTTTAGTGTCACCATGCCCCCAGATCCCAGAACATGTCCACATTTCAAAAACCCCATCACACAATTGGCACATTCAAAGAGTCTCGGGCTCCAGTAGGGACTTCAAAGGGCTTTACAAAAGTTCTCTTATTTGGTTTATAGGTCTCTAAGGCTTCATGTGTTTTTATTTTTTTGCACCAAGTGGTGGAGAATGTAATTAAACATGAACATTAACATGTCAGGTAGTAATTAGCAAAGAAAAAGGGCCTGTGCTGCCTACCAGGGGTCCTCCTCCTTCAGGCGGGTTAGACTGAGCAGGGCATGGCCCCCAGGAGTTTAGACTGAGCCCAGACCTCCCAAAGTCCACCACACCCACCCACAGTGGGGGTCGTCAGGGCCTACCATGCTGGGGCCAAAAGATCATCTATTCCTGTGCATTGATGATTATTACTAGGTACCTGCTCTGTGTCAGGACCTGGGCTGGACTTGGGGACAACAGAGGCCACAGACCTAGCTCCAACTCAATGAGGCTTCACCAGGACTTGCCAGGATCTCACCAGGATCTACCTCACCAGGACCTCACCATGCCTTCCCAAGCCTTACCAGGCCTCAACAGAACCTCACCAGAACCTCATGAGGCCTTACCAGGCCTTACGAGGCCTCAACAGATCTCAGCAGGCTTCACCAGTCTTCAACAAAACCTCACCAGGCTTCACCAGGACTCAAAAGGACCTCACCGGGACCTCATGAGGCCTCACCAGTGCCTTACCATGCCTCCCCAGGACCTCCTCAGTCCTCAGCAGCACCTTACCAGGCCTCCCCAGGACCTCCTCAGTCCTCAGCAGCACCTTACCAGGCCTCATGAGAACCTCATCAGGCTTCAACGGGACCTCCCCAAGCCTCCCCAAGCCTCCCCGGGCCTCCCCAGAGCCATCAGGACCTTGCTGCCTCTTCAGCTTTCACTCCTCCTGCCCCTCACCACTGTTCACTCTCCACTCCTCCAAGCGTGTGTGGTTCACCTCCACGGGGGCTCAGTCTATCCTGTTCCCTCTGCTAGAAGGCTTTCCCTCACACTACCTACCAGCTCCTACGAGTCTCTCAGGATTTGACTTAAAAGCCACCTCCCTAGAGAGCTCTTTTCTGACTCATAATCCTATTAAACACTCCCGCTACCCCATCTTTTTCTCTCAAGGCACCATATACTCCGTTCCTTCCCGACACTTACCACAGCTTTTAAATCTATTGTGTTTATTCTTCAACATCCCCTCCCTGCCTACAGCTACTCATTGGGGGGGGGCAGTGGATGAAACCAGGGCATGGGGATCCACGGCCATTCGTGACAGCTGTAGGCTCTGCTAGGAGGTTAGGTCAGTCCTGAGCAGGCAATGGGCTCTGTCGCCCCTGTAGCCAATGGCAGTGGGGTGCTCTGTTCTGTCTTGCCCTTCTGTCCCTGCTGCCTTCCTTCAGCCAGGCCTCCCTTGTTCCTGCTGGAGTGTGGCCACAGCCTCATCCCCTCTCCCCACCCCAAGCCTCCCCTACACCCTCTGGGAGAGTTCCCCATGGCTGCCAAGTCACAGTTCCTACAGCAGAGTCTGTTTTAAATCCTTTGGTGGCTCATTCTGTGCTTCTACCATACAGCTAAGCCCCTTCTCCCAGCACTTCCCTCGAAGGCCACCAACAAGGTGTCCTGAATATTCCGTATGTGTCCACTACACTTCCCCACCTTTACCTGAACCCCCTCCCCAGTGGTCCCCTGGGTCTCACCAGAGGCTGTCTTGCCTGCCTGAAGACAAAGCTCCAACATCATCTGGGACATGTCTGAGTGTCCCCTGCTCTCCAAACTAGCTAGTGGTGATAATTATTAGTGCATTTGCCCTACTCGCTGGGCTGAAAGCGGATGAGGCCCTGAAGGCAGGTTTGGCCCATCACAGTGTGGTTTTGAAATCTGAGGTCTAGGTTACAGTTCAGACCCTACTTCAGAAGGAGACCAGGCATAACTCAGTGTTTGTGTTTCACACTGTCACAAAGGTGTGACCCCAGCCACCGCCCGAGTGTGTGCTCTCGTGAACCCTGACAGGGAAGGCCTCCTTTGGCAGCTTTCTGCTCCTGTTTCCATTCCTGACACAAACCAGGAATACTCACATCTTCTCTGGACTCCCAGAGGTGTATCCAGAGTGAAGAGGGGACTTTCTGCACAGGCCATTTCACGGAAATGTAATAGAGTACATGAAAGCCACTCCTCTAAGATGGTCAAAAGCCATAGAATCCCAGTAAGACCCCTGGGCCTAATGTTCTAGTTTCAGCTCCTCCTCCTGTGTTCGGCATGGGGCCTTGGGGAACAGGGGCTCCTGCCCTCATGAAGATCACCTTCTAGTGAGAAAAGGAAGCAGATATTAAATCAAAATGACCCCCCCAATGAAATAATACAGCTGTGGAAAATGCCATAACAGAGCATATCTGTTGTGTGCGTGTACACGAACACACATTTGAGGACTGTTTCCTCATCAGGGAGACCAAGTATCTGAAGAATGAGATAGAAAACCATGTGAAGAGAAGGAAGGAGAACTGAGTGATGACAACAGCATATGTAAAGGCCCTGGGGCAGGTGGGAGTGTGGTGATGATTCAGGAGAGAAAAGCCTTGGGAGGCTAGAGAGGAGGGCAGGGCAGTCCACAAATGGACTCTGGCCAGGGGCAGGGATTTATTTCCATCCCACAAGCAATAAGAAACCCAGAAGGGGTTGAGAAAGGAGCAGCCCACTTAGAGTGAGGTGTCGCTGCCGCATGGGAAGTGGGTGTGGGCCTAACACAGGAGTGTGGATTTAGGCTAGGATGGAGGGTGTGGGCATGGAGGAAGGGGGTGACACATTAGCCCTGGGAAGGGTTGGGCATGGGACTTGGGAGAGCAAGGTGCCAAGGGTCACGGGGTCTCTGACACACTTGTTCAAGGATGGTGGTGCCCTCTGCTGACCTTGGAGAAGCCAGTGCTCCAGCAGGGGCCATCCTCCCCACCACCCCCACCCCGCACCCCCGGGCAGTGAGGACTCCTTCCCTCTGCCACTGCTCTTGCTCCCATCTCTCAGCTTCCCTCCTGTTCTCGGCCTCCTTTCCCCATAGGACGCCGACCACCTGGGTCCCCACGTCCTCTTCTGCCCCCAGAGAGGCAGCTATCCTCACTTGGCAAATAAAGAAACAGAGGCCCAGAGAGATTGTGGCCTGACCTCAGCTGGGCCACCCAGGCAGGCAACAGCAGCTCTGGAACTTCTGCCCCCACAGCGTGCCTCCCTGAGGAGGTGGGCCAGACCCCAGTGAGCACAGGGTTTTCTTGCTCTGGACACTGAAGACCGAGTGCAGACCCCCAAGACTGCTAAGCAGTGGTCTGGGCACTTACCCACCTGACTTGGGCAGCTGGGGGTGGTGTGTTGGTCCCCGACATGCTCTAGGCTCGGGGAGGAGGGCTGCCTGGCTGGGGTCCTGGGCACAAAGGACCAGGCCTGCTGGGCATATTTGTTGGTTGAGAAGTAAAAATGGAATATTGTTTGTTGGATATTGTTTTAAAAACCCACCCTCTGACAAGGCGTAGAGGTCTATGGTATATGGCTGTCTCGTCCTGCGGTGAGCTCTGCCTCCTTGGCCTGCCCTGTCTTTTGTGTCTCGGAACCATGAGGATAAGATCATCTGACAAGTGCGTAGGGACGGCAGCAACCCTCAGAAGGACCTCCCTAAATTGCTGGTGAAGGACGTCTCATGGCCCTTGCACAGCAGGTAAACGTCCCCCATACTTAACCTGCTTTTCCTTCGGTTTCCCTGTCAGATTATTCACCTGGGATGGCTTGTGAGTAATGTGCACTTCAGCCACTTCCTGCATCTGGAGAGCGTAAGGGGGGGATTTCAAAAATGAAATATGTCAGACTTAAAATGCACCACATCCTCTCACCCCCAGGCCCTCCCACCGTTGGTGGCATTCTGCCCTGAGAGGTCTCTCCTCCGCTCTGCCGGGCTGGGCCTCCTCCGCTCTGTCTCCAGGCTCCAAAAGAGGGAGAGAAAGAGCCGTGGAACCGGCCTGTCGGAGGGCAAACCCTGAGTTCAAGTCCCGGTCCCCCAGATCCTTGGACGAGCCCGCTGCTCTGCGTCTCCTGTGTGTCATCTGTAAACTGAGGTGACCTCCGTGCCTGCCTCACAGAGACGTGGTGACCGTAAATGAGCTCATACCTGCGGGACGGGGCCTGCGCAGGGTAAGAGGAATGCACGCGTTAGTTGCTAATTTCTCAAACACATTCTAGGTGTCGGGCACAGTGTAATTTATGCTCCGTACTTGTCCTGGCGAGTCCTCTCCACAGGCAGGGGGGTGGTGACCATTGCTGCTGTGACTCGCTGGTTAGCTTCTCTCAGTTGCACAGTGGCTGGGATGGCCCGTCCTTCAGCTTTTTGGTGAGGCACAGCTGGGTTGGCTCACATGCCAGGCGACCTTGGACTGTCGCTGAACTTCTCAGGGGCTCCATTCTCCATCTGCATAATGGGTAGATCATCGAATAAGGAGACGGTGCTACCGACTTTGGAGATCACTGTGCGGATTCCTGCTCAAGATTTGGAGAAAACAGGGTCCCGGTGACTGCAGAGTCCTGAACGACGGGGCCCTCGGACTCAGGCAATTCTCATCCACAAGCCTCCGGCTTCAGGGAGGCAGAGTGCCCAGGCTGTCTGCAGCCAGGATCACACACATGCACTGTCCCTGGGACCCCTGTGGGGTGGGCTTTCTGCCGCCTCCCGGGTAGGCTGCTCGGGACGTGGGGAGGGCCCTCTGGGTCCACTGGCTGGAATCCTTGGGCATGTGACCAAGCTTCTCTGGACCTGATTTTCCACGCTGGCCTCGCAGGGCTGCCGTGAGGATGAAGTGTGTGCCTGGCACTTGGCACGAGCTTGGTAAACAGTGGCCCTTTGTGCTATTCTTTTCTGAGGGAGCCTCTCCCTACCAGCTCACTGCCCCCTGCAGATCCTGCCAGCTTTCTGGGCTGACCCCTGTTGGTTTTGTTGCCGGGGGAGGGCTGGCTACCCAGGTCTCACGAGAGTGGGGGGAGCAAGAAAGAGACATCATGGCCCCCATCCGCCCCAGTGGGACAAGAGAGAGAGAGACCAGACATCTGCTCTCAGATTTGGTAAGGACTGTAGAGACCCCTTCCTCAGAGGGGAAGACAGAGGGTGGGAGAGGGCCTGTCACTTGTCCCAGGCCACAACTGTGCCAGTTGCTGGGCTCAGCAGGTCCCAGGCCTCATTTCCTAGTGCTTGGCCCTTTCAGCTGGAGACGCTATTCCAGAATCCTGTGTCTGCATTCATCAGTGCCTTTTCTTGGTCCTCAATGTACTTTCCTCGTTGAAGTCAGGGGTACTGGAAGGAGCTCAGCCAGCCCTGCTGGGGCCCTGTCCTCAGACCACAAATCACAGCCCAGAAATCCTAGTGACCAGAAGAGAAACACGGTCTTGGGCTTTCTCCTGAGCTTGGGTAAAAATTGCATTTGTATTTTCTCTTTCTCTCCTTTCTTTTTTTGGCCAGGCATAGAAATGTGTCAACACATTTTTTTTTTTTTAATAAATCACTGAGTTATTATCCTAAGCTTCAGCAGTGTGGGGTAGGATAGGCTGTTGTGTTACTAAAACTTTGATTACAGAGTAAACTTTGCTCTGCAATGTGGTAAGTTGTTTCTGGAACTATAGCACCTCATGGGAGAATTGTTTTAGGAATCATGTTCTCCGTGTGGAGGGCCTCCTGAGGAGGGAACTTTGGTGGGGCCAAGAGTCCTGGACACACCCAGGGGTCCATAAGCCTGCAGCCTGAGGCCACTGGGCGTCAGGCTTCCCTGCCTGGAGGAGAGCAATGTCCTTGGTCAGGGGCATCAGGGGACAATTCCTGAGAGATTGTGGTTGGACTAGCAAGGCAAGAACAGGAGAAGGGCAAGACGCCCACAACGTGCTGGCCTCCACCGGGTACCTTCCTGAGTCCCCCTCATGGCGTCCATCATCCTCAAATCAGCCCCAGTGATCTCCGTTCAGTGGAAGAAGGAAGGTGTCATTTGCTGGCCACAGACACTCGGTTAAGAGATGGGCGAGCCCCCAAAGCTGTGACTTCATGAAGCAAGGTCCACTGGTTGGTGTGGGAGAGAAAAGCAAGTTGACAAAATCTGTTTGTTTGTTTGTTTGTTTGTTTGTTTGTTTGTTTTCAGGACAAATGAGGGGGGCAAACCTAGGATGGCAAGGGGGTTAGGAGCACTCCAAGCTTAGGCCCAGCCTCTCTCACCCTTGCAGAAGGGCCCAGGCATGGGAGAGAAACTGTTCTGCAGGGCCCAGCTGAGACATGGCGTCAGATTCTAGGAGGAGCTGGGATGAATGTGGGGCGTGATGACTTGGCAGCTTCCCAGACCTGAGGTCCCCAGCCCTTAGGAAGAATGGCCACCCCAGCTGATTTCTTGGCCTTTCACCTCACCTCTTGAAGAATCTCTAAGCCAATGTGGAAGCACAGATAGGGGGAAGGGCAGTTCCCACAGTGTCTGCAAGAACTCCCAGAAGGTGCTTCCCGTGACATGGTGGACTTCTGTGCTTGCTCCCGGGCTGTCCCAGGGACGTCAGAGAAGCGCTCGTTCCCTTTTGAGGTCCGGTCTCTCAGGCGCATTCAGATCCTAGAAGCTCACAGAAGTTTATCAGCAAATCCTCTCTACCTGCCTGTATCTATCCCCATGGAGACCATCTGGGGACAGACCCACACAGTCTCAGATGCCACTGTCAGTGCAGATGATGCTCCCAGCAGTCACAGAGCCAGAGCTGTTGCCCAGAGCAATGCTAAACATGCAGGAGTCAGCCTTTCTATGGTCTCAACTGTGTCCTAAACCTTTCTCGTCTGGGGTCCCCAAAATATCTTTTGAGTTTCCTTGGGATTGGTTGTCTAGGAAGAGATCTTTGTTCCGAAACTACGAGAGTCATGAAAATCATAGGAGGAAGGGGCAGAAAGCTTCACAGGTGCAGACACTGTACATTTATGGCCAGAAATTAAGGAGTCTGGGCGGACTGAGGGTGAGGTAGGGTCTGGCCTCTGCCTAGATTAGGGGGGTCGGCCGGTTCTTTTTGGGAATGCAGAGGTACAGTTATCAGGCCATCCATCTCACGGCCTCACCGTTTTAATGAAAAAGCCTGAACTGAGGGCTGAACAATTCCTCTGGGCAGATAAGTGAGGCCACAGGACAGAAGCCCAGACCCTGGATGAGCGTAGTGAGGAAACGTTATCAAACAGATGGGTCCATTTCTACTCCTTTCTTTACATCTGTCAGAGCCCTGAGCCATAGGGCAAGGTGAGACTCAGGTCTGGAATGTTCAGTGACTTCAGAAGCCGGTTAACGACAGAGGACCAGGTGCAGACTCAGCCAGCTAGGTGGCTCCACTCATGTCTACCCAGGGAGCCAGGGGCAGGGTGAGAAGGCACTGCTAGGTGAAGGGGTGTCGCTGCCAGACCCTCACAACCCGCTTGCAGCCAAAACCCACAGAAGGCGCAGTGTCAAGCCCAGCAGATGGCCTGCCAAGCCCAAGAGGCCTGATGAGCGATAACCAGAGGCAGCCCAGCCCGGCCTGGCATTCAGGCTCCAGGCAGAAAACCAAACAAAGCCAGAGTGGGTTGGGTTTCTCCCAGGGCCACTCTCTCCTGTGGTCGGGAGAAAGAATGGGTTCTTGTGAATTCAGGCAGGAACCGGGAGTCACTGATACTTGTTTTATCTGAGCTTTGTGTGAAGGGGCTACAATAAGGACTTAAGAAAGCAAAGGCGTCACCTGGACAACCAGGCCCAGTTCTGGGTCTTCCTGCAAGGACAGCGGGACGGGGCACAAGAGCGCCAGCTCTAAGAGGGCTCAGACATTCCTCAGCAGCTCGTCGGAAGGTCCTGTGGGGCTCTAGCCTGGAGAAGAGCAAATGCAGTGGGAAGTCTGAGGCAGAGGAGAGAACAGACCTGTTTCTTAGGACACCCAGAGGACACCCAGAGGTCAAGTTAGGGCCCACAAGTGCAAGTTACAGGGAGCCTGGTTCCCGTGGGATTGAAGTGTGTCACTGAGGCTCACCCAGAGAAGCAGAACCAGTGAGAGATACATGTTTTGTTTGGTGGAGGGGACTGACAGCCCTGTCATGGAAGGTGTCTGCTAGACCGGTCTCTGCTACACGGTCTCTGCTAGGCTGCCGTCCCCACAGCTGCTGCTAGAAATTGCAGTCCCTGTGGCAGGCTGTCAGGAGGGGGGAGGGTGCAACAAGCAGGCCAGAGCCTACTAGCGGGAGCTTGGGCTGAAACCGTGTCCATCATGTGGCCCCAGACCTGGTGACAAGGGTGTCCTGGGTCCTCCATCGTGGGGTTGGGCACACACACCTGGCCCATAGCAGACTGGGCTGTGGCTTCACGGATGTCTGCCACTTCCCAGCAGACCTTCTCAGCCTCCCAAGAATCTTCCTGGAAGCCACCCTATCCAGAAACATAGCTGAAAATAAGTTCTGGGAAATGCAGCCAAGCTGACACGTTCCAGAGCCGTCGCAGTAAGGAAGACCCTTCATGCTGTCGGAGCCGCCCTGAGGTGGAGTGGGCGGCCTCTGGAGCACCTGCTTGGAACTCATGGCTTAGGATTGGCCCACAGGGACATGAACCTGCTCTTCTAAGCAATCCCCTAAGGGGCCTCTGATGGAGGGAGGGAGTGGGGGTTTCCTGGAGTGAGAGTCAGGTAGAGAGCAGGAGTCCCCGCCAGCCCCCACCAGCCTGGTGGTACCAAGGATGCAGCCATGTCTGAGCCTCCACGTGTGGGTGTGGCAGCCACTCTGGGCTCCCAGGACCGCAGCCTGGATGGACACCACTGGAATCCAGGCTTTCCCACCTTGAAATCTCAGGTAGTACCTAAGCTGGCTCTGCCCCAACCCCCCTCAGTACCACCTGACTCTGAGCTCAGTAGGCCAAACCCTGGCCAGTCCGAGAGCCACAATCCTGGGTGGGAGGTACGCAGACATTAGCTGCTCCTGGGAAAAGGCCTCAAAAATCCCACAGCAGGAACCCCTTGGAAGGAACTCTCTTGGTGAGGGGAACATTTGTTTATTGATTTAAGGAAAACTGTTGGAACTAATTACATCTCTCCCCCAAACTCAAATACAGCACTTGGCTACCTCCACACACAATAAAAAAGCGTCAGCCAGGCTGGCCCCATCCATCTTCTGCTTCCCAATTGGAGATGATGGGCACCTCCCAACCTCAGTTTTCATACCTGCCAATGAGGAGAATAAGGGAGTAATCAGTGCCCATGCATAGGACCGGCTGCATGAGCTCCAAGACCCAACGGAAAATGAAAATACAGGGCCCCTTGTACAAAAGTCACTAAGAATCTCCAGACGGTAACAGCAGAGCATTAAAGTGTGCACAGAGCCCCCTCAACTCAGAGCCCAGTGGGCCCAACCCTTCCATGCCCATGGAGCTGGCCCTGCCCACGCATATTCATTGCCCATGGCGGTATTTCTGAAGCTTGTAAAATGTGCTGTCCACTTGAAAAAAAGAGAAAAAGAAG
Organism: Callorhinus ursinus; assembly: GCF_003265705.2. Taxonomy (NCBI): domain Eukaryota; kingdom Metazoa; phylum Chordata; class Mammalia; order Carnivora; family Otariidae; genus Callorhinus; species Callorhinus ursinus. The sequence goes on along the minus strand of NW_027397082.1, from coordinate 33,127,928 downwards.
CATATATATATATATATATATATATATATATATACACACACACACACATATATATATATGATCTCATGAGCCTGGTGATCTGGATACTATAGCACCACGTCTTTGCCTAGACATATGGGTGTAGGTGAATCTATGTACAGAGAGAGGGAAAGGGCGAGAGAGGGAGAGGAGCAGGGGAACAAGTTTCCATAAGACTTTTGATTCAGAATTTCTGGTGACCAAGAATCTTAGTTGAAGTCATCCTACAGGACCCCAACTAGGAAACTAAAATCTGAATCAGTCAAAATGTCTTCCAAATGCCAACTACCACTATAAAATAACCTTTTAAAAATTAGGCCACAAAGCCACAAAGTTACCAAATATTCACAGACTGTGCTCCCCCTAAGAAGCTATCTGTGAACCTAATAGGGGTCTGCAGGCTCTGACCTGCAGGGCCAAGTCTACGGCCCCCAGCCCTCCATTCGCTGCCCTCCACAGGGCCCTTGGCCTCTTCTGTCTCCATGCCTGCTCCATTAGTACCAACCCCTTTACATTTCTGTGAAGGCCTCATGTGTCTCCTGTCTCTGGACCTGCTGTTCCTTCTGCCCGGAATGCCCCCCCCCAATCTTAAATAGCACTGAAAACATTGCTATTCCCCTCTGCAATCCAACTCCTGCACCACCTCTTTTGAGAAGACTTCTTAGATTCCCAGTGGTTATTGTTAATAATAATAATGAATAATAATAATAAATAACTTGCATTGAGTACTAACCATGGGGTAGTCCCTAGCATAAGTTTTTAACAGGTATTAACTATTTATATTTCCTGGAACCCTGGAGCCAAATGTATTCTATTCTATTATTTATTATATTATATTATATTGTTATATCATATTATTTTATCTCATATAAGCTGACATGGGGCTTAATCCCAGGACCCTGGGATCATGATCTGAGCCTAAGGCAGACACTTAACTGACTGAGCCACCCAGGGCCCTTATTTTTTTTTTTAAAGATGTTATTTGTTTGAGAGAGAGAGAGAGCAGAAGCAGGAGAGGCAGAGGGAGAAGCAGACTCCCCATTGAGCACGGAGCCCGATGTGGGGCTCAATCCTAGGACCCTGAGATCATGACCTGAGCCAAAGGCAGACGCTTAACCAACTGACTGAGCCACCCAGGCTTTAATTTTCAAAAGCTGAGTTATATTGTGTCTCAGCCTGGATTTCTTGGAGTTTATCTTGTTTTGAGTTTGCTCAGCTTTATAAAGCTGTGCCAACTTTGAAAAGCTTTCAAGCCAGTATTTCTTCAAAGACTTTTGGCCCATTTCTTTCTTCTTTTCTTCTGAAATTTCAGTAATAAGAACATTGGATCTTTATTATTGTCCAACAGGTCTCTGAAACTCTGTTCATTTTTTTTTTTTTGGTCTATTTTATCTCTGTTGTCAGATTGAGTAAATTCTATAGAGCTGTCTTCAAGTTCATTGATTCTACCTTCTATCATTTCCACTCTACTACTGAGTTCATCCAGCAATTTTTTTAAGATTTCTGTTACTGTATTTTTCAATTCCATAATTTTTATTTGGTCCTTTTAAATAAGTCCTATTGGTTTGCTGAGATGTTCTATTATTCCATTTGTTTCAAGAAATTTCATAATTGATTATGGAAGCATTTTTATGATGGTTGCTTTGAAATACTTGTCAGATGATTCCAACAGTTGATTCTTCTCAATGTTAAGGTCATTTGATTATCTTTCTCATTCAGGTTGTGATTTCCAGGTTCTCACTGTAATGGATGATTTAAAGTGTACCCTGAACACTTTGGCGACTCTAATACTCTTAAATTCTACTTAAACATTTTGTTTGAGCAGGCAGTGTCCCTGTTTATGTTTAGCCTAAAGGCCTGGCCTACTTTGTCATCTGTGGTATTATTTTTATTTACTTAATTTATCTCATTTTTTCTGAGGCTTCCACTGTTTTCTGCTGGTGCTACCTGAAGGGAGGGAAGAAGCAATTTACCCAGACTGAATGACCTGGTACCACTACATGGTACCACAGAAGTCCAGGAAGTCTCTGGACTGCATTTTGGGGAGATCTCTCTTGCCTATGGTGGATGGAGAGCACTTCCCGGTCGGGTGCTTATTGTGACAGGATCCTCTTGCTGGTGCTACCCTGTACCTCAGTGTCTCTCATTCGGGGAGAGGAATCTTGAGCCTGAGGGGACAAAGAGGCTTCCAGAGTTGGGAGCGTGTCATTGCGGTATCTCTGCGCCAGTGCCACTGGGCTTTCTGGAATCTCTTGGGGGAGGAGAATCTTGGACCCAGTAGGCAAAAAGAACACTTGTCAGCAGGGTTTGCCTGGTGTAGTGCCTGGAGGGACCCCCATTTGGGGACAGGTCTATTGGGTGGCCTTCTGCTACTAGGCCGGCTGCTGAGAAACACTAGGCCTGGATCCCCTTCTTTCGTATGAGGGGGTTGCCAGACCCATGTCATGTTGTTCCTCCCACGCTGAGGCTCCTAAACAGGTTGCCTTCCCCTTTCCACCTTTCCAAATTCTCCTTTGGTTGTCTCTTCGTTGTTTTCAGGGTTTATTGTTGTCCTTAGTGGAAAGGAGCAAGGAGAAACAGGTCTATGCCATCTTGTCCAGGAGAGAACATCTAATGTTCTTTTTGTTATGATTTGTAGCTGAACTTTCTTCTAAAAGAACGTGCACAAAGTGAAGATTTTGGGGAGTCAGTAACATGGTATCATGTCCCAAAGTAGCCTCCCTTACCAATGGAAACAAAGGAAAAGTCAGCCACAACATAGAGGTTTCTGACACCCTGCTGGTTATAGTAGAGTGGCAGAAGAAAAGCGGAGTGGGTTGTCATGGTGATATGAGGATGGGAACATTTAGAGGAATGGGATAGCATTTTTACCAATGAAATCACTATGAGGAGAAAGAAGGATAGAGATGGTTTTTATGGTGTTTGAAATGATGCTACCTAACAGGTGTGAATATCCCAGGGGCTTTGGATCCTAAAATGACCCACAAATTTTCCTACCTGGGAGCTTATGAAAATATGCATAAATCTATTGAGAGTGGGAATTTGAGTAGACTTTTGGCCTTTACATATAATCCACAGATTTCATGGCTGGTGCATGCTCCTCTATAAATGAATCTCTTTCTGTAGTCTTGTATTAGTAGTGTTGACAACCAGATGTAGTGAGACTGGCAAAGCAAAGTTTATCCCAAATAACAAGTATTCTCAGAAGTGCTAGGTGGGAAAATGTCCATGAAACTCATGTCCTTAAAACCAGGACCTGGAGTCTCTGTGGATAGGTACTACTAAAATATTTAAACTGAAGCAAACATTCAAGATTGATATTCCAGACACCTTCAAATCAATTCATTTTTCACTGTGTGGTTTGCAGTTTACTCTGGCTCTTTCTGATGGAAAAACTTGCTCACTAAGTTGTGAACCATACATCTCACATATCAGTAGGTTTGACCTTTCTGTGATACTTCTATCACATACACAATGTAAGAAAATTTGGTAACAATTATTGATGACAGAAAAAATATTGTTGAACTAATATATAAATGAATTAAGGTTTGTATGAAATTATAATCATTAGTTTACTTATGAAAGTTTTGAAGAAATTAGAAACCAAAGAAAGCACATAATCTAAATCTTGTGACAAAAGTTTTAACTTTTTTGTTTGCTGAATCTTTTTCCATTAGCTAAAATGTAACTTTAGAGTTTTAAAAGTCTTTGTCAGAAAAATGGAGTTGGACATAGGCTCTGGCTGAAATGACATTCTTATGAGTTATGAGAGGTTTTTTTTAAAGATTTTATTTATTTATTTGACAGAGAGAGACAAAACGAGAGAAGGAACACAAGCAGGGGGAGTGGGAGAGGGAGAAGCAGACTTCCCGCTGAGCAGGGAGCCCCATTCAGGGCTCAATCCCAGGACCCTGGGATCATGACCTGAGCCGAAGGCAGACGCTTAAAGACTGAGGCACCCAGGCACCCCAGTTATGAGAGTTATAAGGAGGACACCTAGACTGTATGTCCAAGAGGCAAATAACCATTTTAAAGGCATTATAATTCCTTAGCAAAAGCACCTGTGAATATTAGGTGTTGCCAAATGCAGGTGTGGCTGATATCGCTCAAGCTGGTTCGATGAAACTCATAAAGAGACAGGATAGTCAATAGGACCATTCACAAATACTGCAGCTTTCCACCACAAATATGTGCTAAAATTTGTTTCCCTGCCCCCATGTAAAGTAACATATGGCTAAATGACTTGCTTGGACAATGAAATGTGCAGAGCCCTTAAAAAACTACAAAAAATGCCCTGTTCTTTTTCCTCTGTCTCAATGCTTATGAAAGCCCATATAGAAAAGTAGTCTTGATAACCTCACATCCTTGAAAAACTACAATGAGCATAATTCCCTGCCCTGAATTTGACATGTTATATGAGTGAGAAACAAAGTTGGTTGTGTTGAATCCCTGTGATATAGGCATTGTTTGTTACTGAAATGTAACCTGGACTATGACTGATACAAGGTTTAAGGTTTATTCCAGTGTTGGTCAAGAAAGCTGTTACTCTCTACTTTGGTAAGTAACAAGAAAACAAAATTCATTAACCCAAGAACTGCTAATTAATTAAGTCCCATCTTCCATAATTTCTTTATTGCTTCAAATTTTTAGTCATTCAAATATTTAATCACTGTACAAATATTAGTGAGAACTTGTAATGGGTCTAATACCATGACCAATATATTCATGTAGAAAACTAGCATGGGTCCATAGCCCATCGTTTGCCCACATCTAGGAGTCATTCACTCATTCATACTTGGAGAAGGCATATGATTCCCCTGATTGATGGTAGGAACAAAATGGGACCACCACAATGAGGACTGAGCATCAATTGATAACACTCAGGCAAAGATAGGTCATTGGGGTTGTCAAACCCCACCACCTGAGTCCCAGAGTCTTTCATTTTGCTCTTCCCAATCCCCAGGGCTACTTGACCATTACACATATCATTATGCCTATCCTAACAAGGAACCTTCAAGTTTAAAACACTTAGACGAATTCCTGGCACAGAGTTAGCCGCCTATATATATAAGTCATGAGCATCACTATTCATATTATTATTACTGCCCCATTTTTAGATGAGAAAACTGGATCGCGAAGGGATTAGTTAACTGGTCTAAAGTCATAAGCTTGTAAGTGACTAAACTCGGACTTTAAATCAGGTTTTCTCAAAGCCCATGTTCTTTCCACAACACCAGCTACCTTTCTAGTAGCTCACATCTGAGCTACAGAGTGACCTCTCTCCAAAAACAAATGTCAAGGAGCCCAAAGGAAAGGCAAGTAGAAATGGTCAGAAAAAGAAATCATTGAGTTCTTGAACCAAAATGTAAAAATAATCAGGCAGGATTTCTGCTTCTGATCATCACAGAGTAACTGGTTCCAAATTCGTCCTCCTGCAAAAAATAATTATAACTGGACAAAATATATGATGAAACAATTTTCAAGTGTTAAATCAAAGAAAGTGCAGGCCTGTGATGTGCAAGAGAAGGGAACACATGAAGTGAGCTCCACATTCACCCTGTTTTCTGTCTGAACACAGCTTTCAAACATCAGACAGAAAGGCACAAGTGGGGTGCAAGCAGAAAATATTTCACTAACCTGAGGAGGCATAAATGAGAGAGGGCATTCAAGTTGCTAAAGTGGCTAGAATTTGTGGGGCAGAGCATTGGACAAAAAGGAGTTTCCCAGTGAGCCCCAGAAGTCTGCATGGGGGGCGCCTAGGTGGCTCAGTCAGTTAAGCGTCCGCCTTCGGCTCAGGTCAGGATCCCAGGGTCCTGGGATTGAGTCCCACATCAGACTCCCTGCTCAGTGGAGAGCCTGCTTCTCCCTCTCCCTCTGCCTGCTGCTCCACCTACTTGTGCCCTCTCTCTATCTCTCTGTCAAATAAATAAATACAATGTTAAAAAAAAAAAAAAAGTCTGCATGAGGATCTCCCACAGGTCTCTTGTGAGGTCCAGGCTGTGAATATGCAGGATGAGATTCCAGATGGCCTGGAAGTGATCACATGCTATGGGACTGAGAGCTGAGTAATGCCACAAGGCTGTGCAGAGCTAGGAGCCTCCACAATTCCAACCAGTCAGAGTTCAGATAAGTCTGATTGCCTCAGACATTCACCTGAGACCTAGAAAGGGCGGATCTAAGAGTAAGGACCACAGCCTTGAGTAAGGTCCTTGCCTAGGACTAAGATAAGAAATTAGGTTCAAAATCAAAACAATCGACAAACCAACAAACAACATTTACACGCTTGCCCCAACAGAGACCAAAACCAAAGCTGACAGAACAGAAAGACTCCACTGGTGATTCGATTGCCCACCAAATTCAACATCCTATGAAAGAAAATGACTCAACTCAGACACCCTGCATCACCTAAAGTGTCTGCATGCAATAAAAAAATCTTACATGTGAAAAAACGGGAAAATAGAACCCATTATCAAAGAAACAGGAAAATGCTTCTCATAATAGAGACAACAAAGAGCCAATAGGAAGAGAATCCAAGGTGGTCCAGATGTGGAACAATAGGCAAGGTTATTAAAGTAGCTGGTATAAATACGTTTAAGGACTGAAAGAAAAATATAGTCATATTGAAGTAAATGAAAATTTTAGAAATGAAAAGTAAAGTCTATCTAAAAAGAGAAATTCATTTGACAGGAATAAGAGAAGATAAAAGGCTGTGGAAGAATGATATTAAATGTGCATGCAGACCAATTGGTATTTTCAAATCTGAAGAGCAATGGAAAAAAATGAAAAAGAGAACAGATCCTCAGTTACCTATGGGATAATATCAAGCAGTCTAGCGTATGTATAGTTTGAATCCCAGGAAATCAGAAGAGGGAATGGGGCAGGAAAAAATTTAAAAAATAAAACTCCTAATTTTCCCAAATTTGGTGGAACACAAACATAGTTTCAAGAAGTTCAGCAAACCACAAGCAAGATAAATTCAAAGAAAATCACATGTGGTCAGATCATAGTCAATGTGCTAAAAAGTAAAGATAGTGGGAAAATCTTTAAACCAGCTGAAGAAAAAGAACACATTACAGACACAGAACAATGATTAAAATGATGGTTAATTTTTTATTATAAACTGTGGAAGCCAGAGGATGATGGAACATCTTGTAAATGCTGGGTGGGGAAAAAAGTGTCAATCCACAATTCTATATCCAGCAAAACTATCTTTTAGGTACATGGATGAATAAAGAACATTCTCCCATAAAGGAAAGCTGAGAGAATCTGTAACCAGTAGAAATGCTAAAGGAAGTCCTTCAGGCTGAAGGGAAGTGAGAACAGACAGATTTTTGTATCTGGAAAGGAAGAGTAATAGAAATGGTATAGATGATAGATAGACAAATGATAGATAGATAGATGATAGATCGATAGATTATAGATATATTTATGATTATATAATATATTTATGTAGAAAACTGGAAAGCATAATTATAAAACTAGCAACATAATTATATATAATGTGTATAATTTCACTCTTTGTTGTACATATGTATAAAATTCCAACTACATTTAAAGTATATATACAATTCCATTCTTTATTATCATCACATATTTTATATCCTTATACATACTAAATATAATATAGATAAAGAAATTACAATGTTATCATGTTAACTTTAACTAATCATATATTGTTTATTAAACATAAAATATATAGTCTTCATAAAAAACCATATATTTTAGTTTTTTATTAAATGATACAAAATATATAAATATATAATGTAATATCAATAAAAGTATGTATAAAATTTTTGAAATTGGATAGCCTTAATAAAAGACCATATATTTTATTCAATTAAACATATATGACTAGTTAAAACAAAATGACAACTCTTTAGTCTCTTTATCTATTTCTCTATGTTCTATTCTATTACATTATATTACATCACATTATATTTATTACATATAAGGATGTAACATTTATGGTGATAATATTACAAAGAATGGAATTTCAGGGCTTAAGGTTCTCATACTTTATATGAAGTTACTAAACTATTATCCTTAGAGAAACCATTTGAATGAATACAAACATTTATAACTAAAGAACAGAAGAAATTAAGATGGAATACCCAAGAAAACTCAATTAACTCAAAAAAAGACCAGAATCAGGAACATAGAAGTAATACAATTAGGTGGGACACCTAGAAAACAAAATGATAGATTTAAATGCAATCTATCAATAATTGTATTAAATATAATTGGACTAAATATTCCAGTCAAACCACAGACTTTATCAGAATGGAAAGTAAAACAGATCTAATCACATGCTGACTACAAGAGATGGACTAGAAACATGAATACAGAAGAGATTGAAAGTAAAGAGAGGGAAAATATATGCATTAAGCAAACAGAAAAATAGGACAGCAGGTATGTCCATATTAAAATCAGAAAAAATAGACTTCAAGACAGAAAGTATTTACAGAGATACAGAGGCACAATTTTATAATAATAAAATGGTAAACTCATCCAGAAGACATAACAATCCCCAAATTACATGCATCATATAATAAAGTTCACAATACATAAAGCAAAAAAGAAATGGAGAAGTAGAAAAGTGTACAATTATAGTTGGAGATCTTAATACACCTTTCTCAGTAATTAAGAAAGCCAGACCCCCCCCCAAAAAAAACAGCAAAATAGAGAAGGTTGGGCAAAATTAACAACCAACTTGACTCAACCAATATTGTTGGAACACTATACCAAACAACTGCAGAACATAAATTTTCTTTGAGTGGGCTTGGAATATTCACAAGACAGATCATATGCCAGGCCATAAAATGCCCCAATAAATTCAAAAATATTAAAATATAACAAAATATATTCTCTTACTATAGTGAAATTAGAAATCCATAACAATAAATAGAAAAATCCCAAATATTCGAAAATTAGGTAGTATAGTTAAAAATAATCTACCACCAGGGAGGAAAGAAAATTTAGAATATAGAAAATATTTAAAATGGAATGATACTTAAAATACAACATATAAACATTTGTGGGATATAATCAAGGCACTTAGGGAGAAATTAATACTTTTAAATATTTATATTAGAAAGAAGGAAGATTTAAAATCAGTGGTCTAAGTTTCCATGTAAGGAGCTTGAAAAAGAAGAATAAAACAAGTAGAGGAAGACTTTGAATAGATGCTTTGCAAAAAGAAGTTCAAAATGGTATAGCCACTTTGGAAACCATTTTGAAATTTCTTCTAAGGTTAACAAACAATGACCCAGCAGTTGGACTCCTAGATATTTACCCAAGAAAAATTAAAACATATGTTCATAGAAATGTATGTATAAGAATGTTCATAGCACCTTTATTCAACTTTATTCAAAAAAAGCATAAAACTGTTTGCTTGGGTGGCTCAGTCAGTTAAGTGTCTGCCTTCAGCTCAGGTCATGATCTCAGGGTCCTGGGACTGAGTCCCGCATCGGGCTCCCTGCTCGGCTGGGAGTCTGCTTCTCCCTCTCCCTCTGCCCCTCCCCCCTGCTTGTGTTTTCTCTCTCTCTCATGCTCTCTCTCTCTCAAAAACAAAGAAAATATTTTTTAAAAAGTGTAAAACTAAAAACAACCTAAATGTGTATCAACAAGCCAATGGATAGAAATAAATGGTCGCATTTCATGCAACGCAACTTACTCATCAATGAAAAAGAATGAATTATTGATCCACACAACAAGAATGAATCTTGCAGACATACTGTTAAACAAATGAAGCCAGACACAAAAGAATATATACGGTATGATTTCATTTTTCTGAAGTTCAAGGGCTAAACAAATCCATGGTGATTGTATTAATCATGTATTATTGCATAATAAATTATTCCAAAATGTATTGGCTTAAAATAACAAGCAGTGGATTATCTCAGTTTCTGTGGGTCAGGAGTCCAGGCATAGCTTAGCTGGCGCCTCAGATTCAGACTCTTTTGCAAGGCCGCTTCAAGGTGTTGGCTAGGGCTACAGTCATCTCAAGGCTTGACTGGGAGGCTATCTGTTCCCAAGGTCACTGGTTGTGGCTGTTGGCAGGTCTCAGGTGCTTGGTGGCAGTTGGGCAGGAGACATTAGTTCCCTGCCATTTGGGCCTCTCCTTACGGGCCTCTCCTCTGGCAGTGGCATCTCTCAGAGTTGGGGCTCCAGGAGAGAGCATAGGAGATGATGAGCAAAACAGAAGTCATAGCCTCTTTGTAACCTAACTTCAGAAGGATTGCAAGTTACCTGGCACAGCCCATACACCAGTGGAAAGGATCACACAAGGGCATGAAGACCAAGGTGGGGATCCTTACGACCCATTCGAGAAGCTGCCCACCACAGTGACAGAAATCAGAACAGCAGTTGCTTATAAGTAATAGGAATTGACTGGAAAAGGACACAAGTAAATTTTCTGGGGTGATGGAAATCTTCTTTAAGTTGATTGCATTGTTGGTTAGAAGAGTATATGTATTTGTTGAGACTCCTTAATTTGTGCACTTAAGACCTGGATATTTCATGACAGGTAAATTCTTCCTCAATCTTAAAATATTTTTGAAAGGACGCAATTTTAAGGTGTTTTTTAAATAATAATTTGTCATGTTAGTATCACTCGAATGAATACAGACCCTGATACAGCTAACTAAATAAAAGTAACCACAGAAAAACATTCATTTTTTATTCTACGCTTCAAGTATATAAACTTCATAAAGTCAAAGGAACACAAATGCTGTATTTTCACAAGGCTGTATTTACTCTCCTCTAGGAAGAGTGTTCAAGGTTTTTAGCCAAACCTCTAAGACTTGGTTGGGGATCTGAGGACAACCAGCCACAGCCTCTTCTTTTAAAGTCCATGTCTACTTTTCAAAGATGGGGAAAGACAGGCAGCCCTGTTTAGGAACCTGGAAGCTCTCCAGGGAGATGAGACATGGAGCTGAAATCAGGATTTGGAATGAGGGCTTTTGGCCATAACTAATTCCCTGCCTGAGGATGCAATGTTTCTAACAGGGGTCACAAGGATTTTTGGACAACAAACACCTCTTACAAAAGAGTGTTTTGACAAATCAAGTAAAAGTGAATCAGAACCAGGCAGCTTGCTTTTCTCTTAAAATAGACCAGGATTTAAAAATTAAGAGAGGGCTTGCTTGGCCAAGTACCTCTGAAGTTTTCCAGAACTAAAACATTTAGAAAAGCAGTTCCACCTACTTTGAAAACCCAGAGTGCATGCAGATTGTCATCTTTTGGAAGTGGAGCCACTGAAAATCAACCGTTTTGCTCCTTATTCCTTTGTCATTCTTGGATGGTGACATTGGGTAGTTCTATTATCATGGGTTAAAGTGTTCCTCTTCAGACACTGAAAGCCACCTGTGTGCCAGGCACCACACTAAGCATGGGAAAAACCATGCTTAGACTTACCCAGAGATTTGAACCCTCCTCCAAAAGATCTAATTGGCTGAACATGCAGTCGGTCCCCACAGTAGCCTTGAGATCTTTTGTTTGGTGGTGGGATTTTAGCGGGAGTGACTTAAAGCACTGGCCTCCAGTAAACCAATGACCCTGCGGACTTGTGGCGCCAATATAAAATATTTCCAGGGTTACTGAACCCATTAGGTCATATATCAGAGAGGAAATGGGCAAGGGTTTATGTGTGTGTTTGCAAAGTCTTTAGCTGGGCTCCATCCTCTCCCTGTGAAGCCTTGGGGAGGGCTGTCTGACAGTGATGCAAACTCAAAGTAGCATGGTTTTGGAAAATCACATCCAATAACAGTGTAACACAACCCTGGGGTTGTTTGAAGTCCAGAGAAAATGCTGCCTGAAGGAGAGTGGCCATACTTAATCTCAGTAGTGGTGGAAGGAACTGCAGAATCATAGATGAGTCTCCCTGTACACATATAGTCCAGTCTTTGGTGTCCTGTCAGGGCTCAGCCACTCCAGCAATTGTAGCAGACATGGGGCAATTTGGAGGCAATAAAGCCCCAGTGAGTGGGTGTTCATCATCCCCTCTCTCCACACATGGAAAAATGTTAGGAATCTATTTTCAGTTCATCCTAGAAATACCTTCAGTGCCAAATTTCAAGGACCTAGTTGTTTTCTAGAACATTCTTTAATAGTTCTGGGTTGTAGCATGGTATAGCAGAAAAAGGCATGGACTTCAATTCTCCAGTGCATTTCCTTATCTGAGTGATTTATCCTCTCTGAGCCTCAAAAATGGGTAGAAGACAATAGAAGAGATTTCTCATGATTGGAAATGGGCTGCAATGAGGGCCATCTTATTGCACAATTATAGAGGGCACTGTTGACATTTTATTCCCTGTAAATGGTGCCTCTGGCAATGTGCAACTTGGTGCTTCTCGTTGCTATTCATAGGTCCGGGGACTGGGACTGCAGTTTCTCAAAGGGCAAGATCTCTGAGCCCTTCTGTGAGACTTTGATCTGAGATGCAGACCACAGGAAGCCTGGCAGAATCTGGAAAACCACCAGGAAGTAAGAAGAAAATTTGGAAAGAAAACATTTAAAATAGCAACCCCAAAACTAAAACAGTAAGATGAGTCCAAAAGCTAAAAGAATGAAATAAGGAAGTATAACACTTGGAATGACAGTTGACACATCCAATAAATGGGAGAACTAACCTCTTGAGAAAATTAAAAAGTTATTTAAAAGGACTATGAAATTGGGAAGTTTAAAATCCCTAAAGAGACAAAGGAAGGAATACATCCATAAAATAAGAATAGGAGGTTGTGGATCAACTATCAAGGATTATGAACTAGAATAGGAACATACAAAAAATTAGAAATCTGGAAAGTATAATCATTGAATAAAGACAAATGATGATAGAAGTGCTAAACAGGGCTGAACAGAATCAAGGAGGATTGATGGTTGAGAAAACCAAACTGAGAAATCTCTTATAACCTACTTAGTACAGAAAGAAAAGAGAGCGCGCGCGCGAGAGAGAGAGATGAAAAACATGACAAAGAAGTTAACAGATGGAGAATAGATTTAAGAATCTCCAACATACAATTAACAGGAGTTCCATCATGAGAGAAAAAAAGAGATAATACCTGAAGAAAAGTGGCTGATAATATTCCGGAACTGAAGAAAGGCAAATGTACTCAGACTGAAAAAGCTCCCAGAATTCCAAATTAGATAATTTTAAAAATTAATCTGATACATTTCCAAATACTAGCTAAAGGGGCTATTCTTTCATGGAGGAAAAACCACCAAACCTATCAACACACTGTTGCACAGGGTGCTTTGTTCTATGTACACCATCACTCCAAAACTGCACATCCCACTCACCCTCTCTCCTGGCACCTGCATCATGTACACCCTCACGTCTGCCATCCATTATCCGTGTAGTTTACACCATGTGCCATCATTCCCCTGCAGCATGCCTGCTCTCACATCAGGCAGCCCTCTCAACTGTGCATACACCATTCAGTCACACAGGCCATAGGATTGTCTGCATGCTGGCCACCCCACCTCATTGAACCACACAGACCCTGTCTTTGACATTACCACCTTCTCTCCAATTCCAAAATCCTCTATCCTCCTTCACCAAACCTGTATCTCCCATGGCCTTTCCCCTCAGAAATGAATCAATGGCCATGAATTTTAGGTAATAGGAGGGGACATTCTAGAGTCAGAAAATTGCAGGCTTCCCTCTGAGCCCCTCTTGCCAGCTGTCACCTTTCCACCTATTTGAGTTCATGCAATCAGAGTCTCTAGGTAGGCCAGTCTCTAGCCAGCACATGCATTTCTTCTAGGCATCCTCAGCAAAGGCTTATCCAGTCTCGCTGGAACATTCTGGAGACAGTGAGCCAACTACATTTAGTACCTATAACTAGTAGGTGGACATTTTTCCTAACAAAGAAGGCAGACTCTCAGTCTACAAACCCAATTTTATTTAATTTTTATTCGAGATCTTCATAGTGTTAAGGTTATGGAAAAGTTAAATTTGGTCAGTTGGGATCCTCTCTTTTCCCCTAAGGTTGTGATCATGTTCTGGAGAGCTTAGGTTGAGGCAGCACCTCACTCTCGAGTCCTTTGTTTACTTGGTGTCTGCCAAGCTGGGCATAGTCTCATCTGTTCCTGATCTTGGGTCCACAGAGGTCTCCACTGAGGCCCCTCATCCCTGTTGCTGTGGCTCCTACAGATGGTGAGCTGGCTCCAGCCCGCTTGTGCCATCGCTGGGTGTCCCAGGAATCTGCCTGTTATCTCTTGAGGGATGGACTGGGCACAAGAAGCTTATGAAGCTCTCAGTGGTGCCACCTAGTGCTCAGTTACTCCCTGGGGCCTCACTGCCTCCTTGAGGCTCCATTAGAGCCCAAAGAGTGGGCATCTTCCTTCTTACCATATACCCTGGTCTTTCCATGTGCCCACCCCCCTCCACACCCACCTCACCGCCCAAGATTTTTTCTAGCCTCTAAAAGAAGCCCTTCTTTTCCTTAGTGGTGCCAATTTTTACTCAGAGGCACAAAATATTGTCTCCATAACAGGCAAAGATACTTAGAAATACAAAAGTCTAGAAAAGACCATTACCTCATTATCATTGCCAAACTTGGATACCAAGAGGGAAAGGGGAAAATACTCAAGAAAACAGACAATGGTGGTAAAATGCACAAACATTTAATCCACCACACTCATATTGAATTGAATGTGTGTTTTTGTCAGCGTTCTCCTGAGAAACAGGACTAATAGGAAATATATAGATCCATGGAAGGAGCTTGATTATGGGGGATTGGCCCATGTGCTTATGGAGGCTGAGAAGTTCTGCCATCTGTCATGTGCAAGCTGGAGGCCCAGGAAAGCCCAGGGTATCCAAACTGTCTAACCCCAAAGGCCCGAGAACCAGGAGCACCAACCAATGTCCAAGCTCCGGAGAAGATGGATGTCTCAGCACAGCAGAGGGAGCAAATTCACCCTTTCTCCACCTTGTTATTCTAGTTGGGCCCTCAGTGGATTGAATGATGCCACTCACAATGGTGAGGGACCTTCTTTACTCAGTCTACTGATTTAGGTCTACTGATCTCTTCCAGAAACAGCAGAAATAATGTTCTACCAGCTATCAGGGCATCCCTCTGTCCATTCAAGTTGACACATAAAACTAACCATCACAATGTGCCTCTCTTGGCTTCCATCCATGCGTACCGGCCATTATTCCCCAGGGACTGTGGGACATGTCCTCCTGAGTCTTCTCTTCTTCGGGGAACGCATCCCCAAATCCTTCAACTACGTGACAGCTCTGTGTTCCTCCAACACTTTGGAAAGTCTTCCTAAGAAAGTTGAATGACCTTGGACAATTTTCTCCACCTTTGTTTGCCTTGTTTTCTTTCTCCATAAGATGGGGATAAGAATAGTTCAGGCCACGTGGGCCATAAGTGACACAGATTAACTCACTCAAACTGCAAAAACCCAGGAGGCAGGTTTTTGTTATCCTCCCCATTTTGCAGAAGGAAATAGGCACAACAAGATGGTTTGGGCAACTTGGCTGAAGGCCAGCGGAGCAGTGAGTGTGGGGTCCTGCAGTCTGGCTCGGAATCGCCCACTCCCCCGCCACCCGTTAACTTTCCCACAGCACCGGCCATGGCCTTAAACCCCTAAATAGTTCTGTGTTCTGTCAGTCCTTCTTCCTTTCTAGCTTTGTCACCTTCTCTTCCCTCTCTCTCTCTCTAATTTTTTCTATTAAAAATATTTCCTATATTTTGCCAATTTGGTAAGCTTATTTTTTTTTTCACAGTATTAACCCAAATCAGTTAACTTGTTATCTCTCCTAATTCATTCCTCTGTGCGGTTTGTATTTCTTTCTTCCTCTCTTGTTCTGTGAACAGACGTCTTTGTTTCTTTGTTCATTTTTTAGGTCATTAGAGTTCCCTTAGCATTTTCATTAAAATTGCCATTTAAAGAAATTGCTTTCCCTCTGAGAATGGTTTGGCCTGAGTCCACACACTTTGTTAGGGTATCTACATTTTAAATTATTTTCATAAATGCTCTTACTTTCTTTGAATCTCCTCCCTGCCTCGTTGATATTTAAGAAACTATTTTTGGATTCCATGTGGTTGGGTACTTTTAGGTCCTGACTTTTCTATTTATTTCCAGTTTTATTGTTTGAAGCTCAGAAGGTGGTACATATACCTAGATTTTCGCTTGCCCTGAGAACCTCTTGGTTGCCTGCAAAGTTTCCCCAAGAATACTTAATCCCCTGCAAGGCCTCCTCTGGCCTTCAGCATGTAGGATGCAAGGGGTCGTTTCCCTGCGGGGTTGCCCCAGTTATGCGGAGCCCCCCGAGGAAAAGGGTAGGGCTGCCCAGGGAGTGCAGGAATGAAAGCCAGGGCCAGACATGGAAGGGCCACCAGTAAAGGCAGCCAGGGCACACACCCCTGGGAATGAGGAAGCCAACCTTTAGTGGCCGTGGCCACAGCAGCCTGGATCTTTCCACAGACTGTAAGCAGGAGCACCTGGGACAAGGGTGACATGGGGACATTTGAGCTTGGGGAAGCTCAAATGGGAAAGACTGGTGGGAGCCTAGACTACATAGGTGTCACCCGGAGCAGGTGGATGTGCCTTGAGTCATGGCGGTGAACAAAGACACAGAGCATTTAGCCTCGACAGATCAATCACTCATTCCCTCACTGACGCATTTATGGATGTGTGCATTGCCATCCACAAACAGCGCGTGGGGCTCCCCCTCTCAGGGCTCTCACGAGCATGTAACTGAAGAAGGCCAAAGAGAGCACAGAGTGGGGTGTCCACAGCACGGGCTGGGTGGTTATTGTCATAGCAGTAGAAGCCCATGATTGGACCTCCCCATGCCATGATGCAGAGTCTGCAGAAATAGCAACAGT
Source organism: Callorhinus ursinus (assembly GCF_003265705.2). NCBI lineage: Eukaryota > Metazoa > Chordata > Mammalia > Carnivora > Otariidae > Callorhinus > Callorhinus ursinus. The sequence continues at coordinate 33,111,069 of NW_027397082.1, read as the reverse complement.
CAATCCGTGCCACCACATGAAGGTACTCTCTCTCGGGAGGAGGTGGTGGTCCTTGCCCTGCTGTGCTCTGATTTTATTTCCAGAGAGTCCAGCAGGGTGAATGATAGCCACAGCAAGGTGAGTAGAGAAGCTGGGTGCAGGAAAGGGGGGTCTGGCCTGCATCATCCTCTTTGCTCTTCCCAGTGCAGGCCTGACTTCAAACAGGGCCACCTAGCCCCAGCGCTTCACTCAGGGCTGAGTTTAGGGTCCTGCCGGCTGCGGGGCCAACTCCGGGCCTTGCGTTCCCCTTCTAGTAACTGGATATCTGCCTTGGTCCTAATTGCCCATTCCTGGCAGGACCCCAGCTCCTCCGTGAGGGGAACGTCTCTGCAGCACATAGTACTATCCCATTACATGATGAGGAAGCCAAGGCCCCGGGAGGCTGGTGAGTCTCCGGTGCCAGAAGTCAGTTAGTCCTGGAGCAGAGTTTACATTTGCTCATGTCCAAGAAAAGTCTCTTTATAATGCCAATTTCCAGACAGGTGCTTGGGAAGCACCTGACCTCAGAGCCCTGGCAGGAAGCATCCACTGAGCCAGAGCTGCTGCTGTTCCTTGGAATGCAGGGAAGAGAATCATGAGGGAAGGTCTGATGCCCATACCCAACCCGCTTCTAACACATGACCTTGGACACTTGATGGGCGTCTCTGACCATTTTTCCTCTTCAGTAGATTAAAGAAGACAAAACATGAAGAGTTTGTATGGAGGGTAAAAGCGGTGTGCCCCCAGGCAGTGTCCAGTACAGAGTGACCGATCAGCCCCACGAGGCCATCACCCCCCCACCCCCACCATGGGCACCTGCTTGGCTCACGTGCAGCAGGTTGTCTGTGGTCTCCATTCTGCCAGGCGACCTCTGTTCTTGGGCTTTCCCAACTGGTCCAAACGACAAGCTCATATGCTTAAATTTCACTGCAGCAGGAAAAAAACAAAATCTTTGCCTAGCTTTTAGCATCCTTGTGGCATTAGTCCTATAATTAAGTATATATAGAAAAACACACAGTTTTGACCACAAACAAGCCTACATAAACCAGTCTACATATCCTGAACAAAAGTGCTTTCAAATGACAGAGGCATGATTGAAAAGCTTACTGAGAATAACCACACTTCATAAAAAACAAAATCTGGCTCCAAGGTGGGAATGGGGAAAGGTTGGAAATCAGAGGCCATGGAATGATCAAACCCCTCCTTTGAAGGGACCCAGGTCAGGACAAAGAGCCCATTAGAGGGTAGTGGCGGTGGGGAGGGGTCGCCACTGGGGTGGGAGCTGACAGGCTTGGACTGGGACAGTCCCAGAGGAGCCCAAAGATCCTGCCAAGCGGGTCACAGGAAGCATCAGGGAACATGACATATGATACCAGGCTTTGCAGATGTCCTGCTGAGGTGCTGGGGGAATGTGGCTGCAGGGGAAGGAGACATTTGGGGCCCAGAAAATTCTCTTTATAATGCCAATTTCAAGAGCACAGGGAGTCCATAAAACCTGTGAGGGCCTCTGGTTTCTGACTCTGCTGTGTGTTCCAGTGTGAAATAGAGCGGCGTTTTGTGCAAAGCAGAGCAAACTGTTCAGGACGTACCTCTTGGCTCACACGTCACCTCTGTAGGATCGCACGGCGAGCTGGATTTTGGATCAGTGGAGACCAGGTGTTCTCATTTTGAAAGCTTGTTTAAATGAGATCTGTCTCCCAGATTCCCAAGTTGTGTCTTCGGATTCCCTCCTTAGGCACACGGCCCTGCTTACAATCAGTCTGTGAACAACACTGCTGCATTTCCATCACCTCAAGGACCTTGGAGGGGGTATCACCGCTTCATTGTTGAAGAAATCAGACTAGAAATCCAGTGCACAAGGGGGAGGGCCCTTCCTGTAGCCACGTGGCTAATAAGGAGTTCAGAGCTGGCTGTCGCCTCCGATGCACCGAGCTCCACAGACCAGTGTTCCAAATATAATGTCCTGTTGTGAGGACAACAGGAGGCCACGTCTGTCTCCCGAGAGGCCTCCTGGGTGAGTCTGGGCTGCAGGGCCAGACATGCCGAGTGGGTCTGAGCTCAGGGGTGGCATTAGGCTGCCCCAGCTCCAGTAGATAACTGGAGCAAACCTCCATCTGGTGAGGTGTAGGCAGAAAGGACTTCAGGGTGCTCATGGGGCTAGGACCCACCCTTTCTCTGGCAAACTGCCGCTCAGCCTATAGAAAATACATAGATCCAGAAAGTAAAATCACAAGGTTACCAAGATAGCCTGAGGTTGTCTTATCCTCTGTCCAAATGTATACCTGACCCAGGAACCTAACAGGCTGTGAACTGCCTTCCCCAGCCTTCTCTTCTGAGGGGCATGCCTGAGGCTTGTTGGCAGAGAATGGGAAGAGACTCTGGCTTGTCGGAGCCTTTAAACACAGAAGATAGCAAGACATCATATTTGGACCCAAAAAAGTGGCTGTGTTAAGAAGGAAGGCGATTCTGACCCATGCTACGACACGGATGGCCCTTAAGGACATTACATTAAGTGAGATAAGCCAGGTGCAAAAGGACAAATACGTCCAATCCCGCTTGTATGAGGCTCCTAGAACAGTCAAATGCATACACAGAGAGTAGAATGGTGCTTGCCAGGGCCGGGGAGGGCCGAATGAAGAGTGGTTTCATGTGTGCAAAGTTTTGGTTTTGCAAGATGAAAGGGGCTCTGGAGCTGGATGGTGGTGATGGTTACACAACGGTGTGAATGTGTTTACCGCCACCAAACTGCACACTGAGAAATAGTGCAGAAGGTACAGTTTATGCTGTGTGTATTTTACAATAAAAGAATTTTTTTTAAAAAAAAGAAATGGCTTGAGGGAAAAGACAAAGAAAGACAGAGAAACAGGGGCGCTTGGATGTCTCAGTCAGTTAAGCGTCCAAATCTTGATTTTGGCTCAGGTCCCGATCTTAGGGTCGTAGGATTGAGCCCTGCCTTGGGCTCCACACTCAGCGGGGAGTCTTCTTGGGATTCTCTCTTTCTCTCCCTCTGCCTCTGCCCTTCCCCCATCTCTCAAATAAATAAATAAATGAATCCAAAAAAAAAAAAAAAAGAAAGAAAGAAAGAAAGAGAGTTGAAGACAGATATCCGTATTCTTATCACTCAGTTAACTGAAAAGAAATAAATCTCCAATTTAAAGTCAAAGCTACATGTTGGCCTCATAAAGAGTATCAGACTCCAAGGTGGACAGACCTAGCTTCCTGTTCCTGCTCTTCCAGTTGCTGGCTCAGGGAACTTTGCCTCTGGGACCCTCAGTCTCTTCATCTACAAAATGCAGCAAAATAATAATATTCAGTTTATCATAAACCCTCAGTAAGTCCTTATTAAATGCTCTTGATGTCCTGAAGATACTTAGAAAGACATTTATAAACCTGGATGCTAGAACAGACCCTTGACATTTGCATAGGAGTTATCTGAAGTGCTCAGTGAATCCCACAATTCAAAAATAGTATTATAACAAGAGCACTTTTTAAGCCATTCCAAAAAATGTTTATGCTGCAACCAGAGGTGTTACTACGTATATTTTAAGTTGGATGTCCAACAGAGGACAGGCCGTTCTTAGTCTTGTCCTTTAATGCTTAAGACTTGCCAGACTGTGGGGAGAACCTTGCCTAGTGGGGAAGGCTGCCAGGTGGCAGAAGGCCTGGGGTCGGCATCTCCTCATACTGACCGCACTCAGCTATCAAGTGCTGACATCAGTTTATCTCTATCTCCCAGGTGAGCTCCGTATGAGTTATCTACTGCTGCACAACAAATGGTCCCCAAACTGTCGTGGCTTAGAACAACAACTGCCCTTTATTTTGTCATGAATCTGTTAAGTTGGACATTGTGCCTTCTCTCTGCTCTTTGTAGCTTAAGACTGAGGGTTGGAGGGCCACCTTCCAAGATGGCTTCCCCACATGGCTGGCAAGTTGGCTGGGAGCGGGGCTGGGGCTATAGGCCAGGGGTCTCTGTTTCTCCTCAGGTAAGACTGTCCACAGGCTGCTTAGGCTACCTCACAGCACAGTGGCTGGGTTCCAAGAGTGAATGTCCCCCCACTGGAGGAAGTGCATGCTTTGTCATATAATGCCACTTCCTCCATGTTCTATTGGTTGAGGCGGTTACGTAGGCCCAGTTCAAGGGACGGGTCATAGATGCCACTTCTTGAGGAGGCAGTGGCCAGCCTGAAGAGCACGCAGGACAGAAGATATTGCTATGGCCATCTTTGCAAAACACCAGTTGCCACAAGTTTTGTTCTCAGCTCAGAGGAGTGACTCTTCTCTTTTCAAGTCACTTTTCCTCTTTAAACCTCTCTAACTTCACTTTGCTAGAAGGACGGGCCTGTCCAGTAGACTCCCTCATGCCTTTCTTACTCTCCCAGAGGGATCTGAACGGCTCCCTGGTTTTCTCCCGATCTAAGTCCTGCTGAGAAGTAGGAGGGCCACCTCCTGGGTGTATCACTCCTCCACCACCTCAACGTTTCTAAGCTTGCTTCTCACTTGGGGCTCAGTTCCCAGCTGGAGCACCACTGAAATAGCTCCAGAACCTCTCCTCCCAGTGAGGGCACCCAATGCTGACCTGAGTCTGGTCCCATGGCAGCACCTCATACACCTGCTTCCCAGACACTCCACCAAGGCCGAGGCAGATGCAGTTCTCACAGGCACAGGGCCACAACCCCTGCTCCCTTGGCCTATCACTGCCTGACCTTTGGCAAACCTGTCATCTCCCCATGTGGCTAGCGCCAACAGAGGGTGCCATTCCACCAAGCTATCCAGTCATGCAGATAGACACAGGTCCAGTGGGCTGGGCTTCTCAAGTCCATGACAAAGGCCTGGTGAACATGACCAACGAGGTGCTATTATTAGTCCCCTCTTGCAGGAGAGGAAACTGAGGCACAGAGGTTTAGTGACATGTCCGTGGTTACACAGCCGGTATACCCCAACCAAGCATTTTTTAAATCGAGGCCAGAACATTTCCTGTAATTTTACACCTTTGGCTTTCCAGAAAAATGTAATAGATATGTTTCTATAGCATTCATCTCATGCATCAAAGTAAGAAATAAGAGCAACAAAAAGGAAGTGAGCTATTGATACAGGCAACAACGTGAATGAATCTTAAAATAACACTGAGTGAAAGAAGTTACATAAAAAGAAATATACGTTCTTTCATTTATAGAAAACTCTAGAAAATGCAAACTAATGTATAGTGACAGAAAGCAGATCAGTGGTGCCTAATGGTCGGGTGGAGAGGTGGGAGGGAGGAGTGACAAAGGGCCATGAGGAAGCTTTGGATGAGCTCATTGTTCTGACGTGGTGATGACGTCACAGCCATCTGCATGTGTCAGAGTTTATAAGGCTGCACACTTTAAACACATGTCATTTCCTGCATGTCTACTATACCTCAATAAAGCTGTTAAACATGAATAAAAATTATTATGTGAGAGAGTGCTAAAATTATTTTGCAGCCAGGAAAAAGAATCAGGATTCAGTTGTACGAATCTTTTTGAGCAATTTTAATTGGCAAAAGATCTGCAACAATTGCTTAGGGCAGCAAATGCACCAACATATGTTGCAAATGGAAATAAATCCTTTTTGCTGGAGAGTGAAAACATGCAGGAGCTTGGTTATCTCTTAACCAAAGAAAGGAGTGTGTTGTGATGGTTTTGTTCTAAAAAGAATGGAAAATGTCATCCCATTCCATCATCCAGACCATCATAACAAGTGCATGTTTTTGTTATTCTGATTTTACAGATAAAGCAGCTGAGTCTCAGAAAGTTCTAGGACACTAGAACTTTCTGAGATGGCAAATGGATCAAGGTCAGTTTGCCTGGCTCCAAAACCCACCATCTTTCATCCGTGACACTTCAGCTCCCTCCACATGAAGACGAGGGGGAAGGTGCAGCATGGTGTACTTTTTCCGCCAACTGCCCCGGGAGAGGGAAAAGCAGAATCCCAGAGAATCAAGATCTGGGAGAGGTCAGACTATCAGTGTCTTAAGGTGACACCTGTCTTTGTCTAGCTCTTCTATTTCTGGAATTGTCTGTCCTAATACAGTCCAGATAAATTTCCCTAACATTTATCCCACATAATTTGAGGCCTCTTTTCTTCCCCTGCGAGCCACAATCCGAGCCACAATCCGGGGGCTGGCTTTTCTGCAGGCTTAGCAGCGGAGAGGCGTGGCTGGGCCAGCATGCAGCCTTTCACAGGGGAAGCTGGGCTTGTCGCTCTCTTTTGTAGTTTTCCCGTGGGTTCCGAGCCTGGGTTCACGGCAATTCTTGCAGTCTGGGGAAACCCTTTGAGCTTCAGATGTCCGCCCAATTCAACTTGGGCTTTGCTGTCGTCCTAGAGAGCCACCTGGGGTGCTTCCCCAGTCTCTCCCATCTCCCAGAGAGAAGATGGGAAAATGAGCAAACTTGTTGGGACCGGTGTTAAGGGTGCACAGGAGGAGGGGAAACACATTTGGGAAAGTTCCCAGTGTCTTCTCTCTGCTCTCTTAGGGAAGCATTTTCCCTCGTCATTTTGGCCATGTCTGTCCTTCTTGCTGGAGAAATTGAGCCCTGGTGTCCATGCACCTCTGGGTCTTCTTCCCTACCTTCCTCCCAGCAAGAGGTCACCTATTGGTGGAAGTGGCTCTTTTCCCTCTCTGAGGTGAGGCTGCGAGATGCCAGGGAGGACTCTGGGTTTTCGTGCATGGACCTGGGTTACCCGTTGCACATTTCCAACAGGATCCTTCCCCCCCTGCCTCCCTGGGTCAGGACTGGCCCTCAGAAAGGTAAGGACCAGCCTCAGGCCCCCACAACCTGCTCCAGGGGCTGAATGGCAGCACGCTTTTGGGATGGCGCGTTGGAGGCCTTCAGTTTGGCAGGTCAGAGGGGCCCTGATGGAATAAATGGAGGGTGGATGATGGGGGTCAGGACAGGGGCACAAGGCAGCCGTCCTCCCTTCTCCCCACCCTCCTCTGGACAGGCCTGCCCCGATGCCCACGTTCCTTGCCAAGACTTCCCTCTGGCCTGGGGAGACCCCTTCCACACCCACGCACCTGGCACCATCTCTGGTCGCCTGATATGGAAGCCCTTCCCTGCCTGATGAAAGACGGGTTTGGGTTGGTTCAAGCAGATTCTGTTTTGCATTAGAAGCTCACCTCTGTTCTTCTAGGAGATTGGCTGTTATTGTCAGAAAGGGAGATAGAAATTGAGAATGAGGCCAGAGGCTGATTGAGGGCAGGTTGCTGCCTCCCGAGAGCGGGGTGGAGTACACGGAGGGGAGGAGACAAGCCTGCCTCTTCCCTCGCACACTTCTTGGGTCCCAGCATGGGCAGGTGGCCACCAGGGCCTGTCCTGTGCCTGGGCAGGTGTGGCAAGGCAGGCCCGATCAGATCAGGGATGCGGTCCTTGCCTTGGCCCCGTGCCGGGTGGTTCCACCTGCTTCTGACTATTCTTGCTACAAACAGCCTCCAGTTAGCCTTCTTTCCTGGGGACTCTCTGAGAAAGAGATTATATGAAAATAACATAATCACATTTTGGATAAACTTTGAAATTAAATTTTACCGAGCAGTTAATTCCAACAGAAACAGCTATTTAGGGGAAGAATTTTCCAACATGAGTTTGTTCTGACCACCGACCTCCACATGCCCACCCCATGTACACTCACAACGCACCCCCCCCCCAGGTACCTGCCTGCACACACAGGCATCAGCTTTGGGGAACAGGAACATGGGGCCGGGGCGGGGTATGGCAGGTGCTCGGGCCTGGTCTTGGGCCCTGGGCCAGCAGTCTTCACACTGTGGTTCAAATCTGTTATCCCACTGCTGGGCTTCCCTGCCCTCTCTGCAAACCTTTTCACCAATGTCCTTCCTCCTTGACCTAATTTCTCTCTCCTGGTCACAGCAGACACCGCGAACTATCTCCATGCTGGAAACTTCCTCTCTCTTCCTCTGCTGGTACCTGCCCAGAGGGGAAGGAGGTCACATTCATCAAGTGTCCTCCAAAGACGCAAATACTATGCCCACTTTCTAGATGAAGAAATAAAGGCTTAGGGACACCCTTGTAGTGCTAGAACGAGACAGATGTGCCCGGCCCGCGGGTCAGTGGCCGGTGGACACGGACGCTCCCACACCACCCCCGGGGCCTCTGTCCCTGACTCGGGGCTGCAGCTGCTTCCTCCCCGGGGCCCCCACTCGCACTGGCCTGCTGCCTGAGCATTTCTGCACGTGGCTTCTGGCTGGCTCGTAGGTGCTGGTATTTATGCCCCTTAGGAAAGCACCATGCCTAAGTTGCAAAAGTTGACTTCCTCCCTGAGACACCAAAGAGCACAGCCCCTAAGGAACCAAAACAAGCCCTTCTCTGTAAAACTTTCTAGACCTTTAACCTGCCTCCCCGCAACTTGTGAAAACCCAGGGCTTCTTGACCACCTACCTCTAGGACCTCCCTGATGGGTCAAGGTGACATATATGACCCTCCCCCATGGGAGGTCCTGGGTCTCAGCCATTCTTTGAACTTTCCCTCATACAGAAAAAAAAAAAAAGTCTATCTGAGAATCTTAGAACGGTGACAGAGTAGAGAATACACTGGGCTCCCTCCACAGATGCCCCTGGCAGCACTGAGAGCATCATCTGAAGCTGTCGTCACCCCCGCGGGAGGCAGGCAGCTTGCATTGGCCACTCTCGACCCTCCACCCGGCAGAGGATTCCTCATGGAGATACTGGTGTCATCAGGAAAGGAAGTGGACGCTGGGCGGGGAGAAACAGTAAATATGCCCTCGGACCAGCCGGGAGCCGCAGGGCGCCGTGCACGTGGAGTCAGGGGCCCGTGGGGTGTGGATGGGGAAGAGGACAAAGGTGCTGGCAGGTCCTGGGCACCTCCTGTGTGCACTAGTGGCTTTCGTCCACTCAATCCGTGGGAAATTGTTCTCATGCTCTTATAGGAAAAGGAAGTCAGGGCTCACCCAGATGAACAGATTTCCACAGCTACGTGCGGCACTTTGTGAACCCAAGCAGGTCAGAGTTACTGAGCGAATGAAAAGTGCACATTATGTGAAAAACTCAGAAATGTGTCTTATTAAAAACATCACATATGCATCAAGAGCTGTGTGCCCGTATGGACATGACAGTCCTGTATCAAAGAGGACTGTCCTTAAACCTAATAAATGTGTTCCTGTTGTCAGAGTGAAATTGAAACTGTCAAGCGTCTGGGGTGTTCCACAGAGGACTCAGGTCTTACAGAGCTTTGTCATGTGAGCAGGTTTGAGAATCACCAGCCAAAAGGATCCAGCCCAAACTCCGTGGAATATCCAACCCTCCTCCCTGAGGCAGAAGGGAAGGGTATTCCAGAAAGGGCACTGCATGTGCAAAGGGAGAAGATGGGGAAGGATACACTGTGCTCCCTGAATGGAGAGAAGGTTGACGTGAGGAGACTTGGGCTGTAGGACTGGAGGGAGGGAGAGAGATGTGCCAGGCTGTGTCCTGGCCAGGACAGTGTGTGAAGGGCCTGGTTCAGCCAGACAAGGACAGGGGTCTTCCCCCCCAGGCAGGCAGGAGCCCCCAGTGGATGGTGGGCGAGGAGATGTGTGAGCAGATTTCCACCTCGAGAGATTTTTTTTGGCAGCCAGGTGAAGGGCACATTGGTGGAGAAGGCAACAGAGGAAGCTGTTCTCAGAGATGACCAGAGCCGAGAGCAGGACCTGTGGTGGGCAGTGCAGGCAGAGGGGCAGAAGCTGGGGGAGAGAGGCGGCCCCAGGTATTCGGGAAGCTCTCACCACAACATGAGGTCAGCATCCATGTGGGTCGGCGTGGACCTAGGAGGACCTCAAGCTGTTGCTCAGGGATGTGGCTGTGAGGTGGCCTTGGAGACCAAGGGCTGGGTTCCTCGCTGTTTCTATGGGAGCCATGAGTTGTAGCAGCCCCCCCCCCCATCCCGCCCCTGCCCCATATGCACAGGAACACATGTGACGTTGCTAAGAGAAAGGGGGATGGCTGACCTTTAATGTTGTCCTGTGTCATCCAAAGCTTACCCACCCCCTCTCACTCACACCTGGCTCTTTCGGGGTTCTTTCTTCTTGTCTTCTTCCCTCACAATGGAGGCAGGGGCTCCAGCCCCTGTGCCTTCCTCTGCTGGGAAGTCAGTGATTTTCAGCTTTCCTCCCGACCCCAACCCCGGCGGGGGCTGTGGGCCCAGCCTGCCTGCAGGGCGCCCACTCCACACGCTTGCACGGCCCTCCCCCACCGGTCCCGGTCCCTCCCTGCTGTCTGCCCGTCCCCCCTCCACGATTTAATGACACTTCTTTTCTTCCCTCTGCACAGCAGCCCCTGGATTCAGTAAGACTTGAGGGATGGAACTGTCCTGCCTCAAGCATGTCCAGGAACCTGCTAGGCCTTTCTCCACAAACACAGATGGACGAGGTGCTTCACAGAGCCATAGTCTGTGCCAGGAACAGGAACCAGGCAGTCTGCCATCAGCCCGGCCCTTGCCGGAACCATGTCCCAGTGAGCTTTCCCGGAGACAAGACTCTAGCATGGAGCCTGCCGAAGGGGCTGCAGTGAGGGGAGGACCCTGAGCATGTCTGGGTCTGAGTATGTTGTGTGGTTGGGACCATAGTGGGCATGGCTTAAGGTCGAGTCCATAGGTCACAGAAAGGATCTGGATGGGAGGGGGCGGTGGGCTGTGCTTTCACAATCCCACAAGGGCAGAGGGTCACGGTACAAGGGCACAGGATGGGCCCCATGTGTGGCACAGGTGGCCAAGGTGAGTCCTGAGTCACTCAGCCCAGGGGGAGGGACACTAAGGGCATCAGAGGACCACTGAAGGAGAACTTCCAAGGGCCTGGGCAGGTGCTTCTGCCCCTCCAAAGGCCTTGCTCATCTGATCCCTGAAGCCAGGACCTTTCTTCCTCCCTTCTCTCTGAGACCTTTGCCAGAAACGTGAATCTTCATCAGCCCTGGAACAGAGCTGCCAAAGCCCCCCGGTCCCTTGGCGCGGTGCTCAGGGGATAATTCCAATCAGTTACCCCAACCACTTCCCCTAATCACTCACCCCAGTCAGTCAGCCAGGCCTGCCCAGGAACCCAGGGCCAGTGTGCCTCCGACCCACCTTGTTTGCCACCTTCACTCCCTACCTTGGAGAGGCCAAGCTTTCTGCAAAGCCCACACCTAACGCCTTCTCAGTCATTTATATCTTGGGGTACATTAACTCACTAGTCCCTGTATTTGATAAACACCCTCTGACCCAACGTCCGCCCCAGACACAGTACAGGGCCAGCAGAGGGAGGGGAATCAAGATGAACAAGACGCAGCCTGTTCCCACGGAGCCTCTGGGGAGAGAGAAGGTGCGTACAGGTGCAGGCTGCCGCTGGGCAGATCCCCACGGCAGGGCTCCAAGGGACCAGACTGACTGTCATGGGGGAGGTGACGTGGAGTCAGGCCTGGGACGGTGGATATGCTCCTGTCGGCAGAAGCAAGAGACACCCCGGAATTGGGAAAGACATAAAGCAAAGCAAGGAGTGGGACAGTGCCAGACCCTTTGAGAAATAACTGCGTGGGCGATTGGTAGAACACAGGGTAGGTCTGTGTAGGAGAGAAAGAGCAGATGACCTTGGATACAGACTGCAAATGGCCCAGAATGCTAAGCTAAGCTTGGACTTGATTAATCGACAGGGAGCAAATGGGATCATTTGGGGTGAGGCAGGGCAGAGCAGAGGGGACTGCAGGGAGGGGCCTAGAGCCCCAGCCCCTGAGCAGGCAGCCAAGGTCACGTGAGCGTGGCAGGGAGGCCGGGGAGACAGGCCCGCCGAGAGGCAGCAGGGCAGGACTTCTCGGCACCCCTACCTCTCCTGCAACACAGCCAAGCAGGGAAGGGTAGAGTCAGGGAGCTCCTTCCAGGAAGACTGGGCCAGGGGTACTGCAGGCCACCCTCCCCCAGACAGCCACCCCAACCATCTGCAGCCTCGCCTCTTTGCTTCTGCTACATCCCAGAGCATCTCTGCTAGGGAGAAGGTGAGCTGAGTGTCACTGGGTTCTCATTTTGCCTGCCTTCTCTGTTTTAATCACCTAAACTCATGTGAAAATGGCCAAGCCTATAGCAAAGACAAGAGAGAAATACTTGCATCTTTTGAGCTGGTGTCCGAGCATCAGGTCGGGTCCAAGGCCCAGGCAGCCTCCAGCCACCGACTGTGCCGTCTGTGCGGTCCCTCTCCAGCCGAGAAGGGCACGTCCAGCCTGGGCAGGCCCAGCTGCAGCCCCGCCACGGGGACCCCTCTGCTCTTCATGCTCCACTGAGTTTTCAATTGACTGTAGCTTCCTTTTCAGAAATCCTATTTGGCTTCAAAGTTACAGAAGATTGTTCTCCTTGGGGACTGCCGAGATGTTCAAAGTTTGCCTCCCAGAGATGACCGGAATTTGCCTGAAGTGTTTTTTAAAAAGGCATAATAACACCACCATTGTCCTTCACCCTCAAATGCAAAAATTAAAAATCTGCAGACATAAAGCGATCTTGAAAATCTCATGGAAGTATATTCTCTTTAGAGCTGAGGCCAAAAATTCAAAATTTCCTCCCCAGGAAGACACAGAAGGCACAGATTAAGAGAAAATTATCAAGGTACTGAGACCACTCCAGGTCTCTAAACACAAAACTTTAAGACCTCACAGCCCTTAATATGGGACAAGACTGGAAATGCGAAAATGGATACAATCTGTGCTATAATTCCAGGTGGAGAGGAGTGCAGGGGACAATGGGTTAAGGAGTGACAAGGCTGCAGGGTTGCTATCGTAGGGGGTCAGGCAGGACCCCCTGAGGGGATGTTATCAGAGAAGAAACCAGAGGGACAGGAAGGAATGGGCTGTGTTAAAAAGTGAGTGAGAAGGCTGGCAGGAGGACGGGCTGTGCAATGGTCCTGGGGTGGGAGTGAGCTGGGCGCGTTCAGGAGCCACAGGCTGTGTGGTGTGGCTGGAGGGAGTGTGCAAGCGGGAGCGAGAGGAGGTGAGGTCTGCAGGGAAGGCAGAGTCCACATCCTTTAAGACAGGAGTCAGCAAACTGGCTCAGTAAAGGGTCACTTAGTAGATATTTACACTTTGTGGCCACACCATCTATGAAAGTAGTCATAGACAGTGGGTAAACGAATGAGTGTGGCTGTGTTCCAATAAAACTTTATTTTTTTTTAAAGATTTGATTTATTTTTTGACAGAGAGAAACACAGTGAGAGAGGGAACACAAGCAGGGGGAGTGGGGGAGGGAGAAGCAGGCTTCCCGCGGAGCAGGGAGCCCGATGCGGGGCTCGATCCCAGGACCCTGAGATCACGACCCGAGCCGAAGGCAGACGCCCAACCAACTGAGCCACCCAGGCGCCCAAGAAAATTTATCTCTTGATTCATGTAGTCTCTGTCCTATTTTTTGCTGCTGTCAATCAAAAACTCTTTGATCCGTAAGAAGGGGTTGGACTCAAAAAGGGCAGAATAAAACTTTATTGATAAAGATAGGCAGTGGGCCAGATTTGGCCAGAGGGCCACAGCTTGCTGACCCTTGTTCTGGAGCCCCGTAGGCCAGGATGAGAACTTTTACGTTTCTTGTTAATGTGATAGAAGCCATTTGAGGACTTTGAGCCTAAGAATAAAGTAATCTGACTTATGTTCTAGATCATTCTGGCTGCTGCATGGAGAAGGGATTACAGGGCAAAGCGTGAGTGGAAGCGGGGAGACGGGTTTGAAGCTGTTAACGTTCCTTGGGCAGGAGAGAAAGAAGAGTGGCCCTGCAGTGACCAGGCCGGTACGCATGCCGCTCACCTGCGTCTCTAGGTCTCCTCCTGGCTCCATGATAGGATTGCACTTCCCACTCCTGTAAAATATGGTGTGGACATGCAGTTTTTTATCAGTTTCAACCAATAAAAAGTGAGAAGTAAAAACCTCAAGGAGCTAGTGCATAATTCTTTCTTTGCCGTACCATGATGATGTTACCAATTCTAGAAACTCTGCCCGTCTGCCTGGGTCCTTAAGTGAGGATGACCTGCAGCAGAACCCCTCAAGCAGCTGCAATTCATGTGTAACAAGAAAGAAACCTTCGTTAAATTAAACTGCCGAGAGTTGGGCACTTTTTGTCAGGAGGCATCACCTAGCTCCTCTGACTGATACACGTGGGCTTGGGAGGTAAAGCTAAGAGCCCACGGTAAGTAAAGCTTGTGGGGCTTGCTGATAAATTAGTTATAGTTAGTTTGAGAATGAGAGCTAGAGGATGAATCCTAGGGAACGAGGCCCGAGCAGCCGGGAGAAGGACGGCCCCATTTAATGAGAAGCAGAGGCTGGGGAGGAGCCCCGGGTCTCCTGTAAGACTATCTACGTTTAAAATAACAGTTCACCACTTACCAGCTATGTAACTTGAGCACCTTGACTGCCTTCTCATGCTAAGTTCCCTCGGCTGTACAGCAGGGATAAAAATAGTATCTACTTGATAGGTCTGTCAGGAGGATTCATGGAGCTAATTTAAGCAAACTACGGAGCCCAGCCCCTGGCACCGAGGAACTCCAAAGTAAATGTTAGCTATTGTCATTGTCATCTTTGTCATCACCATTATTATTATTATTATTATTATTATTATTATTATCAGTATCTTAAGAGCCTTGTTTGTTTTGAGTCAGTGCCTTGTGCTGGGTCTGTTCCAGGTACCCTGAGAAGTCAAATTTCTGTACCTGTGTTGCTGCCAAAAAGAGTCGAGCCCGGCCTGGCCTTCCCTTAGCCCCTCCTCCAGACAGACCAAGCCCAGACACTAGCCAGCCCGCTGTCTGGCTCCTACTCCCTGGCTCAACTTCAAATGGCCGTTGCTTACAGACCGACAACAGGGGGCCTGGCCTTGCTTCCGTCTGCTTTTCCCAACTCCAGATGGCCTGAGAGGACCAGCATGGGGGACTCTTATTTCTGTAGTGAAGCTGGGGCGAGAGAACAATTCTGGCTGGCATGACTCTGGCACTGTCTTCCCTTTATCCTGGATTGCCCCTGTCTGGGAGGTAGCTGGAATCACAACAGAGGTTTCTAGTAAGTTCTAGAACAACATCTCTCAGTCGTGGCAACTCCTTGGTCATAAAGAGGAGGGGGGGGTGCCTGGGTGGCTCAGATGTTTAAGCGTCTGCCTTCGGCTCAGGTCATGATCCCAGGGTCCTGGGATCGAGTCCCGCATCGGGCTCCCTGCTCCTTGGGAGCCTGCTTCTCCCTCTGCCTCTCTCTCTCTCTGTCTCTCATGAATAAATAAATAAAATCTTTAAAAAAAAAAAAAAGGAGGGAAACATGAGCACGGCGTTTGCATATTGGTCCTCCCAGGTTGAATTAAATGGTTATTTTTCCAAGTCAGAATGCCCCTTTTGGAGGTTTTGTAGTAGAGGCTGTGGTGCACCCAGGGCCCCCCACCCCTTTCGGACCAAGTCCCTATTCCCCCAGCCATCAGCGGTGTTGGCCACCGGCAGCTCGAAGCTGAGGTGATGGCTACGTCAGCTCCTAGGGCCAGCCCATCCTCTGAGACTGGTCAGTGCAGAGATATGAAGGCCCAGCCCCCTCACTCATCTCAGGACCGCTCCCTGGGGCCATGCTGGCACCTGCCCTCCCTCTGCGAGTGGCTGAGGCACCTGCTGGAACTGTCTCATGTCTCAACTTCTCCCTCTAAGCCTGCTTCCCTAAACTTTCCCATGTGTTGTTCTGGATAACACCCCTCACAAACTTCCTGTGTGAAGATCAGACTCCGAGCCTCTTCCCAGGGAACTCTATCTGTGGTGGGGACAAGCAGGAAGGACCTAGATCAAAGTCACGTGCAATGCTTTGTCCCACAGGAAGGGGGTCAGGTCTCTTATCACCTGAAAGCAAACATATTTAGAAGAGAAGAGAAAAATCCTTAGTGTTCCCTTGGCCACTACTTATGATTCTTCCCCTGCAGGTGCTGCCCAATCCTGTGGGGACTTCCTAAGCCCTGGGCCCCTTGAAGAGACTCTTGGCCCTGCAAGGCCGCCCACAATATTCCTCCTCCACCCTTCTGTCATCGCAGCAAGAAAGATATTTCCCCAAAGGGGGCTGTCCCAGACGGAGACCTCCTGTCGGGGGATCCCCCTGCTCCCATGTTAAGTGGGTACAGATGCACCTGTGCTCCCCACTTCCTCTAGATGTGCAGGAAAACCTGAGATCGATTTAGGATACGGTGTATCCTTGAAATTATGTGCAAAATTATTATAATACTCTTTTTTTAGACACAGAGAGTGTTAGTTGTTTTTTCAGATTTCCAAAGGCCTATGACCCAGACAGGATGAAGACCCATAGCAGCCTAGAGAAAAGAACTGTGCCAGATGCTGACGGAAAGTTCATCCTCCAGCTCCTGACAAAAATCCTGGGATACAGGTCATGAGGTTCTTCACGATTCACTTCTTATGCAAGAGGCGCATAAATTCTGTCTTGGACGTCGTAGCCTTCCTTGTCTCTGTCCTTCATGTGGGCTGGCCAGAGCCCTGGGCCACATTCATCGGGGTCCCTAACCCTCCCATTTCCCCCTCACCACACATCTCTGAATTTTCACCTGATGACCTCCTCTGCTCTTAGGGCCTCCTCAAAATGTTTGCCTAAGGAAGTAGGTGCCACACACAGAACAGTGTTAGGACAGAAAAGACGATTAGGATCCAGGTTGGGGGTGGGGGAGGGGGGTGGCAGCGGGGTCACAGGGACCAAGGTTTGATTCTAGCTTTGCCACATTTTAACTGTAGACCTCAGGACCTAAGCCAAGGGAGTCTACCTCGCTGAGTCTGAGTTTCCTTTTCCAAAAAGTGGTACCACCGTAGGTTGTTGTGACAATTAAAGGTGACTGTATGGAGCTCAGTACCTTGCCTGGCCTGGAGCAAGCCCTGGTAAATGCCAGTGTTGGGAGCACCCCATCGTAGTGGCAACAGGGCACAGAGCTCGGTTATAAAAACAAATGGGGTCATTTTAGTCTCTACGGTGAACTTGTTTTAGCTCGAAGCTCTTCAACTGCACCTGAGATCAATAAAGGTAATAGTACCAAGTCACCTCCACTGTGAAATTCTGCTCTTCTTTGGTGAGAACTTGAGATTTCCTTCTCTTTCCTTCTCTTGACTCCCAGTGGAGGGCAGGGGCATTGAGGGGAGCTTTCCTGTCCCCCTGCCCTGCTCTAGTGGGGTAAGTCACTCTTGATCCTATCTCCTGCTGGGTCCTGGGATGTTTCCTGGACACAATGGTCTGTGGGGTTGGCCATTGTCCCTGACATGAGCGACGCCAGGAGCATCCAGGAGTGACCTTCCTCCCCACTGTCAGGGGTGCAGGGTCTCCCCACACCTTCTCTGGAAACCTCTGGGCTAGTCCCTCAGCCCTGTCTCTCATCTACTCTCAGGAACGCCAGAAGTGGTTTTATGAGTTGGCAACCAACACAATCCCACAGGATCCCGGACTCAGAAGGGCCCCATACTGGGGATTTAGTGCTCTGCCCCTGCTGATCACCTTCTGGAAATTCTTCATAATCTTATCTTTGAATCTGTATTTTATACACAAAGTCCCATGGTGCAATGGAGCATGTCCTGGGACTTGGCAGCTCAACTCACAAGGGTCCTACCTCCCATTGCTTTCCCACTTCCAGGGTCCCAAGCATCTTGAAGCCACCCAGCCTCCACATTTCAACCCAGTGACAGCTGCCACCCTCTGCCTCTGGTGCAGGCCTGAGCATGGGCATGGGGAGGGTCAAGGTCAGGTATGTGTGCCCCGCACATTTTGAGATAGGGCGCGGTGACGGCTGTCCACGCTCCAGGTGGGCCACACCATGGCATGCTCCATGGGTGATTGGGGCGGGCAAGGCTTTCTTACT
The DNA here is from genome assembly GCF_003265705.2 of Callorhinus ursinus. Lineage (NCBI taxonomy): Eukaryota > Metazoa > Chordata > Mammalia > Carnivora > Otariidae > Callorhinus > Callorhinus ursinus. Next base: position 33,093,232 of record NW_027397082.1, on the reverse strand, counting down.
CTGATCCAGGTGCTAGCTGCATCCTGACACCCCAGGATCTCCCCTAAATTGGGGGCTGAAGCAGCATGCCCATGGGGAAGGAAAATGCCTGGCTCTGTGCCCCTGTCCCTGGATGGGACACAGTGCATCAGTCCAGCTGATGGCTGACAGGAAAGGGAGCCTGACTTGTGGGGTCTACACAGGCCTTGATATCTTTGCACCTGAAGGAGCAGGACAGTAAATATTGAAAACAGGTCAAGAGAGTGAAACCGCAGAAATAAATGGGAAAAAAAAATCTTTCTTTTATTTTTTGGTATCTTTAACGGCCCTTCTGCTTTTTGAACAAGAGGGTTTTTTATGAATTTTTATTTGGCCCTGAGTCCCCAAATAATGGAGCTTGAATCCCTTCTACTTTGATCCCTTCCACTTCTCTCGGGGGCCATGAAAAATTTGGGAGGGAGGAGATGGGGGTGACGCAGGTGCCAGGCATGGACATCTCTAGCAGCCCTCCATGGTTTGGAAGTGTCCCATGCTTCTGCAAGTGGGTCGCTTTCAAAACTCTGCCCATGGAAGCTGGTCCAGGCCTTCTCTGTCCCGGGTTTCCCTAAGTTAGAGAGAAAATGTATCTCTCTCTCTCTTTTTTTTTTATGATTTTATTCATTTATTTGACAGAGACACAGCAAGAGACGGAACACAAGCAGGGGGAGTGGGAAAGGGAGAAGCAGGCTCCCCGCTGAGCAGGAAGCCTGATGCGGGGCTCGATCCCAGGACCCCGGGATCATGATCTGAGCCAAAGGCAGACGCCTAACAACTGAGCCAACCAGGCGCCCCAGAAAATGTATCTCTTGATTCATGTAGTCTCTGTCCTATTTTTTGTGCTGTCAATCAAAAATCTGGCCGCACTCTTTGATCTGTAAGAAGGGGTTGGACTCAAAAAGTGCAGAATCCATTGTTAAGTGTCCTTGATGTTTCCAGTTATTGTCTGCCCACATTAGTACACCACTTCCCATGTGGTCGCAAGAACTACTATTATTGTACTGCTGTGCATATTTATGTGTGCGTATAAATAAATGAGCACACAGGAAATGAAATTTTGAAGTCAATAAATCTGTTAAAAAATCAAAAATGTGTCATTGGGTAAGTTGTCCTACACACTCCTGCCAAATATCTCACTGTTGTAAAGCATATCTGTGGTTTTTAAACCAAAATGCTTCAGGGAGTTCCTTTCTACCTACTAGATGGGATGCTGCCCAGTACATGAATTGTTGAATAAAGCCAATTAGATCTTCAAAAAAAAAAATGCATCAAAGACCACAGTGTAGGAGCTAAAATATAAAACTTTTAGAAGAAAACACAGGGGTAGATCTTCATGACCTTAGATTTGGCAGAGGAGTCTCAGCTAGGATACCAAAAGCGCGGGCAACAAAAGAAAAAATAGATAAAGTGGAATTCACCAATAAACTTTTGCTTTTCAAAGTAAAAAAAGTCAACACACGGAGTGGGAGAAAATTTTTGAAAATCATATATTTTATAAGGGATTTATATCTAGAATATATAAAGAACAGTTGCAACTGAATGGTAAAGAGACAATCCATTTGAAAAAATGGGCAAAGGATCTGAACTGACATTTCTCCAAAGAAGATATACACAATAAGCACATGAAAGTCAATAAGCACATGAAGTTCAATAAGCCCATGAAGAGATGCTCAACATCATGAGCCATCAGGGAAATGCAAATCAAAACTGTAATGAGACTACACTTCATGCCCACTGGCATGGCTATCATATAAAAGTCAGATAATAACAAGTGTTGGCCAAATTAGAACCTTCATACACTGCTGGTAAGAATGCAAAACGGTGCAGCTGCTGTGGAAAACAGTCTGGCGGTTCCTCAAAAGGTGAAACGTGATTACCATTAAGGCCCAGCAATTCCATTCCTGGGTGTGTACTCAAGAGAAATGAAAATATATGTCCACACAAAAACTGGTATGGATCAATAACAGCATTATCCACCATAGCCAAAAGGTGTAAACAACCCAATGTCCACCAAAACATAAATGGATAAATAAAATTTGATATATCCATATAATGGAATATTTATTACTTGGCCATCAAAAGGAACAAAGTAGTGGCAAATGCTCCAACGTGGATGAACCTTAAAAACATGATGCTAAGTGCCAGAAACGAGTCACAAAAGACCACATATTGTATGGTTTAATTTACATGAAATGAGCAGAATAAGCAAACCTATAGTGATTGAAAGTAGCTTAGTTTCCTACTGCTGGGGGAGCAGGGCATTAAGCTAAGGGGTGCAGGTTTCCTTTTGGGGTGATGAAAACGTTCTAAAATTGACTTGAGGTTGCACAACTCTGTGACTGTGTCGAAATCATCAGACTGTATACTTTGTACCTTTTGCCTATGGTATGTGACTTATACCTCAATAAAATTGATTTTTTTTTAAAGATACCTAGGTTTTACTTAACAAGGTTAGTATTTTTGTCCCTCCAGAAGCCCTACTACAGATTTCACATGCTTGAGAACCAACTGGACAAAGCACTCTGACCTCCCCCACGCCTCACCACCCCACCCCTGCAGTACAATTGCTTTTGTATTTATTCTGTTTCCTGGAAACCAAGCCAAGCCCACCCCCATTGGCAATGACAGAGTGTGATGGGGTCTATTTAGAAGCTGGGCCTTGTCCATTACTGTAGGAAACGACTGACCCCAAGATGTGAGAGGAGCCTGTCCGAGACCCACTTCTCACTGCTCCAGCCCATGCGCTCTGAACTTCAGAAATGTCCATGCCCAATGTCACATACCCAGGCCCTTTCTGCTGGCAAAGCAGGGATGGATGTACATCCTCCTCTGCAGACAAGCTGCAATTCAAACTTCACTATTCGGGAAGGGCCCAGAGGAACAGAGCGAAGGTCCCATGAAAACGACCTTTCCCTCATTCCCAGGGGATACCTCGGGATTAATCCCAACACTCAGGAGTCACACCCTCCCATCCTGCAGTGTGTGCAAAAAACAAGTGTTTGCTGACTTCTAGGGACACTAGATCCGAACCATCCCCTCTGGATTGCCAGTGCAAGACTGGATCTCCTCTCTCCAGAGTTCTCAGCCTTTTCTTGCTCACCCACAACTTTCTGTGATAGATCAAAATGCACTAATTAGGGAGCACTGGCAGTTCTAAGGGAGCCAGCGAGAGTCTAAAGAGATCTACCAGTGCAGCAACAACAGAGGCCAGGCAAGGGCCTCATCCCAGCAACAGCTGAAGGCAAAAGGGAAGACCCATCAGTTTTGCTGGGCTGGAGAGTGTGCCCCCCAAATTCGTGTCCTTCCTGGAGTTTTAGAACATGGTCTTATTCAGAAATATGGCCGTCAGAGGTATAATCAGTTCAGATGAGCTCATACTGATGCAGAGGGTGTCCTTAATCTGATGGAACTGGCGCCCTTCGAAGAAAAAGAAGAGACACAGACACACGGGAAGAATGTCAGGTGACAGCAGAGTCAGATGAGGATGATGCCGCTGCAAGCCAAGGAAACCAAGGATTGCCAGCAGCATCGGAAGCTAGGAGACAGGCGAGGAAGGATCCTCCCTTCAGAGGGAGCACAGCCCTGCCGATACCTTGATTTCAGTCTTCTGGCCTCCCGCACAGAGAGAGCATAAGGTTCTGTTGTTTTGAACCACCCAGTTTGTGCTGGTTTGTTACAGCAGTTGCAAGAAACCCGTGCATCAGTCTTATTTTTCAAGTGGCACGGGGCTGTTCTGATGTCCACAGCTCTGCGAGGAAGACACACCGAACGAGTAACCACAAATCAGCAGGTACCTGAGCATTGTCCCAGGAACTGGGATTAGCCTCGCTGGAGAGTGTTGCTGGCTCGTGGGAAGCGGGCGAGCCTCTGGAGAAAGGGCCATTCTGCGGAAACCATTTCCAGGCTTTGGACAGAAGCAGAACGGCTACATGAAAAAAAACAAACCCATAAAAATTTTAGAGGGAAAAAAGAGATTATTTTTATAACTTGAGGGTGGGGGTTCCCTTCCACAGGAAGGAAGATTCCATACCCAGAAGCCATAAAGGAAACAACTGAGAGATTAATCTCATAAAAATTAAAAACTTCCATAGATCAAAACACACAATAAGAAAAGTTTAAAAAAACAAAAACAACAAACAGCATGAGGCATTTTCTAACAAGCAAAGAATTAGTAGACAAAAGTAGCTCTCACAAATATCACACACACAAACACACACACACAACAATCCAATAGAAGAATGGGTAAGAAATCTGAAGGCCCATTAAGATGAGGGCAATGCAGGGCACCTGGGTGGCTCAGTCGTTAAGTGTCTGCCTTCAGCTAAGGTCATGATCCCAGGGTCCTGGGATGGAGCCCCGCATCGGGCTCCCTGCTCCATGGGGCGCCTGCTTCTCCCTCTGCCTGCCATTCCACCTGCTTGTATACTCTCTCTGACAAAAAAATAAATAAAATCTTAAAAAAAAAAAAAGATGAGGGCAATGTGGCAATGTGTGTCAGATGTTCAAGCAGGGCTCCCTCAGTCTCGGTTTGGGCAGACTCCAAAGGTCAAGGACCACACAGTAGGTGCCAACAAGCCCCCAGGGTCTAAATGCTGGATCCCTAATTCAAGACCCACTGAAAGGATTATCTAATCATGTACCTCCCACACATGGGAGAGGCAGGGACATAACAGCTGGTCCTGGGCTGGGCAGGAACAGAGCAGGACGGGATGGGAGAAGTCTCCAGATGGGGACCAAGCAAAGGAAGACTGTGGGCCCCCAGCACCTTGTGCTGTCTTGGTATGTTTATCTCTAGCGCCTCCTGAAAGTCTGCTAGAATGACAGTAAAGGAGGGAAAATAAGGCAAACACTTCAATGGACAAAGAAAGTATAGAGGAAGCAAGTGACAAACTCTTGGAACTGGGCAGGCGGCTGCATGCATGGTCACCATGTAGTGGCTCGGAGCAGTCTGAGGTCTGACCAGGAGCAAGGAAGTCAAGAAGCAAAGCAAAGTATGCCAGAGCCACTGAAAGGGGACAGGGATTTCTGGAAGCGGCAGTGTGAGTGCAACTGAACACGGAGGATTGACTAAAAATTAGTGTGAGAGGGGCGCCTGGCTGGTTTTGTCAATTAAGCATCCGACTCTTGATTTCGGCCCAGGTCATGATCTCAAGGTCATGACATTGAGCCCCGTGTGGGGCTTGGCACTGGGTGTGGAGCCTGCTTAAGATTCTCTCTCTCCCTCTCCCTCTGCCCCTCCCCCCTGCTCATGCGTGCGCACACACACTGTCTCTCTCTAAAACCAAAAAACAAAACTTAAAAACATGAGTATGAGACTATTTTGACCCATGGTCCCTTGCCCCAATCTGTGCAGGTAAAACACTACCTCCCCAGCATCCTGGCAGAAGACAGGGCTCTATTCTCCAGTGAGAGGGAGCCAGAGGGCTCTGGACTCAGGAACCATGGGCACAGATGCAGGTGAGGGCACCTGGCTGACAACAAGAATGAAGTGAAAGTTGACACACCGAATGCTGAAATCCGCACGCTACCCTTCTCTCGCCCTGAGAACTAGGAGCCAACCTTATAATCCTTGTGCAAAACTTTGCATGATTCTTCTCAGGGGATACTGGCCAGCCCAAATGAATTTATGCAGATACTGGTTGTTTGGAGCCCCCAGTAAAGTGGTCAAGGTCAGTCCTCCTCCAACAAAGCCCCACCCAGACACATAGAGCTTACAGTGTATGTGTTAGAGTCTTACTCTTCACATAAAGTCAGAAATGAAAACTATCAAAGACTAAAAAAAAAAAAAAATAAAAGGAAAATTAAAGGAAACAGACAAGTCATGGAACAGGGAAAAAAGTTATAATATAATATAACATAATATAATATATTAAGTTGAAAGTGCCATCTCCAGGTAATAAGATATTAACATGCATCCATGAAATGAAAACTTGTTGCTTAAAAAATAACTACAAAGTAAGTTTTAAAAGGACCATTCGGAATTTTAAAAGTATTCTGGGAAATTAAATTGGCAGATACCCAAAACAACTGCATATAAGAAGTTTCTCAGAATCCATAGTCTCTCATGGTTCGTCTCTCCCTCCGATTTCCCCCCCTTCATTTTTCCCTTCCTTCTCCTAATGTCCTCCGTGTTATTCCTTATGTTCCACAAATAAGTGAAACCACATCAAAAACTAATGATGTATTGCATGGTGACTAACATAACATAATAAAATTTTAAAAATTAAAAAAAAAAGAAGTTTCAATAGAAAGTTTAAGAGGCACCTTCCAAAAGACTAACACAAAGAAGAAGATGGAAAATAAGAGAGAAACACTAGAAAAATTAGAGAATTGGCTCAGGAAGTCCATAATTGAAAAACAGGAAGGTCTAAAAGGAGAACAGAAAATATACTTGGGGGAGGGGAAGGAGGATAGAAAATAATACAAGAAAATGTACTAGATTATGAGTATCAATCGTGAGCCTCCAGTTTGAGAGGACTCGCTGAGTACCCCCGTGTGAAGAGAGACCCGCACCAGTGCACCCCAAGCATGAAGAGAAAATTTTGAATAATTTCAGAGACAAAAAATGGCCTCTTGTGAAGGAAAGAGGTGAGACCACATCTGACTTCTCACAGCCGCTCTGTGAGCCCGAGGCAGTGGGTGACGACCTCCCAGTCCCAGGGGCAAAAATTTCCAAAGAAGCTGCCAATCAAATGTGAGGGTGGGAGAGTAAATTTTTGCATGGACAAGCTCTCAAAACACTTTCCTAACACTGAACGTTTCTCAGAAAGCTACTGGAGAAGGTGCTTCACCCCAACAAGGGAGAAAACCAAGGCAGGACATTGGATTCAGCACACAGGGACACAGCACAGGGAAGTCAGAGGGTCCCCAGGCCCCCAAGACCACAGCGGGGGCAGCCACACAGGCTGCAGGGGTGGGGGTACGAGGGGGGGTGTCTCCTGAGGAAGGAGGCTGGGCCTCAGCACACGTATCTGCTTGAAAAAGAGCCCCCTCCAGCCTGAAGTCTAGGAATGGATGGTCATTGAGCACTAAACAAAGGAAAAGCTTGGCAGCCCCACATTCCAAGCAGAACAAAAGGTTGTACAAAATGGGAAATGTGCACCACATGGTTAGGCTGTGAATAATAGGAACATCGTCACAACTATGTAAATACTGAATATTGATTTGGCCCAAAATGACACTCTTAACTACCATGTTGGGCTTGAGGAGAAAGGAGCACACATACGCAGGGGGAGAGGGAGGGCAGTTTACAAGAGTTACGTCCTCCTCTGCTGTAGTAGGAATTCACTGAATCACATTTAAACTGGAAAATCAAGAAATGGCAGTCCAAGCATGTTATTTTAAAGTAAGGAGGAAAGCACCAGAACAATCAGTGAGAAGAATTCGAAATGATGGCCTCTAGGGAGTGAGAATCAGGAGCAGGGAAGAGAGATGCTGGTTTTCATTATGAGTCTTGCAGAACCATTTGACTTTTAAAACTATGTACATGTATGACTTTGATAAACATAATTTTTTTTTTAAAAAAAAAGCTATCAAAGAAACAACAAGGAAAGAGTAAGTGGGCCAAGTCAGCACATTTCAGACTTTTTAATCCACATCTCGCCAGTGAGTAAAGACCTCCATGACTTGACTTGTTAAATGAGGGAGAGGCAATCGGTTTTCACAGTTGCTTATTGTAATTGCTTATTACAATGATTCCGAGGATGAGCCCCTTCCCCCAGGCCCTATGATGCCATGTGGACACAGCCCACCTGAGTGACACCCCCTGCCTCTGGTGGTGGTGGGTGACAGCACCGTCCCCAGCTGTAGTTTGGATCAGGGGGAGCCATCAAAAGGCGGCCCCCTCAAGACTCATTCATTCCCTCCTGGTCTGTTCTCTGTGCTCTGGGTAAATCTGACTGCTCTGCTGGTCAGCCTGTTCTCTCCGGAGGGCTGCCCCACAGTGGGGCTGGGAAGATGGCAGCAGGGTGTGGGAAGGCCAAAGCCCCAGGGGACCTCACATCTATGGCCTACCGTCCATCACTGGGGCCGCCAACACCTCTCTTGCTCGTCCTACTGAAACCTGTCTCCTGAGTCTCTTTTCTCAGTTGGATGTGAGCAGGGGAGGCGAATAATGGGGTGTTATTTATGAGTCTCTCGAAACTCCCACAGCCATGTGTCAGGCGCGGTGCCTGGTGCTTTGTAAATGCACCATGTCCTTTGATCCTCACAGCCCTCATGGTGAAATTATGACCCTGTGAATCTGAGCCTGGGTCTCTGGGACTCCAGTGGGGCTCTCCTTTCTCCGTGCTGCGAGCCTCGGTTGGTAGAAGCATGCTCACCTCTCAGGATGTGTGAGGAGTCATCGGGACATGGTCAGCTGGGAGGCCCTTGTCCCCTGGAGAGCATCAAGCACATCTTGGCCTCTAGATTTCATTGTCTGTCATGTGGCTGATAATCCCCGTGAAGTCTCCTGGCTCTGTCTCCCCATAGCCACAGATGTGGCGGCGATCGTGGCCCTGTTCCCTGCTCTTCTCAGCCCACACGTTCCCCTTAGATGATTTCATCCGCCACATGGCTCCAATTACCATCTATCTGCTCAGATTTATGTCCCCAGCCCAGACTGTGTACGTGGCTCCAGACGCATGCCGCCCAGGCTCATCTCACTCAGCGGCTCAGCGGTGGCTAGCACTCTCGGGTCCCCAGTGACTGCCATATCCTCCTTCCCAGGTCTGCTTCTCCTCCAGTGTCCTCTATCACAGTCTCCCTGACACCGCATCTCACTGACACCGTCCCTGGCCTCTCAGCCCGAGAAGATGCTTGGCTTCCTTCCTTCTCACAGGCCACCAGGCCTTCCTGCTGGGACTGTGATGGCCTCTTAACCACTCGCCCATTTCCACTCGTGACTCCATCTAGTCCATTCTGTGCACTGGTCAGGATAATATTTTGGAGACACAAATCCTCTCATTTCACTCCTTCACTGAAAGCCCATCCAGGCTCAGATGTTGCTTACTAGTGAAGACCCCCTCAGACTAGCTTGAGTTCCCCTACCTGCTGCTCCTCTAACATATGGGACAACTGGAAGAGAACTTACTGCCATTATGCTTTTGTTACCTGTCCTTCTGGGACACTACCTTCCCAGCAGGACGATGGCACCTTGAACGTACCAGCCACTCCTGCCTGCTTCTCAGCTGTGTCCAGGGCCTTGCTCAGATGTAGTGCCTGGTAGGGTTAGTAAATAGCCATTGAATGCATTACTTGGAAGTGGCTATTAAAATAAATTACAAAAATACTGAATGTATTGATTTTTTAATAGACTATATTTGGAGATGTTTTTGGTTCACAGCAAAATTGAGCTGACTGCAGAGTGTTCCCATTTATCAGCATCTCCCACCAGAGAGGTACACTTGTTATCATGATGAATCTACACTGACACATTGTTATCCGGAGTTTACATTAGAGTTCACTCTTGGTGTCGTCCATTCGATGCGTTTGGACGCTTGTAATAATGACATGGCTCCCCCATTGTAGCGTCGTAGAGAGTAGTTTTACTGCCCTAAGAAGCCTCTGTGCTGCTCTTATTCGTTCCTCTCTCCCAGAAAACACCTGCCAACCACTGATCTTTCTACCATCTTCATAGTTTTGCCTTTTCCAGAAAGTCATATAGTTGAGATTCTGTAGTATGTACAATTTTTTACCCATTTTTAATCAGGTTATTCATTTCCTTTTTTTTTAAGATTTTATTTATTTGAGAGAGAGAGAGAGCATGAGAGGGGGGAGGGTCAGAGGAAGAAGCAGACTCCCCGCTGAGCAGGGAGCCCCATACAGGACTTGATCCCGGGACTCCAGGATCATGACCTGAGCAGAAGGCAGTCGCTTAACCGACTGAACCACCCAGGTGCCCAGGTTGTTCATTTTCTTATTGTTGAGCTTTAAGAGTCCTTTGTATATTTTATATAAGTCCTTTATCACGTTGTCTTTTGTCAATATTTTTCCCCAGTCTGTGGCTTGTCTTCTCATTTTCTTGAATTATATTGATTTTTTTTTTGAAGATGGAATTGGCTTTATTAAGCAATTCATGAATTGGGCAACATCCCATATAGCAAGTAGCGAGATGCTCCTGAATTACATTGATTCTTAAGGACAGAAATAAACCTGGAACTATTTTAAAGAGTTTGTAACATATGCAAGATAGATCCAGGACCTTGAACCCACGCACAGTCATAGACTCATAGGAACTCCTTGATCTGAGAGAGCAAGTTTGTCGGGAGTTACAGGGTTATCTTCTTAAGTGTTCCAGAGAAGCTGAACTGTGAATGTGGTAGTCTGTCCCACCTGCCAAACCAGTCACCCATCTCCTGGGCTGGCCAGTGTCCAGACTAAGGTTTTGGAGTACCAAGGCCAAAAGTCCTTTGGATAGAGACTCCATAGGGCATTGGTGGAGGGGAGGCGATGTGCGGGACTGATGCCAGAGGTAAACTTACCTTCAAGTTAATGACACTTCCAAGACAGACCCCAATTTACAGGGGCCCCTCCCAAGGCCCCGGAGGAGCCCCAGCAATGTAAGTAAGTAAGATAACCTTCTATGTGCACTGGGGTTTCCCCTGTGCCGTGTATATTTCCCCCTTGTCAGGCAGCACTGAAAGGGCATCAGGCATTTGGGGATCCAACGAAGGGGAAGTTCATTTGGGAATATATGATTTAACATATAACTTGGAGAGACTTTTTTTTTTAAATTTTTTTATTGTTATGTTAATCACCATATATTTTTTTTAATTTTTTTATTGGAGACGTTTTTAAATGTTGCAATAAAACAAATAAAAAGTTACAGTTTTCTGATCTGTAAATACAATTTTGTCCTACTTAACTTTTTAATTAAGAAACTGAGGAAAAAATCAGATAAAAATGAATGGAATAGAAGACAGGTTATAAAGATGAGCTATGGAATCAATAGAAATTATTGTTAATCACATTAAGTTTTTTAAACGTTCCAATTTTACTATGAAGAGGAAGAAATAAATTGCTAATAAAAATAATGACTAGGCTCTTGGAGTGTTTAGTAATCTCACTAAAAGGGTGAATTCTGTGAAGGGGTTGAGAAGATATTGAAATTTCCTGCTGAATTGACCAAAACTGAAAGAAACACATTAAAAAAACTCATAAATGCCATTAGAATACAAGCATTGATGTGATCATCATCATTCAGAGACTATATAAGATTAATAACCATATGGAAAACTGGAAATGCCCTAAAATCTTGCAGCTCAGGTACAACAGAAGCATAATACAGGTGTTCCCCAAATTTGATAAAACTATAATTATGCCATTATCAATGGGTTTTGAAGTTGAAAGCAATTTGTCTAAACTACCAAAAAAATTTTTTTAATGGTTTTGATCACTCATGCCCTGAAGACAGACTGGATTATCTTTTTATTATGACTAGAGAAAATCATTGTCATATGAAGAGAACAAAGAATACTCAGCTGAAAATGTAAGGAAAGTATTATAGAAGTAGGTCGAGAATTTAGTAAAAATTATGTTTTTGAAGAGTTTTGTGATGTTTATGTTATTTATCAGCTTTTTTAAAAATTTGTGATTTATTGTGATTTTTGTCTCATTTAAAATAATCTCTTTGGTGCTTTCATAATTCTGTATTCATGCTTTTGTGTTCTCAATTCTTTTTTTTTAAGATTTTATTTACTTATTTGACAGAGAGAGAGATAGAAGAAGAGAGCGCACAAGCAGGGGGAGGGGCAGAGGGAGAAGCAGACTCCCTGCTTCGTCCCAGGACCCTGGGATCATGACCTGAGCCAAAGGTAGATGCTTAACCAACTGAGCCACCCAGGTGCCCCTTGGGTTCTTATTCTTAAAGAAGTCCCCCGAGGTAAATAAAGACTACTAGAATCAAGATCTGCTAGAACTGACTTGGATGACAGAGGGATGGAAACAAGCTTGCCCATGATGCACATCCTCCTCTCCCTCACTCGGCCGTAGGTGGGAGGCTGCCTCCTGGCCAAGGGCACACAGAAACAACCTGATGACCTGCAGAAGCAGAGCCTCACCTGCAGCAAAGGAGCGAGCTCTCTGTCCCTGACGTGTCAGCAGAGGGGACCCTACCAGGGAGCCCCTGACTCAAGTGGGGACTGGCATGTACTCACTGGAGATCTAAGCACCAGATTAGCTTTTGGGTCATTTCCAGCCCAGAGTCTTTTTTAAAGACTGGTGGTGGGCACTGTCACGCTCCTGCAGAGCAAACAAAGTGACTCAAACTTTCTGGAAGACAAGTTGGCAATAAATATTCAATGTGTTCACACCCTTCGGCCCAGTGATTTCCCCTTCCAGGAATCTATGAATAGAAATGATTAGAAATGCAGACAAATATGTAAGCAAAATGAAGTTCCCACAGCGTTCACATGGCGCAATGATGATACAACATCAACAGTGGTCAAAAAAAAAAATCCCTCTGTAATATGTCTGCAGCTAGGTAGCCATAACTAGGAGAAATTTATCAGTATTCTTGTGAAAATGCTTCTGAGTGGTACAATCTCTGACTGTTAGTTTCTTTATGTATTTGTGTGTGTGTGTGTGTGTGTGTGTGTGTGTGTGTGTGTAATGAACACAAATGATTTTGATCCTCAGAGGCAAATGCATTTTTAGATGAACCAGTGTGGAGGGAAACCAGACACCTACACTAGGTGCTTACACACCTGCTCCCACAGGAGTATCTTAGTACTCATCAGTCTTTCTTTAAAATAACTGGCTTCAAAAATAAATAAATAAATAAATAAATAAATAAATAAATAAATAAATAAATAAATAAAATAACTGGCTTCAGCAGATAGAGACATGGGTCCCACCCACCTTCTTTCTCCAGGATCCCCGGAGCTGTTGTGCAGACACTTTTGATTCGGTAATGCTGGTAAACTCGGAGCAGCCCTTTGCTAGGTTCCTTGCATTATAACAGGGCAGCTCTTCCCCGGTCTGGGTGAGCCGTCTTGTGCAGCCTCTCGGATCGCCAGGCAGGCCCCATGGTTCTCGGTTCCATAAGAATTGTGGAGCTGTGTGGACCAAGATGTCTAGGAAGGCATAACCTGGAAATACCCGTCCTCTGGCCGGGGAGTCCTTTGATGCTTGGAGAGAGCCAGGGGGGCAGAAAAATACAAAGAGCTGTGCAAATGAATCTCCCTCTCCTTACCTTTTTGTGAAGTGAGGAGCGGGGACTGAGAGACGGCCCTCTGAGGGCCCCGGTCTGCCCTGTGAGCACGTCCGTCTGCCTAGATGGTGCCCCAGGACAATCACACAGTGAGGACATGGAGTCCGCCCCGTCCAGTGTGGCCGGCACGGCTGCGCTGTCGGTTGGACAGGTCCGTGTCATTCATCCTGACATCAAACTGCTTCTCTAGTCTCCTGGAGTCTCTTTTGAGATAAGGCTGGGGTTATGGAAATGCATAAAGTAAGCATGCTGCACAGGCATCCTTTTTAAAACAGAGATGAGGAAAGGGAGAGGAGCCCAGAAGAGCCTGGTTTACCCAGGGGGCTGGATGTGTGGGTCAAGCCCTGAGCGGGGCCAGCACCTCTGAGCAGACGTGGTGCTCAGTGCAGAATTGTGCTCAGGCCACAGCCCAGCAGAGCCAGTGTCCCAAACACGGGTGACTTCCGTGCAGGGGCTGCGCAGAACAGGACCCTCCGTGGGACTGGGTACCACAAGGGAGTCTCCGCTGACCATGGGTGGGCAGGTTCTGGAGAGAAAAAGGAGCACCAGGAGGTCAAACTGGAGACACAACCCTGTGCAAGGGGCCAGGGGGTCAGGAGTACAGGGTGGGCTCAGCGCCCGAACACAGGGTGGCGCGCAGACCCCACCCTCCCAGAGGCTCTGCACCCACATACTCCGATCTCCCTTACTGGGGCTTCCCTCACAAGTGGTTTCTATGTGTCTGTCCCGCCCGCAGAGCCTGCAGAAAAGAGGCAGAGCACAGCCTATCTGGAGTCTGTTCAGTCTGGTCCCGCGTGTTCCTCAGGCCAGGTCATGATGTGAAGGAACCACCCGATACAGAGGTTCTCTCTTCGAGGAAACCGTGGGCGCGGCCTTGCTTGCTCATCTCAGAAGAATGTCGGAGTCAGAGAAGGGTGACCACCATCTTGGAGAAGCTGGGGAAACTGAGATCTGTGGGGGAGGCATAACTTACTCAGAATCCCAGCTGGCGAAGGCAGATCTGGAAGCAACTGGAAAACCACACTGTGAATAACTATAGTTTGGCTCTGGCCACAACTCCCTCGGGGGCATTTTCCCCCCACATGGCCTGTTCATGGGCTCCCAAACCGTCCCCTTGGAAGCTGCCTATCACCAGCCTCTAATCAAATGCACTCGCCGTTCCTGACCGCAGCCCCGCCTTCATGAACCGCCGCGCCGCCCCCCCCAACCCGGTCCAGGCCACACGCCCTTGGGGGTGCGCCACTCTGGCTGCAGGAAGCCAGTCTGCTGGGAGATGCCGGGAAATGGTCTGCAGAGCCCTGATATGTATTACTTTCCAAATTTATCACGGCTCCGTCTTCCAACATAGAAAAATATGGTTTTGATTTTATCGTCGACACATCTCGCAGCCCTGATCTGTGGGTCCTGGGGGACAGACCCCTCCCAGTGGGCTGGGCTCACAGAAGCAGCTGGGCCTTCCTGCAGGGTCCTGCTGCCGAGAGAAAGGCTCTGGCCTCGCCCCCTCCTCACCGGCCATCTGCAGCAAGCAGCCCACCCAGCCTCGCTGCTCCTCTCCCAGCACATCCCTGGGAGGCCTGAGGCCATCCAGAGGGCTTTCCCTGGCACGCTGGGACCCCCTGGCAGCAGCCATGACTCAAGTTCTCGAGCACCTGGTATCTGCCAATGTTGTCAGCACAGGACCCTCCCAGCCCTGGCCAGGAGCCAGCAGAGGCCGGCCAGGCAGGGGAGCGGATTGCGGCGGTCGGTTCTGCGGGGAAGTGGGGTGGGCACCCGGGGGGCACCAAGTCCGGGCTGGAGCGCATGAGCCCAAGATGCCCAGCTGCACCCATCACAGCCATCCAGCTTGCTTCTCTTCCTGTCTCTCAATCTGCCTCTCCATCTCTGTCTCTGTCTCTCCCCCTCTCTCTGTCTCTCTCTAGCTGTTTGTCTCTGTTTGTCTTTATCTCTGTCACTATCTCTTTCGTCTCTGTTGCTATCCTAGTCTCTGCGTCTCTAATAGTGTCTTTCTGTCTGTAACTGTCTGTCTCGCTCCCCACTCTCCACCCCACCCCACCACCTCCAGGCTTATTTCCCCCGGCAAGCAGTTGCTCTGTGCCCAAGGCCGTGGGGGGCCTGCCAGGGTGGGGCCTGCTGCATTGCTCAGCTGCGCCTGAGCCTGCCCACGGCTGACCCTGTCCTGCCCCACCTCTGGGCTGCGTCCTGATACCACAGAGCCCTCCCTGCTCCTCCCAGAGTGTGTGCTTGCTCCCTGCCCCCTCCCCACACTCCTGCCTCCCCCGACAGTGGCTCAGATGTCCCTAGTCTGTCCTGGAAGTTTGTGTCTGTCTGGAAGCTTGTGGAGAGTTCAGGAGCCTCATTTTGCCCTTGGTATTCGGCTTCCTCAGGTGGAAAGAGTTTTCCTGTGTCTGCCATGTGGTGGGGGCCAATCGACTCCGGCCTTCTCTCTGTCTGCATAACAGAAGCCAGGCTCCAAGCTGCCTGCAGCCCCCTGGGTCCCACGGTGCCTACTCCCACCAGCTTCCCAGCCCAAACCCTCTGACTCGCTGGCTCTGAGGATGAGGGAACCCTCTCTCCCTGCTGCCCACCCTCATTCCTGGCTCCACTTCCAGTCTGCTAGACCAATGACCTTGGGTGCCTGTCATATCCCGCATGCTCCTCTCCAGGGCACATAGGACCATAGCCAGATTGAGAGCCAGGGGCAAGGGGCCCAGGGGCCATGGAGGTCATCCCCATCACTGGTGGGGGTTGTGTTAACAGAGTTGCCTGGAGAGATCCAGGCCGGGAACATAAACAGTGACAGGGAACACTACAGAGAGTGGTGGGGTCTGTGGTAACCCCTTCAGCAGCTACACAGGACAACCACTCTCCTTTTACACAGGGAGGCCAGATCCTCCACATCTTCCAGAGAAACTGCACATCTGGATTTTTATATGATAATGTTGGGACATCATGAAACATGTTCTGAGAAACACTCTGTAGGCCAAATAAAATATATTGATGGAAATCTCCGGCCTGCATACCATCTCTATGACCTGTGTTGGGTGTCTCCTAATACCCACCCCCTAACCTTCTGACCACACTGAGAGGAACAGCAGGGGCTCCTCACCGGTCCTACACCCCTGCCTAGGTCACGGGCTCTGGCCCCACCCCCAGAGCCATAGAGGTCCTTGGAAGATCGCTTTGCAGAAGCCCACTGCTGTCTGTTCCTGGCTGGTCACCTTCGCCTGGCCTGCAGACCCTTGGGCCACCTTCCCTGCCTCTGACATGGCATGGCCCATCACAAACAGAGCTGAGGCAGTAAAGCGGTCCAAGCCACAGGGAGCCCCAAGAGGACCAGCTGTGGTTGACATGCTTGCTTTGGGTTTCTTTCCTTAGGTTTAAACAGAGCTACTTTCTGTCCCTACTCAGGCAAGCAGGTCAGAACACCCTGCCAGTGGCCGAGGCCCCAGCCCCCTAGGAGGTTCCTGTCTGCACACAGCCAGCTCAGCATGGGGCTGCCCCTCAGGGGGCAAGAAGCAAGCATGCGTGGGTCAGTCACCAGCTTCATTGGGTTATAGTTGTGTGGTCTGGGCAAGTGACAATTCAGCTGACCTGCCGCGTCACCCCTAAAATAGGAACATGAATTACTTCAAGCTAGATAAAATGGGACAAAATTTGGCAACTTCCTTAAATTCCCTCACAGCTACCCCTCCCCACCTCCATTCCACTTTACAAATGGAATTCTCAGCTCCAGTATAGTGGGGCTGTCCCTGGAAAAGCCCAGAATTGGGAGTTTGGTTTTTCTTAACACCGAGTCTAGAACCACCAGGGCTGGACTTAAGGCCTCCCCAGCTGGCTACAAAGACCAACTTTGAGCTCCTTCCGCTCCCTCACCCTAGATTTAACCCCCTCCCACAGAGTTTGCCTTTGGCCCCGGCATCCAACGTGTGTGGGTACAGCTGGCTGAGCACCCCACAGGGGCTGGTCTGCCTTAGTTCTTGAGGACCTGTAGGCTTCTACCACCTGCCCCACACGCCTGGGTCCCACCTCCCACCTGTGTAACACAGGCCCAGAAACTGTGTGTAACACTGAGCTTGGCCCACCAGACTCCTACACATCCCTCAGAACCTAGTCCAGACATACGTTCTACTGGAAGCTGTGCCTGGCAACACGCAGCCCCTCAGGCTGGACTGAACCCCTCCTCTGGGCCTCTCCAGCACCCATCTTTGCCTTGATAGAGCACCCTTCCTGCAGTATGAGTTCACAGTACAGTGAATGATGTAAGTGAGCAAGGCGGTCCCCTCTGGGGAAACTGTCTGACCCGAGGGTCCCGGCAGCTGTTCCAAGGACCCCCAATCCCTGTCTCAGCTGCCATTCTAGCCTGCTGTTCCCCACTCCCAAGCCAACCACACCCTGCTGGGAAGCCCTGGGGCCACAGAGCCTGCGAGGACAGAGGACACAGCGTATGCTGGCTATTCCACTCGGGGCTCTGGGAGAAGGCCCCTGGCCTCTGTGGTTACCCTTGGCTCGTTCTGTGTGGACTGGGACACCGTCCCTTTCTTTGGCTTCATTTTCACACCAGGCACCAGATGCCTTCCCGTCAGGGACTGTGTGTGCCTTCCTCAGGGCCAAGCCGGGCTGAGGGGTCCAGGAGTTCCAGGCCGCCCTGGGTGTGACATCTTACGGTATTATTAGCACAGGAGGTGATGAGGTGAAGACAGTTTGTCAGCTAGGACTGGGGCTAGATGACTATCTAAGTGATGCCAGAGATGGGCACACACTCAAAAATGTAAAAATATGTATTCCAGCTGTAGTGAGGGGGCTGAGGATGGAGGGGCACAGGTCCCTCGGCAGCACAGCTCCCCCTGCTGGTCATGCTCATGGTGCAGCGCCCCTAACCTATGTCCGCTGTGGCAGAGAGGGACAGAGGGGGACCAGGAGGCGTAGGGTGTGCGCGCACGCGCCCCCCCAACCCACCCCCCACACTGACCCCTCTCTTGAGGACTCCCTCTGCCCACGGGCACCACTCACAGACCAGTCCCAGTGAACAAATTCAAAAGCACCTCCTGTATGCCGACATTGCCTTAGACTTACCTGGTCCAGGGTGACCCCTGGCTTTTGCTCCCTGTCTTCAATTTGCCAAAGTGTCCTTCTGTCCCCTTCCAATGTCCCCTACCCCAGGGAACTGGCCCTGGCCCCTTACACCCTTACTGGGCCCTGGCCCAGATCCTCAGGCCCCCACCAGAACAAGTGCCCCAGGGCCCAACTAGGCGCCCGACCTCTGCACCCTCCCGCACCCGCCCATCCTGCACACAGCCCCACACTCCACATGCTTCAAGTGCCTGCTCCCAAACCTCCAGGACCTCCTTCCCTGAGACAGCCCAGACTCCTCACTGGGGCAATTAAACCTTGGGTGGTTTGACCGACCTGAGGATAGACTTCCCTGCCTCTACTCCCCATACATCCACCCTCCAAGCAACCCACAGCGCCACAGGACCGTTTCCTGAAATGCCTCCCACCTCCAGCCTCGCAGACACCTCCACAACCCCACTTGCTTACACGGGTGTACCCCACCTTACACACCCCGTACACAGCCCTCCCCACTCATGCCCATGGACAGACCACACCCCACTTCTCTCCCCCACTCCTGTACCACAGCCACTTCCCAGCCACTTAGCCCTTGACGGGAGACCCCCATGTCTAGAAGCACCCACTCCCCTGACACTCTCACGCCCACCCTCGCCCCAAGCTCGGGGTCTGCACAGAAAGATCACAGGCCCCAGTGCCCAGTTTCCCAGGAGGAGCCTTTGAAAGAAATTGCACTCACAGAAACCTCTGGTCCTCCAGGAGGTCGGCGGCTGGCTGTCAGGCCTACCTGTCCCGGGGTGAGACGGGGCAGCCAACAGGCCCGTTGTTCATGCCTGAGCTGCTGGAGCCAGGCAGGCCCTACCCCAGAGCCCCTTCTCCATTTGAGGAGGTGGCAGGAAAACAAGGCCTCGTACCCAGGGGCCCAATGGCCCATTAGAGCAGCTCTCCTCAAGCAGAAATTTCCCACATGACCTCCAGCGGTCGGGGGTGGGGAGTGGTGGTGTCCAGCAGACAGGCCAGGCTCCTGGCTGGCAGTGGCCCTTTGTAAGGAGTCCTGTGGCCCCCAGGGGGCAACGGGGTATATTCTCTGCTCAGCCCGATGCCCAGCTCCTCTTGGCCTGCAGGCTCAGGTGCTGGCACTCCGCTTCTCCTGAATGATATTCTGACTTGTGCTGACCCCTTCCCCAGCTGCTGGCCCAGGTGACCCTCTGAGTCCCGCCTCTCAGCTCTACTCCCCCAACCCCGCCAGGCCACCTAGGACTTCCAGCCCTCTCTGTTCCTCTGACAGGTTGTGTGAGCCCCAGCGGCTTACTTCCTCATACCCAGACCCCTGGTAGGGCCAAGGGGGACATCAGCAGGGACTTTTTGGTGGAGGCTGGAAGGGGTGGGTGGTGTGAAACACACAGGTGTCCTCCGTGATGCTCTTTGAGAGAGGACACAGAGACCCTACTAGCCACCTGGGCTTCTTGTCCCCCAGGTCTCTTTGGAGAGACTCCCCTGTCCTGCCATCTGTGGCCTC
Organism: Callorhinus ursinus; assembly: GCF_003265705.2. NCBI lineage: Eukaryota > Metazoa > Chordata > Mammalia > Carnivora > Otariidae > Callorhinus > Callorhinus ursinus. The sequence continues at coordinate 33,073,439 of NW_027397082.1, read as the reverse complement.
CCTTTGTTCCCTACTCATGCTAGAACCTGGCCACCCCCACTCACCCCCACTCGTGCTCCCTGAGCCCAAGGTCACATGGAGGCCCTGCTACTTGCATGACTGCCGTGGTCCTTCCGTGGCTGGAAGTCTCAGGACACAGGTGTCAAGAGCTGGGTGTCATCTGCTGAGGTCCCTTCTGAAGGGGTCCCTCCCATCAGGCCTGGACACATGGGTGGGTGGGCACATGTATGCATGGAGTGAGGTGGATTCTCAAGACCTCGGAGCCTGCTCCACCTGCCCATAATGCTATTGAGGGTAAGGTCAGTGGCGAGGCTCCTCCTTGCTTTGGGGCCACTCTGCTAAGACCCTGTCCCCGTTTCATCTGACTCCTTCATCCTTCCTCCTTCAGGACTGTTCTTAGCTGTCATGGAATCTTAGCTCTGGGAAGACCCACCCTTCTGCACCCTTATCGTGGTAAGTAGAGTGTTATCCGGTGGCAAGCCCGAAGCCAGGGCAGGGGTGGGGGTGCAGAAGGGCCCCGGGGAGAAAGCAGTGGGTATGAGAGGAAAACAAGGCAGGCATGAGACAGAGGATTGAGCAGGTTCTGGAAGGAGTGCTGTGCCACGCTGTGGCTATGTCTACTGGTGGCTGTCTCCCAGGATGTGGAGCAAAAATGCACAGGTCAACACAACCAGAGTGACCAGGCAGAGCCCGGAAAGGCCAAAGAAAATGGTCTCCAGGGGACCCCAGAGCAATGGGGTTCCTGCTCTCTCCAAGATTCTGTGTGCTCTGTGACTTTCTGGGGCTAACAAGGGGCCGAGCCCAGGAGCGTGTGCCCAGCGAAGGGCAAGGGTCACCCGCCTCTCAGGGAAGACGTGCCTGTCAGTGGTCGGGGATTTTGAATGGGGTGTGAGAGCCCCGTACCACCCACAGCGACAGGGCTCTACCTTCCACGGAAGTCCACAGTATCTCTCCTACTCCCCATCTCCCAGACCTCCCCAGGCCCCCTGCTCCCACGCGTGCCCTGTGGGGATATACTCCAAGAGATCAGAGTCCCGTCTAAACTGTGGTGCCAAGAACCTCCCCGCCCACCACCACTGCCCAGCCTCCGTGTGGAGGAAGCAGACCAGTTTTCCACAGACGTGTCACTCCATGCTCAGTCTCATGAAGGAGAACTGGAAGCCACGATGAGGCATCAGAATGGCCCATGACACTGACCTCAACTCAGATGAGGGGAATGAGCCTCCTGGATCTGGATCAGCAGCTTCAGTCTAGACCCCTGACTCAGGGCACCGAGGCCTGACAGCCCTCTCCTCTCTGAACAGAGTGGAGGGAGCACATCAGGAGCACATTCTCATTAGAAAGGATGCCCAGGGGCAGCAACTGTTGCTAGCGATGCTCAAGCTCCCCTGGAATCACGGGCAGGGCATACTTGGGCCAGGAGTTCTGTGCCATGTAGCAGCCACTGCGCTCCGCCTCCCCCCCTCCCCCAGTCCACACTCATCACTGCCCTAAACCCCTGCTTGCTGTCTTCCCTCTCTCTCTGAAGCTCCTCTCCACCAGGCAGACCAAGGGCTCAGGGCCTCACTCCCACGGGCCCGATTTTGGGGCCCCATGGCCAGATTATGGCAAGTTCTGCCAGGGGCCCATGCACAGGAGACAGCCTACTGGCAGCTCCAGCACCCCCACCCCGACCCCCCAAGCTCACCCCCTCCCACACAAAACACAGGAAACCCCAGCCCTGGACATGGAGCCCAGCATATCTGTTCCAGTTTCCTCAGGAATATGAAAAAGTTTGAACATGACAGCTCAGTTGTGTTCAAACAGAGTGGAGTGACCTCTGCGGGGCCCTTCCTTGATGCCAGGCATCTGAGGCAAACAGTGAACGTTCCTCCCATCATTTGGATGGTCCCTAATATCCAGCTGTTGGGCACTGGGGAGCTCTACCTTCCACATGAGGACCTGGGATTCTGAAATGGGAAGGGTCCCGGAGGCCACTGGAGTGATAGTGGTCACTTCGCAGGTGAGTGTGCTCACATGGATCTGTTTCCATGACGCAGGCGTGACCGGGCAGGATCAGGGTTTTACTCCTCTGGAGTCACATGTCGCTGTACGAAGTGCCCCCAGTGAGTGCTGTGCACCCCGCGGTGCTCAGTAAATGCTGGAGAGTGTCCATGGACTTGAGGGCCAGTGGGGGGGGTAGCGTCTCCCTGGCAGGCTTGATTCCCACGTGCGCCGCCCCCACATGTGTGCCTGCTCCTCTGGGCCGAGGGAATTGTGTCGGGACAACGGGAAATCTTCTCCCTGGTCCTCTGCCAAGTGGGCCCGATGCCAGAGCTGCGATCCAGGGCATTCCTGCCAAGTTTCCAGGCTCTTGTCATGCTTCACTCCTACCCAGGGGGAAACCCCTGCACTTTCTCACTTCTTTTGAGACAGATCAAATTGAAGAGAGTTGGCTCGCATCGAAGATGAGGCCTATTTTCTTTACTCACATTTTTTTGGAAGGAGGAAACAAATTATTTTCCTTCTTTTCCATGGGATGCTGGTGATGGGCTCCGGGGTCTGCTTGAAACACCTGTTGCTAATTCCCAGGGCTGAGCAGAGGCTGCGGAAAGTGCCGACTGCCACAGGCTCTGGGATCAAACAGAGAAAAGGTTTCGAGGGTTCTCTGATGTCCAGCGGCAGCATCTTGCAGGAGGTAACTGGGGCCTTAGAGGTGCCTTGCTGTGGACGTGGCAATGAGGGGGCAGGAAGGGGAATCTTGACTGAGCCAGGGGGGGCCCTCTCCCACTGGGTCCCATGGTCCCGCACTCCTAGGAATTCACACGGCGGTAGGCTGAGCCTTTGAGAGCAGCCTGGGACAAAGGCAAAGGGCAAAGTTGAGCTCTCGCCCCAAGGTGAGCCTGTTTCCCTGACCTGAGCCATTTGTGCTCCTGTAGACTGACCCAGTGTTCTCTGAATACCTCCGAGGGGAGAGTGCACATCTCGGGGACAATCATACAAGCCCCACCGAGGCTCTCCAGTGCACAAAGTAAGGATGGCTACCTGGGCCTGCTCCCAGGTGCCTCCGGGTCTGGGGAGAACGACAAGGCGTCGGTCTTGCAGCCAGTGACAGAGCCCCTGACCCCGACGGGGCAGGGAGCGTCCCAAGAGGAGTTGGCTCCTCAGCTGAGCTTCACTGGTGACCTACAAGAATGGGGACCGTTCTCCCCACAAAGAGGTCTCCACGGAAGGGACATGAAATGATTGTGGGATGCAGGCCAGTTGTGTGAGCTCCATTTTTTTTTAACTGAAAAAGAAGAAAGAAAATGATACAGCTCAGCCTTACAGACCAGGTCCCATTAGGCAGATGCTAAAAGAACGTGTGTGTGCTGTCCACATTTCTAGAACACCGTTGTCCCTCTCCCCCTTCAAATCTGGGGCCCTCCTTGACTACCGCCCAACACACACACACACACACACACACACACACACACACACACACACACACCCTCCCCACGCCCCTCCGCCGCCCTACAGTTCCTTCCCTGGCACCTCTCACTACGGACAGCATGGATTTGACCCCTTTGTGTTGCCTACTGTGGGTCCTCCCTCCACTACAACAGACATGTTGCCATGTCCTGTGGCCCACACCCCACTCTGAGTACCTCCCACACATTAATCCATTTGAATCACATCCCGTGAGGCAGGTACTACTAAGATTCCTCTTTCACAAATGGGGAAAACATAGGCCCAGAGATGCTAAGTGCCTTGCCCTAAGTGACCAGCTGGTTAACAGCAGAACAAGGATTCAGACCTGGGTCTGTGCAGTGAACCCCTGGGCCATAGGGTCTCTAAAATGTCATTTATCCAAATTCTGGGATTCGGGTCTATTGTCTACAGTACTATATTCCCAGAGCCTAAAAGAGCATAAGGGCTTCATAAGGACTTGTCAAGTTAATACATTTACATCACCTCCCTGGCCTGTCTCCTCCGCGAGGCCTCCAACCTCTAGGCTATGCTGGCCCCTCAGAAGGACCTATAACCCCCAGCAGCCACGTGCTGCAGTGAGAGCCCGTCGTCCCCCAGGAAACAGGGAACACACTCTGAGATGCATCTTTGCAGGGTCCCCACTGGCTCAGGTCCCCTGGGGCCTGTGAAAACTATGCACACAGCCCCTGAGTGAGGGTCAGGTGATGGCCCCACCATACCAGGGGCAGTGTCCACAGTGGGAGCAAGGCCTCTGGGCCAAGCAGCAAGGTGCTGCATAGGGCTGGAGCCGCCTCCCTGCCCCTTGTACCCTTCCAACCCACAGTTCCCTCTGGTCCCCAGCCCAGCCTAGAGGTCAGGGGCCTCACCGAGGACAAGGAAGCTTGTCAGTAGAAACTTTGGGACAATGAAGGGAATAAAAAATGGCTAGAACTGGAGTTGAATCCCACCTCCCCACTTAGAAGCTGTGTGATTTTGGGCGTGTCCCCAAGCCAGGGCCTCAGCCCACATCTGCGGGACTTTACACCATACCCTAAATGACAACGTGCAGGCCCCCCGCCTCTGAGGAAGGCTTTTCCTATGCAGCTCTGTGCTGAGCAGCGAGCGTACACCAGGCTGGGGACACGATCCCAGGACGTGGTGACAGAGCAGGAAGCAGAGTCCCTGTTCTCATGGCACTTATGATCGAGGGTGAGAAGAAAGATAGTATATACTCCCATACACACATACATAAAGGGTAATGAAAAAATAAAAGCAGGCTAAGAGAATGGAGAGTTGAGTCCTAAGTCTTTCCCAAGCTCTGTTTTTCTACTCTGCACACGGTTCTTTCCCATGGAACCCCAGCCTCGATCTTCCCATCAGCCCAGGTGAGGACGTTCCGAGAGCTCGGGTAGCGGGGGGGGGGGGGGGGGGGGGG
>NW_027397082.1:32960070-33068475 GCF_003265705.2 Callorhinus ursinus | reverse complement strand
GGGGGGGGGGGGGGGGGGGGGGGGGGGGGGGGGGGGGGGGGGGGCGGAGCACACAGAAGCGTGGCTCACACCTCACCAGCCTCGTTGACACCTCCGAGGGAGCTCCCCCGACCCAGGGAGGGTGGGTCCAGGTGGGCCAAGCGGGCTTGGGTCTGAGCAGCACCTAACCTCTGAATGGGCAGAGCAGCAGGAAAGAAGGTGGGTAGAGACGAGGGGCAGCCCACATTTCCATCCATGCCAGGTGTGAATGAAGGCGGGTACCACGGTGGCCACGGAGCAGGACTGGGGGAATGGACCCAGCCCCAAGGAAAGCTGTGGGGCAGTTTCACATGGCCCAGGGAAGGCTCACACCGCAACCCAACAGGCAGCACGATCCCCCAGCTCCAGAGTGCGGGCCTGGCCGAGGAGCTTGGGCCTATGGGCAACTGAGGCCAGCACCCACATGCTGCTCAGGATGGGTCTTGACCCACAGCACTGGCCTGGTCGGGACTGGTCCAGGACCAGTGGACAGCAGAGCAGGCAAGAGCAATGCCTTCCCAAGGTTGGGCCCAGCCAGCCTGGCGCATCAGCTGAGGTGAGCACAGCTCTCCGGACTCAAAGCAGCTGTGCCATCAAAGTGGTCCTTCAATGCATTTTGGGAACCAGACAGTCCTAGGTTCAGATCCCACTTCTGCCCCTGTCAGCTCCGTAACCTTTGGCATGTTTTTTACAGGCCCGAGACAAGGCTTCCTAATCTGTCACAGGGGGGCAGTGACACGTGCCTTGCAGGGCTGTCTTGAGAGCTGATGAAATGGTCAACGTGAAGCCTCCAGCCAGAACAAGCGGGTGTATCATTTGCAGGCCACGGCGCACGGCCGGACCGTCCTGCCCCCGCATCCGTCTGGCAGGCACGGGCTGAAGGCCGTGCGGGGCCGGCACATTCTCATCCTGCCCAGCTACCTTGGACTGTTTATGTTAAAGTCACAGCTCTAAAATATTATCACTCAGGCCATGAGATTTCAAAAAGGGCTCCCTTTCCAGAGCCACGTTTCTGTGTCTATAATTAGCTCAAATTCCCATGAGCATCTGGAAGAGGCGGGAGCAGCTGACCGGCGGGCTAGGTTTGTTAATGTAAGGCATTCTTGGGGTTTTGGGGCAGCCCGGTCTGTGCTCCTCCATCCCTCACTTCCCTGGGCCCCTGCCCTCAGCGGCCACCAGGGCCTCATTAAGGGATTAGCGATGTCCACCAGGCACCGCCTTGGCCTTGTTCTCCAGAGCTGCTGGGCTCTTTGCTCCATCCCCCGTACCGCTTATCAGTGCTCCCCAAGCCCTGTTTGTGCTGGGGAAATCAAAGCAGGACTTGGTGGAAATCATGGACCACTGGTGTCATGTGCTAATTGAAGACTCTGGGGCCAACCATCAAGGAGGGGATCAGACTTCCTCCATTCTCGGTCCTCTGCTAAGGGGATGTCAAAAGCACAGCTGGGGCTGCAGGCTGAGGAAGCCCACATTGCCAAGACCCGTGAGAGCATGATAAAAGTATGACCCAGTCCGCTGTGCCTCAGGGAAGATGGCAGGCCTTGCCTAACCAAGTGCTGAAGGGGGCTGCCCCTATCCGGGCTCAGTGCCTGGGTCACGGGGGTGTGGCTGCCGGAGCCAGGCCACACGCTGGGAACACCTGCAGCAGCCCTCCGTCCTCAGGGGCCCTCTGCTTTCATGCAGGAGGGAGGCACGGGCCCGGGGGGTAATATTCTCATGTGGTTTGAGAATATTCATGACTCACCGGAACACTTAGGACAGTTCTGAGGGCCTACAGTTCTGTCCTTCAAAAAACAGATTAAAATTCAAGGATGATTCTGAGTCATGAAAAATGGCAAAACATACAAGGGAAAACTATGCAACCCTGAACAGCTTCTACTATTATTCTCTGTTCCCCAGACTCTGGGCCCTCTAGACTGTGAGTCCCTTGAAGGCATCAGCCCCATCAATGGCCCCTGCTCGGCTCCTGTCCCCAACAAGGCAGGTGCAAGGTAGGGGCCTGGGACCATCTGAGTGACTGAGCTCACACCCTTGCACATGGGGTGGGATAAACCCCTAAGTAGCAGTCATGGCCCCCTTTGCCTCCCATACCCACTCAAGTTCATGTGAGCCCGGGGACCTAGCCCCAGCCTCACCCCAGCTCCTGGAACTTGCCCCCAGCTCGTAGTCTTTTTTTTTTTTTTTTTAAAGATTTTATTTATTTATTGCAGAGAGAGAGAGAATGAGAGACAGAAAGCACGAGGGGGAAGGGGGTCAGAGGGAGAAGCAGACTCCCCGCCGAGCAGGGAGCCCGATGTGGGACCCGACCCCGGGACTCCAGGATCATGACCTGAGCCAAAGGCAGTCGCTTAACCAACTGAGCCACCCAGGCGCCCCAGCTCGTAGTCTTCTCCCCCAGCTTTGGTCCAGCTCCCAGTCCCAGAAATATGGGCTGGAGCTTCCTACTGCTGACTCCAAAGCAAAAGCTATAAATGTGAGGCCCCTAAGGTCAAGATCTGGTCATTTCTGCCTAAGCGAAAGAGCTTGACGTGAGTTCCTGCGCAGTGAGAGTTCATATGCTCAGGAACTGTCTCCAAAGCTTCCGTGGACCAGGAAAGAGGCTGCATGAGTACAGCCTTACCTGAGCTAGCATGGCCACTGCCGGGACTAGACAGCACTGCAAGGATTCAGCCCAGAGCCCCTGCTTCACCCACTGTCTTCTGGTCAGAGGCATCTGCCAACCAGTTTGGAGTGATGGTCTATAACGGCCCACGACTGTAGGGTCCAACTCAATGTGGCCAGCCACCATCTAGTGGCCCAGGACACTCTCCAGAAATCCCTCTGGATCCCTGCAGGAGATGGGGTATTGCCTATGGCGAGTGTGGCGTGCCAGAGCAGACGCTTTATGGTACAATCCAGTAACTGTCTGAGGAGACCTTCTGAGCCCAGCTCTCTTCCTTCGGACTGTTGTCAATGACAACTTTTGTTGAACGTGTTCCTCAATTTCTTTGTCATTCAAGCCAACTTCCTCTGACAGAAGGAACCTCATGTTTATTGAGTACCTTCTATTTTCTAGGACAGATTCTGCCAACTCAAACCTGCAGGCAAAAATCCAGCCCTCTGCCTGCATATCAATAAAGTTTTATTGGAACACAACTGTGTCCATTCACTTACATTTTGCCTGTGTCTGCTTTCAGGTCACAGCAGCAGAGCCAAGTAGTTGCAACAGAGAGCTTATGAACCACAAAGCCTAAAATATTTACTATCTGGCCCTTGACAAGGAAAGTTTGCCAACCTTTGTACCAGGAGGTCTGCAAAAATTATTTTATTGTATCCTCATCATGTCCCTGAGAAATGGACCCAGAGTGCCATTTGAAGAGAACCACTGAGGCTCGGAAAAGTCAAATAGAACCCACAGCTGGTAAGGAAGGGAGGCAGACCTCCAACCCACATCATCTATCTGACCCTGAAGACCATACTTTTGACACTTGTCATTTCCTTCAAATCTTTGGTTGAGCGAGGCAGACGGTAGCTTTGATCCTGCTTCTGGGGCAGCCAGGACTATGACTCCCAAGTCAGCAGGATGTCCAGTAACAGACTCTGATTTTCTAGATAGAAATGCTGATTAAAAGCAAAAGACGAATGCCTTTCTCCCTATCATCTCCAAAGATCCCCAAGTTAATCACCCAGACAACTAATTCCTTCCTCTTCCCCTCGAGTTTGTGACATAAAAGTCAATCAGTTAATCAGCCTCTTCTACGCCCCTCTGATTCAGGCATTAGGCGTTCAGGGCCCGAGCCAGGTGGGTAAGCCGAGACCACCTGCCCCAGGGGATCCTCTCTGGGACTCTCTGAGTTCTCCTCACTTGGTAGTGAGGCTCGGCATGAGGAAGTTGGTCGTGGCTATAGAGAAGCTAGCTGCCAGAGGCGGGGCCTATAATTACTCAGGTGGGGGCCTTCTTGGGCATCAGGAACTTAACAGACTTTATCTTTAATCCCTAGGATTCCCCAGAAAGCAGATGAATTGGCACTGGGCTGCTCCTTGTTCTCTTTGTTGGCTGCCAAGCCTGTGAACATCCTTCCATGCTTGGAGAACTGACCTTGGTGTGTCTGGGGGACACAAGACGCAGACCCCAGTACAGAAACTAAGCAGGTAGGTGAGGCCCATCCATCTTTCTGTCCCCTGAACCCACTCGGCCCCATCTCCTAAGCTCTGCCATCCAGCAGTAAGCTCCACCAGGGTTCAAGGGCAGAGGTGGCAGCCCAGGGCAGTGGGGCTGGTGTGGTAGCCGCAGTGGCCTGGGCCCCCATCCTTCAAGCTGACCTTGGTGGTCGCACCCACCTTGATTCCTGCCTGTTCCCCAGGCGTTTGCACCAGGCTTCTCTGTCAGCTGCCTGGTCTCTTCCGATAAATTCAATTCCTACCGAGGCTGACTCAGGTCTGTGCAGAAACAGAGCTTGGAGAGACTAGAGGGCTCATCCAAAGTGATACAAATAGCAGACGGCATATCTGGGACTCGCCCTCAGCTCCGCTGGACCTAACAGACACGTGTCTTTCCCACCAGTCCCCGCTGCCGCTCAGGGAGCGACAACACGTTCTAAAACCTCAGAAATCTGCCACCACCCAGATGTGGCATCAAACTGCCCTGACCCCCACCTTCAGTCAGCCCCCCCACCCCAGCAAGGGCCCCACTGGCGAGGGCTCAGCCCCCCAGAGAGCCTCTTGAATTGAATCCTGCCTTCTTGGGAAACACATTCAAATTCCTGGACTATCAAGTGGTTTCCGGAAATGGAAGTGGAGTTTTTAATCCAGCGGAACAGTGAGGAAGGGAGGGGTGGGCTCAGAAGGTGCCAGTCAGAGGGAAGATGGGCAGCCCCCCACAGGCTCCAGGCAGGAGGAGATGCGGGGGGGGGCGGGGAGACCGAGGCACCGGAGGGCCCGAGGCCGAGTCAAGGAACGGAGAGAGCCGACCTGTGGTGACTTCCTGTGTCCCAGAGCAGGATGAGCAGGGGTGTGGCCACTGGGGTGGACTCATGGTAGCAGAGGGCTGAGAGAGGCTGCGCAGAGGGGCCGCTACTGGGGCAGTGCCCTTCACCTGCACCCCAGTGGGGCTGCACCACACCTGCTGGTCTGACAGGAGTCTTGGGGGCTCAGATTTTCTTTTAAGTACCGAAGCTTAAGTTTCTGAGCTTAAGGGTATGTGCACAGGACCAGTGTGGACCTTACCTCTCTCCTCTTGTTCCTGGGGCACAGCCTCCGGGCATGGGCTATTGAAGAAAAGTCGGGCTCAGTTCGCGGACCCATGGGCCCTGATTTTGCTGTTCAAGCCCAGGTATCTCTGTTCACTCAGGGGTGATCCCTCAAAAGGTGAGCATGACAGCCCCCCGCTAAGCACTTCACATACTGAAGTGATGTCAGCTATCATGAGCATCAGGGGGACATGTCTGTTGGACTTCTGACTCTCTCATGTTTAAATCACAAAGGTGAAGATAATAAATAAGCTTTAAAATAATTTTACTTGGTTTCAAAGAAAACCTTAAGGAATTAAGTCACACTTTCCCCCACATGCCTTCAAATTCCTGTTGAAAACTTGGACAGGGGACTTGTAACATCCTTGTCGATGGTCCTTATTAACTCAACATTTTATTTAAATTGCACTTAGCACTTGCCCCCCGTTAGCGGGCTCTGGCGGAGAGCGGCACTCTGGCTGAGCACTCGGCCCTGCTGTAGCTCAGCGCTACCCCAGGCGCAGGCCCAGCCGGTGCAGGCTGTCGTCTGTCTTCATCAAGCCCCCCGTCTCCCAGGGGCCTGATGGCAGATCCTCGTGAAGCAGTGAGGCTGGTTAGCACCACGGGCCGCGATGCCCGTGACAGGCGCCCACGTGCTCAGGGAGCGATTTGTATTCATCACTGCTCTCCCCAGTCACTGTCCCTGGCTTCGCACAGATGGCCTGGCCAGGCTGGGCAAGCAAGAAGGCAGGGGTTAATGATGGTGATGATGCAGACGACAGTGACCATGACAGTAGGTGGCGGCTGATGATGAACCCTGCCACTTCCAGAGCACCTGCCACTGCCGGGCCTGTGACAACCACGTGACCTGATCCTGCCCCGCTCACACCCTCAGCTCCGTGAGACTCGTAGCCCCAGCCTCCCTTTCCGCTGTATAGCTGGGAGTCCCTTGCCCAGAAAAACTCAACCATGTCCTGCCTTAAAGTGTGAGATGACCCCGCCCCTCCCCTTCCCCTTCCCGGGGACACTCCCCTGCCCAGTGGGTGACGCTGGTCATGAGCTGTCACCTCAAGCAAGTCCTTCACTGATGCAAAAAGGGTTGACTCCTGACTATTAGACATAGCCGTGCGTGCGTGCGTGCGTGCGTGTAGCTGAACTTTACAAGTGGAACATGATAGGGCTGCAGAATAGGTGGAAAACATCACAATTCATGGGGTCAGGGAGAGCCGGGTTAGAGCAGTGGCCCTATTACCGGCAGCTCTGGGATCTGGGGCGAGTCACTCACTGACCACAGTCTGCCTCCGAGCCATACCTCGGGCCCGGAGCCCGCGGGCTCACCTCTACCACTGAAGGACCAAAGGTCTCTAATCCCGCAACCAGTTTATTGCCATGTGAGAATGCTTCCCCATTCAGCTCCAGAGTCCCAGTGGCCCTACCTCATAGCTCTCTCTCCCAGACCATCCCGTCCTCTCCCGCCCCCTTCCCACCCAGGCCACGGCTCTAGGAACAGCTGTGCTGAAAGGCAGATGGCATCGCTTCCTGCCTGAAGTCAGTGGAGGGCTCTTGCCTCCTACGAAGTAAAGCGAAGCCACTCCATCCACTGCACCAACCCCAACCCACGCTTTCCACCTGCTGCTACAAGGGACCAACTGCCCCTCTTTACCACCAGACTACAGGTGCCGAAGTCAGCACAGCACCTCCCCCCAGGGCCCCCAGGGGGTGTTTGACTTTCCCTGGGCTCTCCTGGTGTCACATGCTGTCGCTTTTTGGCTAGCACATTCACCTCAAAGCTGTATGAGTGACTTTGGCGTTGCCTGTGCCCACCCTGTTCATCCTCAAAATAGTTACAGGATGGGATGCCCCACCTGCCATTTTTTTTATTTCCTTTTCATAAAAAGACCCTCCTCCCAAGAAGCAGAACACGAACAAAAAGGCAGATGAATGAAAGGAAAAGAGAATCAAGTCTGAAACCCTTTCCACCCACCGTCCAGAGAAGGGTGTCTCAAGTTACCCTCTCAGTGGAGATGCGTCTAGTGAGGAGGGCCTGTCCACCTCAGCAACCAATTCTCAGTACAGCTGCTGGGAGAATGAGTCACAGCCTCATCCCATCTCAGTGCTGAGGAGACTCTAAGGTCCAGTGGGCCCAGCTCCCATGGGAAGGGCTCCTTCTGATTTATCCTCAAAATGGAGTCCAGCTTCCCCAAACCATCCCTGGTGGGAGGCCTTCTGGGATGAGCTCTGAAGTCAGAAAGCCCGTTCTAAGTCTTGGTAGACCCCTCCTCTGTCTCTTTCTTAGGAGCTATGGAAGCACCCAGATGAGGTACCACCGGGAAACAAATGCACCTGCTCCCTTCACCCCTGCTCAGTGGGCGGGACAATCCCTCAACCACCACCACTTGACAGGCCTCAGGCCCGAACTCTCCTTCCCCCTCAGTTTCTCTGCGAGGCACCACCTTCATGGGCTCTGAGCAGCCCTGAGGAGGCCTCGTGCCCTATGGAGGCAGTCCTACCTCTCTCTATGGAGGGAGCGTGGGCAAGACACTCGTGGCAGCCACGTCGACCTGACCCACGCTAAGCCGCTGCCTCCCCCTCGGCCCCACCCAACTGGAGTAGCGGAGCTTTGCTCCCTGACCTCTGCACACGATATCTCTGGTTCTTTCACATCACTGAATTCAAGCCAGAGCTGATTTGGTGAAGCCCGACAGTGTCAGGGGCTGTCCCTCTCTAAGAACCAGCCTGCACGCCCCCCCACCACTCTGTTCCCTGGGGAGCCCTCCCACCTCCCTCTGCGTATCCAGCCCCATCTCCTCTGGCACTAGAGCTGCCTTTCCATCTGAAAGTTCTACAGCAGGTCAAACTCACCATGTCCCTAACTGAACTCATTATTGACTTCATACTCACTCCTATTCCCGGCTCCCAAGAATGACATCACCCCCGCCCAGTCCCCATGCCAGAAACCTGGGAATCATTTGAGATGTGTACCCCACCGATGAGTTAGCGCCGTGGGCTGCGCTTACCTTGCATCGCTCAAGTCCAGCCACCCCCCGCCCTTCCACATCCTTCCCGTGATTCAGACTCTCATGTTGGGTCTGGACTACTTTTGCACCTGCTCATAACTCATAACTGGTCTAGCCCTGATCTGGCTCCCTTCCAACCCACCCTCAGCACAGTTCTCGAGATGATCTTTTTAAATATCCAACATGATTTCAGCTTTAATATGTCGATAGTTTCCCATAAGTTTCAAACAAACAACAACAACAACAACAAAACAAGCTTCCTAGCCTGGACCACGCCTGCTTCTCCACCCCTCTGCCTTTCCCGCCTTCTGTCTCAACACTCTTTATTTCCCAGGGACCCCCTTACAAGTGGGCTACTTTGTCCTCCATCCCCCTCACCGAGCACGACATAGGGCAGTGGTGCTCAAACCTGAAATTTTCACACCAGTGCTGGCTTTGGCAGCACATATACTGAAATACTCACACCACCATCTAAAGTGTTGCAGCCAATTATGAGCACTCTGTTGATCAGGTCTCATGTGCATGAGTAATCTTAGGTGGAATTTCTGAATAAGTTAAAAAAGACAAAGCTACATCATGCTCTTACCATGGTCCAGAGGACCCATCTGAGTTACTCTCCATGATCGGGGTCTTGCCACGTGCCTGAAGGAGTCAGTATCTTTCCCAGGCACAGAGGTGGGAATTGGAGGGTCCAGACCTGGGATCTCTGACAGCATTCCCGTTACATCATTTGGATTTCTTTGGAGACTGGAGAGCTTACAGCATCAGCAGAACACATGTTTTTGTGATTTCCCAATAGCCCTGATTCCTGCTACCATGTCCTGTTCCCAAGCCACTGCCAAGCTCAGCAGACAAAAGCCAGCAAGCATCTCCGCTCTCAAATGCACACAGCATCTTCCTTCTCATGGAAGGAGTTTAGAGAATGGAAAACCGAGTGTGAACGACCCAGAAAATGCTAGAGAAGGTGTTGTGGCAGGGAATGGGCCGAGTAGTGATTGTAGAGACTCCATGCATTCCAGAGTCAGGATCAGTATAAAGAAGACCCCAGTGCCTGGTACAACCATGCTGGCTACCACAGTCACCCTGCTTCAGCCATCATGAGCCCTGAGCCCCTGGCTGGTCCACGCTGATCTTTGAAACAGTAGAACCAACTGGAGTAGCATCCACTATCCCGTTCTTCAGTTGATCTTAACTATGGCCCCTCTGAGGTAATCAGGAGCTTATCCAGAGGAGAGCTGGTGGTCACCCTGTGGTCATATCACCTTCTTTTTCAGACCTATCAGGCTGAAAGGAGGCGGGGCAGAATCCCAGCCCTTCCATACAGAGAGAATCCTCACTGGGTCCCTGAGATCCATTTCTCTCTTGTGATGCTATTATGGGCTGAAATGTGTTGCTCCCCAAGTTCATATGTTGAAGTCCCAAACGCCCGGGCCTCAGAATGCAGCTGTATCTGGAAATAAGATCTGTAAGGAGGTAATTAAAACAAGGTCTTCAGAGTGGGCCCTAATCTAATCTGATTGGTGTCCTTATAAGAAGAGGGACTCAGGGCATGGACAGGTACACCCACAGAGGGAAGGCCGTGTGAGGACCCAGGGAATACGGGTGTCTGCAGGCCAACCAAACAGGGAGCCTCAGAAGAAACCAACCCTCCCGACACCATGGTCTTTGTCTTCCCACCTGCAGGAATGTGGGAAAATATGTCTATTGTTTAAACCCCCTAGTCTGGGGTGCTTTGTTCAGCAGCCCTCGAGAACAAACACAGATGCTCAGGAGCACTGGCCAGGGGGTGAGGAGTCCCACCGAGGATGCGTCACGATGGACTCTGTGCAAGAGGCCTGGGGGTGTCAGGCCCCTGAGGCCCGTGGCAATGCCTGCCCTGTCCCCCCCCCCCCCCGCCACCGAGAAGGACCTCTTAGCTCTGCTCCCTCTGGGCATCTCTGAATATCACTCACTATTTCTTGTGTGGAATTGGGTGGGTGGCACCTGCGGCAGATGGCCTGGAAGCAGGACACTGACTGTGGGGAGACTTCACCCCCTTTTGGGCAGAGCAGTGGGGAGCAGAGGAGAGCGACTTCCTGCGTCTCAGACATACAGCCAGGCCAAGCTGGGCAACCAGCTGCCTGGGGTGGGCGGAGGCCGGCAGGGCAGGCATCTGGGCTGGGGCCGTGTGGGCAGCGGCGGGCATACAGAAGGGCAGGAGACGGGAAAGCTGTGGCAGCTTCACCGCAGACAGGCTGAGCGCTGGAAAAAGGGAGACTGAGCAGGTGTGGCCCAGGACATGCCCGGGTGGAGGACCCTCCCAGGAAGCCCTGAGCGCAGACAAATGGGCAGGGAGTTCCCTCCCATGTTGGCCCTCTGAGCCTGGGTGGCACTTTCCCTCCCTGCCTATGCTATTCCTCCTTGGAGCAAAGATGACTCCACCAGCAGGTTTTCCGCAGGACTTAGCCAGGCAACCTGCCCGAAGCACCTGGTCCAGAGGTAGGCATGCCACAGGTGCTCCCTCCTTCCCCCACCCTGCTCCTCACCAGTTTGGGGTGGGCCCTGGTCATCCCTCATCACTCAGCCTCAGGAGACACCGGGGAGACCTGGATTTCCTGAGGGGGGGGACTGAGGAACCTTCCAGCAGTGCAGAGGGGTCTTCCACCTCCTTCACCCCCATCCAGCTTCCCAAGGGCTGGCTTTCCAGCTCCACTACCTCTGCATCCTGGGCAGCCAGACGTACCCCACTGGGAAGGCTCCTGCCTCTGCTCAGAGCTCCCAAATTGTTAGTATAAGCATGTGTGTTGGGGGGGGCAGCAGTTGTGGAATCAGGCTAGGCAGCCCCAGACAAGCCCCATGACTGCTTGTAGCCGCCGTTTCCTTCTCCTTAAAGAAAGAGGTCATTAATGCCCACCGCTGTAGGGGGAGGACGATTAGACGAAATGGGGTCTTGTCTCCCTGGCAGCCTGCCTGATGTCTGGCACGTGTCCGGATGATAAAGAGCACAAGGACACTAAGAGGAGAAGTGGGTCCGGGGGGCCAGGCCCAAAGGTAAGGAGTAAGAGGGAGCGAGAACCGGCGTGTGCTGGGTAAGGCCCTCCAGCACGCTCGGCACATCCGAGCCCACTTAACCACCACAGTAATCATTTACAGAAAGAGAAACTGAGGCTCTGAGATGAGGTAGTCCCCCAGGCTCACGTGGCTGGTGGTAGAGCTGGGATCAAGCCCAGGGCTGATGCGGCCAGAGCCCATGGGAATTTCTACTGCTCAGGCTACCCTGCAGAGCTATGTGGGGATGGGCACAGGGAGGTGGCTTTGGGGCTCCATGATTCCTTGCAGGGAACAGTCCAGCTCTGGTCCCAGAGAACAGCGTGCGCCTTCCCTGCCCTCTGCCTCCGTACAGTGAAAGGTGCTATCGGAGCGTAGGGCACCTGAGGCCACCCGGTCTTGTCCACATCCAGCCCTTCTGAACTGCAGAGTGGAGGACAGACCTCCACGACCCTCCTTGGGAAGCTTGGGGCAGCGGGGGGACTCACACGCCTCCACCCAGCCGGGCTCCTCTGACCCATGACCAGTCACAGGGTTTCAGCATGGGGGAGCCAGGAACCAAAGCTCCAGCCTTCTGTTGGGGGCCACAGACTCACATTCCTCAGAGGGCCGGGCAAGAGCAGTAAAGAACAGCGCTAGGGGCCCGGTGTGGGCTCTGGCTGCCCAAGCAGCATGAGCTCTCCCAGAAGGGAGCAGCCACTAACTGGGCATCTACGGACCACCAGGCTGCAAGCTCATGTAGACAGGGTCCTGCAACTGGCCATCCCCTGCTCACACTGCTCTGGACTCACACGCCCTCGAGCCACCCCTGCCCCAGCAGACAGGGGAGAAGCAAAGCGCCCAATTATAGCCCCCATCTGGCCTCAGTCTTCCCTCAGACACAGGCCCTGATGCCCCGTGCCCAGCACAGCTCCCTCCACCCTGGTTCAGGGTCCAAGTGGCAGCACACCAAGAGAGTAGGTTCTGGAGACAGGCCTGGCTTCCTCTACCTCCAGGCTGTGTGACCCTGGGCAGTTGCTGAACCTCTCTGAACTTGTTTCCTCGCTTGACAGGTGGTTGTGAAGATCCAAAGCAACGATCTGTGTAAATGCTTTGCATGGTGCAAATGAAGGCTTCCCTTCCTCCCTGATATTAACAAGAGCAGCACTGGGAAGTGTAATACGAAGCCTATGCTCCACTAGGATTCAGATCTGACGGCAGCAGTTTGCAGCTGAAGCTTATCTGTTGGCCACAAACTTCTGACCCAGAACAGAGCAGGGGACACAGGTCCAGCAGCTGAGAGTGGGTGCGTGGGAGTGGAGACCCTGCCTCCCAAGACCCAAGCGCTGGTGCTGATGTGGCAGCTGTACGGGCAGGCAGCGCCACCTAGTGGATGTGATTGGCACCATGAATCAGGATGCCGCTTGATGGTGTGGGTTTCTCTGTCTCTCTGTCTCCCTGTCTCTCCCTGTCTCTCTGTTTCTCCAACATGCACCCTACTGAGAATGCATACCACAGGTGCTTACCCACACTTGCACCTGCACACAAATGCTCCCAGCCTCCATCCCGGCGGCATCCCATCTTGGAGCTGGCCCTCAGCAGCCATAAAGCAATGCTCCCTTTCTCTTCCCGAAAGCTGATTTGGGGACAGCCAAATCGTCTGAAAAGGAAATGGGGTGAGGTCACATTTGCTGAAGGCCTAGTACATGCCAGCCTTCCAGCCATGAGGTAGGCATCACTGTCACACAGAAAGGGTAACTTACCCAATGCCACCCAGCCAGCAAGCGACTCTGAACCCCAGGCTGCACCACAGATGCCTCCGTTCCTCCAAACTCCACAAATTCTTCCCATTTTAAAAATGGTTGCTGTGGATCCTCCAACTAGGATTTCACTTGAAACAGAACCAACTTGGCCTATGATTCTATTTGTGGTCCCAAGATGATTTTCTAAGTGACACCAGAACCCTGATTCCCAGTAATCATTGTCTTACCTACACTGTCCTCAGCCTCCTCCCAGCAATGGGGTGTGTGTGTGTGTGCGTGTGTGCGTGTGCGTGTGCGCAAGGGCATGTCTGTTATGTGTGTAGGGTCTGCATGGTGTGTGGCATACGTGTGTATGTGCTGTATGGATGGGCTGTGTGCATATGAATGCATGTGTACGTGTATGTGTGTGGTTTGTGTATGAGTGTATATGTGCGCGTGTGCATGTGTGTGGGGTATGTATGTGAGGGTGCATGTGTGTGCGTGTGTGTGTGCGTGGTAGTTGGGGCTTGCGGCACAGATGCTGCAGTCAGAGAGGTGGGATCAAATCCCAGTCTTGCCCCCTGATATCCTGGGTGTGACGTCACCACCCAGTGTTCATGCTCTGATGTAAGCCCACACCTTGAATGTGGGCTGCCGCTAGTGACTGGCTTCTAATGAATGAAATGTGGCAAAAGTGATGTGATGTCTCCTTTAAAATGAGGTTACAAAGATGACTCTGGGTCCTGTCTCACTTGTCCTGCTGGAAGCCAGCTGCCAGGCTGTGAGCCGCCTTGTGGAAAGGCCGCCATGTCAAGGAACCTCATGAGCTAGGCTTCCAGAAACAAGT
Organism: Callorhinus ursinus; assembly: GCF_003265705.2. Lineage (NCBI taxonomy): Eukaryota > Metazoa > Chordata > Mammalia > Carnivora > Otariidae > Callorhinus > Callorhinus ursinus. The sequence goes on along the minus strand of NW_027397082.1, from coordinate 33,054,638 downwards.
AGCAAATAGCGGAGTGACACCAACCAGCACTGCATGAGCTGGGAAGTGAACCCTCCCCAGTCGAGGCTTGAGATGAGACCACAGACGGCTCCAGCCAGCGCCTGGCTACAGCCTGAGCCAGGGGACCCAGCTAAGCCATGCCCAGATTCCCGCCCCACAGAGCCTGTGAGGTGATAAATGGTTTGGTTTTCTTTTTTTAATTTTTGATAAATGTTGTTTTAAGCCACCAAATTTAGAGGAAACTGTTATGTAGCCTTTTCTTTGCCTTTTTGGGGCCCGGTTTTCCTGAGGGCATGCTTACCACAGTGCCTGGCACGCAAGAGAGACTTGACAAGTAATTCCTTTCTCCTTTCCACCCTGAAAGGCAGACTGGGCACGTTACTCTCCCAAACAGCGTGGTGTAATGGGAAACCCTAAGTCAAGCTCTGTTTTGAGGCTAGAGGCTGACGGAGAGGCCCCTCTTCCCAGCCTGTCACTGGCACATGGCTGCCTCTGGAGCATCAGGACCCAGCACCGGGCTGGGAAGCACATTTGACCGCATCAGCTTGGGCCTCCCTCCATTTCGGGGTGAAGGGAGGGTGATCATCCCCAGCCACAGAAGCTCTTTGACCTCTGCCCTCTGTGGAGGGAACAGGAACCTCTCCAGGACCAGGACGGGGCCAGGGCTCTATCATTCAGGTGCCCTGTGGGTGTTCTCTGGACCAGGTGCGGACAGTCCCAGTGGCAACTGGATTCTGCCTTTATCATAACCCAGCCACCACCCATAGCCGTGGGGAGGCGCACCTGCCCAGCTCCTGCTGCCCCAAGTCACTTTGTCCGTCCTCCTGGCTGAAGAGTGGAGGCAGCCCTCACAGTTTTGTCCCCTGCTGCCTCCCAGGCCAGGCCACCGGCATGCAGATCTGCAGTCTCAGTGGGAGGATCCTGCGATGAGCCCTGGAAACAGCATCCAGGGTGGGCTGCTGGGTCACATCTGGGTGATGCTGTCCAAGCCCCTCTTCTTCTGCCATCCCTTGGGTCAGGTGCCCTGGCCCTGACCCTGTAAAACACAGAGGACTCAGCTCTGAGACCCCTGCACAGGCCAGGCCCCGAGACCAGGCTTCTTCCTGTTTTATCCTCCCCCACAGAAATCTGGGGGCCAAAGCACTGTTTGTTGTCCTTTCTAGAAAGTCAAACCCCAAGGTTCAGAGTTTTTGGCAAGGTCATATGGCAGTTCTTGAACATTCTTGGATCCCGAAATTCTTCGACACTTCTTCCACTGAGAGATGGGGTTTGTGCCCTCTGTGTGTGTGTGTGTGTGTGTGGATCCAGAACTGTTGGCCAAGAGCAAAGTGCAGTTTGGGGGCAGGCTGGGGGCAACTGGCAGTATCCACTTCCTGTCTCTCGGGACTTTGCTCTTGGAACTCACTCCTCCTTCTTTGTTTTTTAATTTTTTTACTGTTATGTTAATCACCATACATTACATCATTAGTTTTTGATGTAGTGTTCCATGATTCATTGTTTGTGCATAACACCCAGTGCTCCACGCAGAACGTGCCGTCTTTAATACCCATCACCAGGCTAACACATCCCCCCACCCCCAGAACCCTCAGTTTGTTTTTCAGAGTCCATCGTCTCTCATGGTTCATCTCCCCCTCCGATTTCCCCCCTTCATTCTTCCCCTCCTGCTATCTTCTTCTTCTTTTTTTTTCTTAACATATATTGCATTATTTGTTTCAGAAGTACAGGTCTGTGATTCAACAGTCTTGCACAATTCACAGCGCTCACCATAGCACATACCCTCCCCAATGTCTACCACCCAGCCACCCCATCCCTCCCACCCCCCACCACTCCAGCAACCCTCAGTTTGTTTCCTGAGGTTAAAAATTCCTCATATCAGCATCACTCCTCCTTCTAAGAGGAGGCCTGTGTGGGGGGCTCCCATGGAGAGGACCCCAGGCCCTGGCCCTCCGCTCCAGCCAAGCTCCCTGCCACCAGCCAGCGCCAGCTTGCCAGCCACCAAGTGAGGCATGTCAGAAGCCGACCCCCAGCCCCTAGTGGTGCAGCCCACAAGCCTTCCCTGCCAGGCCCTACCCCAGCCCACTCCCCACAGTTTCCTGAGCTAAATAAGCATTGGGCTTTAAGCCAGTAGCTTTGGAGGTGACTTGAAATAACTGATACAGCAAGAAGTGGTGAGTTCAGTTCAGCTGACTTCCAAGTCCATTCTCCTAATACCCAACGTGATGGGCTCCTGACCCTCTCATTGCTGGGGAGCTCACAAGTGCCAGCCTTGAAGATACCCCCAAATCACACTCCCATCTCCCCAGGGCCAGGAAATTCCCTTCAGGCATATTCTCACTGCATTTCACCAAGATGACCACCTGTGGGCTAAGATGGGCCCCTACAGACCCTTGTCCTGTGCAGTCTCCATCCCTCGTCCCTCTGTCTGGGTGTGGGTAAGACTTGTGAATACCAAGTCACCCCCAGCACGAGGTTACTCATACTGCAGAGGGACCTGGCAGACAGCATTAAGGCTACTAATCAGGTGACTTTAAGATAGGCTACTAAGGGAGACTTTTCTGATAGGCCCAGCCTCATCACATGAGACCTTTAATAGCAGTTTGCTCTGGCTGGTGGGAGATGAGGTAGTCAGAGAGATCTGAAGTGTGAGGGAGCTTGGGCAAGAAGGGGGGGTATCCTTTGCTGAGATGGAGGGGCAGGGCCAGGACCTGAGGGTGGTCATTAGGCACTGAAGCAGTCCCCAGATATCAGCCAGCAAGAAAGTGGGGACCTCAGCCCCTGAACCACAAAAACCTGAATTCTGCGCACCACCTGAGGGAGCTTGAAGGCAGATTTACCTCCCAGAGCCTCCAGCTAAGATTCTGGCCCCTTCATTTCAGTCTTGTGAGCCCCTAGGCAGAGAGCCTAGAGGAGCCCACCTATACATGTGACCTACAGAACTATGAGCTGATCACTGGGTGTTGCTTCAAGTTGCTCAATCTCTAACTCATTACACAGCAATGGAACATTTATCCAACCCCAGCTCTTTTCCTTCCAGACTCCTCCTTCCCTGGAAATATTCTTCCTTTCTTCATTGCAGATGTGGTGATAGGTAGGCCTTCAAGCAGTGTGTGGGGAGGGGGTTCTACAGCATGGACCAGGGCCCCTGGGGAGTAAGTGGTTCCATCCATCCGCAGGCCCGAGTATGGGCCTAGGATGAGACCCCTGCGTGTCACCAGCCAAACCTCGGTGGCCTCACAGAGCCATCGTGGGCAGGCTGGGCCCCCAGGGCTCAGGATCGAGGGGATGGTAGCATCAAGCCTGATGGCCTCCAGCAACCAGGCTCCCAGACTTCCCGTTAGGGTGACTAAGACCAGCCTTACTTAGCTGGACTCTGGTGACCTGGACACTCCCGATTCCCTCATTTCAGGACAATAATAGTTCCCTGTTCAGACAGACTCTCCTCCCGAAGGACCTGTCCCAAACTCCTCACGCATCTGCCTTAATCTGCTCTCTAAGCACGGCCTTCACTCGTCTCTCTCTGAGCCCATCAGCATTCTGGTCCGAATCCACAAGGACACAGTCAGAAGAGCAGACCCTCACGCTGGGGCATAGATGGTGCTCAATGTGCTCAAAAGCCCTCTACCTCCTCGCCCTACCCACGTCGTACTCCTGGGAAGCCGACCCCACAGCAGTCCCCATGCCCATCTTCCAGATGGGAATCCTGAGGCTCAGAACACTTACACAGCATGTGTCACTTAGGATGCCTCCTTGGGAAGGGGGGGTTCTACTTGACGTCATTGCAATTGCTGCTTCGATTTTTAAGAACAGTGATCTTTGTCTTCTATTACCACTGAAGCTGTCTTCACCCGAAGAAGCACCAGCCTGAGAGTACGGCAGATGATTAAGAACACTGCCCTTTTCAGGGCGCCTGGGTGACTCAGTTGTTAAGCGTCTGCCTTTGGCTCAGGTCATGGTCCCAGGGTCCTGGGATTGAGCCCCACATCGAGCTCCCTGCTCCGAGGGAAGCCTGCTTCTCCCTCTCCCACTTCCCCTGCTTATGTTCCCTCTCTCGCTGTGTCTCTCTCTGTCAAATAAATAAATAAAATTAAAAAAAAAAAAAAAGAACACTGCCCCGTGTTTGCAAGGTTGTGTATTCACTTATCAGATCAAGCAGGAGAATTGGATTCTCCATTTCCTTTCGGTTTGCCTTAACTGTGCTTGTCTTTTCAGTTAAAATACAAGTAAATTCAAGTCTCCAGTTAGGATGATGGCTTTGCAGTCTCTTACGGTTCTGTTGGGCTTTGCTTTATGCATGTTGAGGCAGTATTGTTTTGATAGCCCTGGGCTATGTTAAGTGCACACAGCGTGTCATTGCAGACTGTTTCTTTTAGGATAATGCCTTGTCCCACATTATCCCCCAAATGCCATGTGCTGTCAATTCTGTTTTATCTGCTGTTAATACCACCTCCCTGTCTTTATTTAGGTTTGTGCGTGCCTGGTATAGTTCATTTTTTCTACCCCTTGATTTTTCTGCGTGGTTTTGTTGAGTTGTATCATGTATAAGCAGCATACAGATGCATTTTTATATTTCCAATCCGATGATGTCTACCATTTAATTAGGCAAGTTAATCTGCCCACCATTCTGTGATTGCTGAGATAGTTGAACTTAGTTCTGTTCTTCTACAGTCTCTGTTTGCCATTACTTCTCTTTTTATTTCCATTTTTCCTAAATAGTCAATTTTCACTCCTTTGTTTTTAAGATTTATTTATTTTTTTTAGAGAGAAAGAGTGAGAGCAGGGTGGGGGAGGGGCAGAGAGAGGGAGAGAGAGAAGCCCAAGCAGACTCCCGCTGAGCATGGAGCCCTACGCGGGGCTCAATCCCAGGACCCTGAGATTATGACCTGAGCCGAAATCAAGAGTAGGACACCTAACCAACTGAGCCACCCAGGCGCCCCCACTTTTCGCTTCTTTTATGGATTTGAAGTTACTCTTTTTCTGTCCTTGTTACCCTTAACTTCCCAGCCTACATACCTAACTACCTTTTGCTCTGAGCAAGTCTGCATTATGCATCGTCCCCATCACAGATATAACAAGGACCTTGCCAGACTTAACAACCCCCACTGCACCCTGGTCCTCCATTTGTTATTTGTGTCTGGCCTTGGTTGTACCTCTTATCTTCACATATAAAATGTGACTTATAATTTTTATAATTCAAAGTGAATTATGGTTGCTGCCATAGGTCAGGGGTTCCACGCCCATTCCCAACGGCTCCTCTCAGGCCGGCTTCGTCCCGGGAATGCGCACGGGATCCTCACTTTGCACAGTTCTGATGCGCATGAATAGCAGCCACCCTGCTCCCAAGATTTCTCCTTGGTCTTCAGTTTTCAGACCTCTGACTATGCTGTGTCTTCTTGTGGACTTCTTCAGGGCGAAATCGCACCAGTGCCCCAATAACACGGTCCAAACTTAAGTTACCACAATATGTTAACTGTATTTGCAAAAACTACAGACTTTGCGGCTAGCCCTTCAGTCTACCGACTGTGATCCGTGACCCGTCACAGGACATCTTTCAAGGTCTGTCAACAATCCATCCCGCAGGGCTGTTACTCAGTTCCTGTCCAGACAGCAAACCATACAGTTGTACTGTCGCCTTGTGGCCCAGGGACATTTTTCAAAAATGGATTTAAGAAAAGGAGTTCAAGAAAGTTACTGTAAAACAAACAAACAAAAACAAAAACAAAAATCAAACAGACAAAAAGCCTGATCATCACAAGGTAGTATTTTGGCAAAAAAAAAAAAAGATAAAATGCAACAAAGAAACAAAATGTGATAATACACTAAGTGGACTTTGAACAGGCAAGCATTGTTCAGGCTACTCTTTGCAAGTGTTCTATAAGGAAATAAAACCACTTTAATTCCCCATGTTTCTAATATTTTCATTTAGAGTGTAGTAAATGTGTATTAGTTCTACTATGTTTTTCCTTTATGTCAAGCAGTACAGGAGTTTTATTTAATGGCATGACAAAGTTTTTAAAGGTCACTGAACAATTGTGATTTGGCCCACTGGTTATGAAGACGGCTTCTCATTGTTTCAGCTGCTTGGGTATCTCTCTAGTCTCAACTGCTGTGCAAAACAATAGCTCTGTAATAGCTCTTTTCGGGATCCTCCGATGGATGTAACTTTTGGAGACTTTGTATATCCTTATATTCTTACTTCATTTTTGTAGCCTGATAATGAAGATCAAATCGTCATTATTTTCCACCAGCGTTTTGAAAGTGTTACTCCATTTACTCCTGGCATCTCTTGCTGCTGGTGGAAAGTCTATTGTCATTCAGTCATTCCTTTGAAAGTAACTTTTTCTCTCTTATACTTTGCTCTTACTTGACTGATTGGTTTTACTCTTTACTTTTTTTTTTTAAAAGGATTTTATTTATTTATTTGAGAGAAAGAGAGAGAGCACAAGCAGGGGGAGTGGCAGAGAAAGAGGGAGAAGCAGGCTCCCCGCTGAGCAGGAAGCCTGACATGGGGCTCAACCCCAGGACCCTGGGATCATGACCTGAGCCGAAGGCAGATGCTTAACCGACTGAGCCACCCTGGCGCCCCTGCTTTTTACTTGGAAATAGCTACCCAACTGCCGGCAGCAGGAAACAGGACAGAGAGCTCCCACATAGCCTTTGCCCTGTCTCCTCGATGATTTCATCTTACCCACCCACAGTACAACATCAAAGCTGGGATCTGACACTCACACAATGTGTGTGCAATGGCTGGATGCCATTTTAACACTTGCGTGGATCCGCATAACCACCACCACAATCCAGCCACAGAGCTGTTCCTTCCCCACAGAGATCTCCCCGGTTCCACCCTGTATGCTCCCACCCACACACCCCCATTACTAACTCCGAGCAGCCATTCATCGGTTCGCCATCCCTAGAACATACTAGTTTATACGATGTTTTATACATGATGTCACACAGTCTGTAACCTTGATATTGGCTTCTTTCACTCAGGCACTGCTCACTGGGGTCTGAAGTGACATTGCCCAAGTGGCTGGAGGCTGGTGGTGTTGGACATCTTCCCAGTGACTACCTGCCATGCATCTATCCTCTTCAGTGAACTCTTCCTTCATGTCTTTTACCCATTTTCGGACTAGCTTATTTTTAACAGTGGAGTTGTGAAAGTTCTTTGTATATTCTAGAGAGGAGTCCTCTATCAGACTTGTGGCTTATGTTTGACTTTAATGTTTGACTTCCCCTGCATTTCTGAAGGATATCTCCACTGGACATAGGCCTCTGGGTTCCTTTCTGTCAGCCCCAAAACCATGGTGCTCCACTTCTTCCGGCCTCTGGAGTTTGAGGTGAGCAAACTGCTGCCACTCTGACTGCTTCTCCCCTACATGCACTGTGCCATTTCCCGCTGCTTCCAAGGGGTTTTCTTTCTTGTTGGTTATCAGAGTTTTTACTGTGATGTGTCTTCTCAGGGATTTTTTTCAGTTTTACCCTATTGGGGGTTTGTTTGGCTTCTTAATCTAAACGTTTGTGTCACTTTCCACATTTGGACATTTTTCAGCCACTCTTTCTTGGAATACTTTCTCAGCCCCACCTTCTTTTCCTCTTCTGGGACTCTGATGGGACAAATGTTAGGTCTTTGACATGGTCCTCCATTTTCCGGACACTGTGGGCTTCGTATTTCTTTTCGATCTATTTTCTATTCCAGCCTTCACCTTCCTCTATTGCTCAGAAGCATCTGGCACCACTGTCCTCTCCCTCACTCCCGAAGCACATTCCCCTGATGACATCCGGTTTCCCTGCCACCTCAAGGGCAGCCCCACATTTGTCTTCTTTGCTGGAGCTTTCTCATCTCCCGAACTGTTATGTTTTAAGGCTTTGGTTTTTAACTCTTGTTTTTTCTGTCTACTCTATTCCATATGTAGTCTCATGGCTCTTCCTATCTCCTTGATGTCAAGAGTGGTTACATTTATAGATGTAGCCCTGACCTCCCCCCAAGCTCCAGACCCATCCCTGACCCCTCCGCATCCCCACGTGGGTGATACCTGCACAGTCATCCAGCAACACCTTGCCCTTCGTCTTTCAACCAGAATCCCTATTTCTCTGTTCTTCTCACCTCTCCTCCAGACATGATTCTTGAGACTTCTCTATCCAACCTGAACGCAAAAAATCTTTTTCCCATCATGTTGGAACTTAACATTCTCAAATCCAACCACCTTCCCATCTCTCCACCTCAGGAATACCAATAGCTTTATTAATAACTGACCCCATTACTCATATTTACCTTATCCCATCACACACATTGTTCTGTGACATCTTGGCATCAAGGCTTGGAAAGCTCATAAAGAAAACAGAGTTAACCTTCCACTTTAGAAACCCTCTCCCTTGCTATAGCCCCCCCCATGGTGTCCACCCCATAGTGGTATTTTCACCGTATCATTGGAGAATAATGGCCCCCCTGACAGCACCCTCTCCCCACCTGTCTTCCTGCCATCCACAGCTCTCCTGAAGCTCCCTGTCCTCTAAGAGGATGGGAGCCCTAGGTGCTCCTCTTGACTCTGACCCCTGCCATCAGTGTCTAGGCTAGGTTGAAGATAGGACATCAACCTCCATGCAGATGACTCTTCTGGAACTCTACTTCCCAGGCCTCTGGTGGACTTTGATTCCACTCTTTTCAGTGACACACAGACATGTCCTCACCTTAGGTCTCTTCTCCCTTAAGAATCACTCCAGCCCCAGCTCCAAGGCCATGCCCTCTCAAGTGACACAATCTGCCTGCCCTTCAACCTTTCCCCAGTTCTTGTATACCTGCTTTTTATTTGCATAAAGATTACCCATTTTTTTCATCCTGCAAGTGCCTCCCGAAATCATTTTGAACTCTATCCTCCCGTACAGCTCCAAATCCCTGGCCCGCCTATGTTTTTCCATCGCTGCCTTGTCAGGCACCAGCACTGTGATAAGCCACCACCTGGCTTCCTCTCTCCCCTCCAGGCCCATGCAGCCTGGAGGGGACGCCGTGTAGCTGTGTGCCGTGGCTTCTTGACAAGCCGGTCCTTGCTAACCTCCACTGGCCCTTCCAGGCTTCTGTACAACCCAGTTCTGCATTGCTCGCTGGTGTTCCAGCAGATTCTCCCAGCAGCTGTTCCCAATCTTCCTCCTATCCCCAAGTCCACAGACCCACCCCCATTTCCTGAACTCATACCAGATGAATGTACTTCATCATTTATTGAGAATTTCATCCGATAATGATGTTCTCACCTTCTCTCCCCCTTTCCTCAGAGGGTCTCTCTCTTCCCCCAGGGGGTCTTTATTGAGAAATATCCTTCCTCTTTTCAAGACAAACTTTTCCTGCTGGATTCTGGAACCCTTGCCTTCCTGATTCCTTCCTGACCTCTTTCCATTTTTCTGTCTTAGAGCTTCCTTTTAATTTTTTTTTGTAGCTCTGTTGAGAAATAATTGATAAATCATGCACACATTTAATTTAAATATCTTGATGCGTTTGGACATAGGCACACACCTGGGATACCATAACCACAATCAAGTCAGCAAGGCATTAAAAAATGCATCACTTCCAAGACATTTTCCTTGTGTTATTTTTTCATTTTTACTTTTTCGTAAGAACACTTAACATGAGATCTATCCTCTCAACATATTTCAAAGAGTACAATACCAGACTGTTAACTTGTAGGTACTTTGTTGTATAACAAATTTCTAGAACTTATTCATCTTGCATAGCGGACACTGTACCCATTGAAAAACAACTCCCCATTTTCCCCTCCCCCTAGCCCCTGGCAACAACCATTCTATTCTCTGCTTGTTTTTAAAGATTTTATTTATTTATTTGACAGAGAGAGAGAGAGAGAGAGAGAGCACAGGCAAGGGGAGCTTCAGGCAGAGGGAGAGGGAGAAGCAGGCCCCCCTCGGAGCAGGGAGCCCGATGCAGAGCTCGATCCCAGGACCCCAGGATCATGACCTGAGCTGAAGGCAGATGTTTAACCAACTGAGCCACCCAGGCACCCCTATTTTCTACTTCTATGAGTTTGACTATCTTAGATAGCTCATATGAGTGGGATCATACAGTATTTGTCCTGTGACTGGCTTTTTTCACTTAGCATAATGTCCTCTAAGTCCATCCATGTAGTCAAAAAATGGCAGGATTTCTTCTGTAAGGCTGAATAATATTCCATTGCGTAGATATATCACATTTCTTTATCCACGCACCTGTTGAAGGACATTTGGATTGTTTCCATACCTTGGCTGTTGTAAATAGTGCTATAATGAACATGGGGGTGCAGATATCTCTTTGAGATCCTGGTTTCAACCCTTTTGAATACATACTCAGAAGTAGAATTGCCAGATCATGTGGTTGTCCCATTTTTAATTTTTTGAGGAACCTCCGTGCTGTGTTTTATAGTAGCTGTCCATTCTATATTCCCACCAACAGTGTATAAGAGTTCCAATCTCTCCACATCCTTGCCAACACGTATTTTCCTTTGTTTTCTTTAGAATAGCCATCCTAACAGGTGTGAGGTGATATCTTACTGTGATTTACATTTTCATTTCCCTGATAATTAGTGATGTTGAGCACCGTTTCATATACCTGGTGGCCATGTGTTTATCGTCTTTGGGAAAATGTCTATTTAAGTCCTTTGCCCATTTTCTCATTGGGCTTTTGGGTTTTGTTTTTTTGCTATTGTCTTGTAGATCTTGTATTTTTTAATGTTTTGGATATTAACCCCATAGCAGATAGATGGTTTGCAAATATTTTCTCCCACTCCAAAGGATGCCTTTCACTCGATTTTTTGTTTGCTCTTTCTCTTCCTTTTTAATTTGATATAGTTCCACTTGTCTGTTTTTGGTTTTGTTGCCTGTACTTCTGGTGTCAAATCCAGTAAGTCATTGCCAGGAACAATGTGAAGAAGTTTCCCCCCACCACCCCCACGTTCTCTTTGAGGAGTTTCAGGTCTACATTCAAGTCTTTATTCCATTTTGAGTTGATTTTTGTGTATGGGGTAAGGTAGGAGTCCGGTTTCACTCTTCTGTCCAGTTTTCCCAGCACCATTTGTTAAAGAGACTGTCCTTTCCCCACTGGGTGTTCTGTTTTGTCTCTTCTCCACATAACTCACGAAAACTCAGTTTATTCACTGAAAATACTTCCTCAGCCTTGTTGCCTTTCAGATTCCCGTTCCATCTCCTTCCCTGCTTCCCTGCATGACATACAACTGAATGACTCACCGTGCAATCACCACTGATCACCACTTTCCACCTTGCTCTCCCTTCACCCTTGGCCGCAGGCAGGGTCTCAGCCGCAGGCAGGGTCTCAGCCACCCACACCCACCGTAGACCGGGCGGCATGGCACCATCCTGCTTCTCCTTCCCTCTGCCTTCCCCATGTGACTTGTGAGCTTCCCATCGCAGTTCCTCTGATGTGACAAGCATGGGCTCTCCTCCCTCGTGTCAATCCTTAGTCTCCTTCCTGGGAACATCTGGAATTCTGCCTTTGACCCACTTCTCTTGCTACGTTTCACCTGTGATTCTCAACCGGGAGGTACAGCCCTTTAAAATTTATCATCCAAACCAAGGCATTTTTGAGAGTGAAAGAGCGCCATTAATAATTATGTGGGACAACAGGTGTCGAGCAGGAAGGTCCTGGTCACCCTACCCACGGCTCACCCTACCCACAGGGGCTGTTGTAAGGGTAGTCGGGATTTGTTTTAATCAGACATGTAGACATGAAAATGATCGAAGACATGCAGACCCAGAAACGATTGTCATGAAGGAAGAAGTTTGTTCCCCTCACAGATGCCCCACAACAGGGGCAGAGACCACCAGGCAGGACCACATGAGAAAGGACCAGGGTCAGAAGGAGGCAGATGGAGAGGGAAAACAGGGGCAGGAGGCTTTATTGTGCTTTCCATGGAAAGATCAGATAAGGCAAGGTGGGCAGGCTAAGGGTTGGCTAGCGTGCATCATTTCAGCAGGTTCTGGGGCACGGGGTGTCTGAGTTGTGTGGTACCTGGCCCTGGGGTGATGGGGGCAGGTGGACAGTGACCCAGAGTGTGAGAGCCAATGAAGGATGAACATGGGATGGGATAAGATATCTTATCTGGGGCTGGGGAGTAGGCTCTGGATGGGTAGGTTTGCATTTGAAAAGCCCACTCTTCGGTGAGTGGTTGAGTACCCTAGGGAATTTGGGCTAGTCCTAGGAGGGGTAGCAGGGGCCCCAGATGTCAAAGCATTAGAACACCGAAAACAAAAGGCGTGATGAATACGGTGGTCTACCAGAGTCCCTGAAGAGATTTTTCCAAGAAGTACAAACACTCCCACTCTCACCCTCTTCCTAGAGACCCAGGTAAGAATGACTGCCTCAGTGCGCCCCGTCGCGGATGCGTGTGCCACCACCACCCTGGGTGTGTGAGAAAAGAAAATGCCAGAACCTCTGCTTTATCCGCCGCCACCCCACCCCCGCCGCTTAGGCTGACTTGACACACCTCACACCTCCATTCCAAACCTGTGTCCCTAGGCTCTCTGTACCTCCTGTACCCCTGAACTGGAGTTCTACCCCGCCCGGACGGTGCGTGAGCCTCCTCCTGGGTCATGTGCGCGGGAGCAGGGGTGGGGCGGGTGGTCTCTCTGCTGAGCACAGGTGCTCTGAGATTGAATTCTGTTGCGTTCCTCCGGAGGAATGTGTCCGTGTTGATGTGCCAATGGATCACTCCCTGGCAACATTTAAATGAGAGCAGAAGCCTCTGGGAACCGGTCTCTTTAGCCAGTGTTTCTCCTACTCTGCTCCAGGGAACCTGAGCTTCCCCCGCGGCACCGCGCATTATGCAGAACAAGCAAGTTGGACTCCCGGTGAAGCAGAGCTACAGTTTGGCTGAACTGCGACACTTCTCACCGCTTTCCATACCAAGGAGCCTTTAATAAAAGCAATCCTCCCAAGGGAGCGGGGGGGAAGGGGAGTTTGCAGCTTTTTAATTTTTCAACTTACTTGGCTTTTTCTCTCCGGCTCATGGGACTGGTGGTTTTGAAAAAGCACCGCTTTAGTCAGCGAGAGGCTCTCAGGAGGCTTGGGGCCCTGCGTGCACAGATGGGTCCCCCACAGGTCACATCAGCTGGACTGTCACCTGTTTCACTGGTGTGCAATCATCCCCGGGCCCCAATTAAGGTGACCTTTGTCCAGCACACCTAATATGTCCCATCTGCTCCTTCACCTTGGTCTCCCGCAGGGACAGAGGCCAAGCCGGCTCTTTCCCCTCGCCCTGGTTCCAGCCGAACGACTGAGCTTGCAGTTTCCTGAGCGCACCACGCGGCTTGCGGCCTCTGTGCCGGTTGCCACACTACTGACTGCAGCCGAAAATCACAGACAAGTGCCTCTCCCAGTCCATGCAAAGCCTCACACAGACAACATAAACCGTATATCCACGGGTTTGAGATGCATATGTATTAGGTGTTATATGCATAGGTGTATATACCTACAAGGGAGAAAGAGCCAAAGTGGACAAAGTGAACACAACAAGTCAGGTGCATTTGGCAACAGATCCGTTTTGCAACATCTCCAATGTCTTACCTGTCACACCTACCGTGTGTTTCTTCTCAGCTTGCACTCCTGCCCTCCAAAACGACCGCTTCTAACTTCTGTCTTCCTGAAATCTCCCGTTGCCTGCACCCCCTGGCCCCAGGTGGTGACCCTGCCTCACTTCCTGGGCGAATTCTCCGGGGCTTCCTTCAGTCCTGCGGGCCTGCTCCGTGCCCCGGGCTGCCTGCAGGGGGCGCCGCCTCCCCTGTTGGGCTCCTGCGTATCGCCGGCCGCCCCCCCATCCCCCGCGCCCGGCAAAGGAGCCCTCGCCGGTACTGCAGGCCAGCCCCAATGTCAGCGGGGCCACCGCACCTGCCCTGAACCCCGAGCCCAGGCAGGTTCCTCTGCCCTCTGTCCTGCCGACACTGTCCCTTTCATGCTTCTCTCTTCAACAGTCACTGTGAGATTTTGTAAACGTGTACCTTTTAATCTTCCAGACGAGTCTCAAAGCACCATGTGAACAGCACTATATCTACTTCTGCTTATGCGGTTGTCCCTGACCCTTAGGAAATGCTCGACAACACTTACTCAATGAAGGACAGAAAGGAAAAAAAGAGTAAGTGAATGGACGGATGTGTGAGTGAAAGCCAAGTTTATGACACCAATACTGGAGAACAGAAGTTGTGGTTTGGCAAACACCCTCCCTGAGCAGATTTGGATGTGCTGGGTCCAGTTTACCGAGACTCCCACCACCCCAACTCTTGATGTCTAATCAGTTCCTCTCAGAAATTTCCCATCCACTGACCTCTCATGACCTCTCACTGTGCCCTTTGGTGATAGATACATCCCTCGCTTTCTCTGCTCTGTCTGGAGTTGGGCTCGGGTCTGCGGTGAAGTCTCTCATCCCTACTACAGGCATTCAAATGAAATCTGTCTTGCTTTTAACAAATGTCTGGTGCAATTTCTCTTTCACAGGCCATACATGTGCATACAGAGACCCCAGTCTGGGTTTCACTCAGCTGACTTGGACAAGTCTTACTCAAGCATTCTGGGTCATCATCATGGACATGCCGACCACTCGGATATCTGAGGAAGGGCTTTTGCTGAAGAGCCAGAAGGTGATTGTCACCATGTTATGTGTGCCCACCGAGGCACTTCTGCCTGAGCCAACACTGTGTTGTTCATCATGCCAGGGCAACATTTCCCACAGCAACAAAGTGTGATTGGTCCATATTTATCCTCTTGGCCCTCAGGCTACTGGAATCAGAGATGGCACCTCTAGAATCAGATGGGCAAGGGAACTGGAGAGCAGAGGAGGGGAGTGAACACTGGTCTAGGAGCTACCAGGTGCCTGGCTCTATGTTAAGCACTCTATCCATGTGAACTCACCCCATCTTGACAGCATCCTCCTTAACTAGAGTGCTTAACTGGGTGCTCCTGCGTGTGGTCCCTCTCTTCACATGGCCTGTCAGCAATAGTCTAGCTCCAGCTTGTTTATAGCGGGGTGCAGCCCTCCCCAGAAGAAGCAGAAGCTGCCAGTCTTCTTAAGGACCAGACTCAGAACTGGCTTAAAATGATCACTTTGTCCGCGTCTTGCTGGTCAAGGCTAGTAAAAGATCTGGCCCCAAGTCAAGGTGCCAGGGATTGATAGTACTCTCATTATAGAGCACTTTGTAGGGAGGGGAGGATTAAAGGTGACTGTCTTTGGAGACCACTTACTGTCCACCCTGAACCTGGAGGTTCTGCCTTGGGAAGGAGCTGCTGGTAGGTGTTCCGCTCACTCGGGCTAGGGACACCGGTGGGGTCTTGGACAAGATTTGAATTCGACATACCTGGCCCAGATAGATGCAGGTGCTGACGGACTCAGAAAGGGATGAGAAGATTCAGTGCTGACTCCTGGGACAAACTAACACTTGCTCACTATAAGCCCACATGCCACAAATCCAAGATAGCCCCGGGGAGGGAACCATGGCCTTTTCCAACATCGGTCTGACTCAGTCCAGCTAGCACTGGGCCACAGCAACCGGGCCACCAGTCCAGGAGAGGCTTGGGGACCTGAGGAAATGGCCGTGCTCGGTGCTTGCTGGTGTGGCTGGTCGGGTGTGGAGATGTATCAGACTCCAAACCTCACCTTCCAAGCTTTCCCAGAATACAGCCTCAGAGGCGAAAACGCCTCCCGGTTGTTCTCATTCCCCAAAAGGCTGTGTTTTATGATGTGTTAAGTTTTGGGGAAAGAAAGAAAATTCTTCCAGCTGTGGAGTTATCCCAGCTGAAGGTACTGGCAGATGCTGATTTATGATCTGCTGAGTGTCAGCAGCGTGCTCGGCTCCACAAGGGGGCCTGGGAGGGGGAGTCCCACCCTGCACCCCAAACCGCAGGTACAACCTCCATCGAGACCCTCGGGTTGAGGGGCCTCCCCCGTGGGTTCAGGACTCCCCACATGCTGGAATTTTCTCCAAGCCCTTTGAGCTATTGGCCTGCTGTTGCAGTTGCAGCAAGGGGGTAACAATCCATTAGGAGAGCTCAGGTCTTCGTTCCTGGAGATTCTTTGGCTTGAGTGATGGCCTCCTGAGCTGGAAGGCCTGTGGGCAGCTGTTCCTGGCCCAAGACTTGGCAGCCTCGCCCCAACTCGGGGCCTGGGCCCAGGGCAAGCAGGGCCTGTCTGTGCTGGAGGCCAACCCAGTGCCCTCAAAGGAGACTTTGTTTGCCAGCTCCCCTAGTCGTGAGGACGGCCCTCTTCCAGACCTAGGTGTGAGGGCAGCTCTCCTCTGGCTTCCTTCCTCAGGAGGCAGAAGGCTATGCCGGTGGAGAAGACTTCTCGGCTTCCCGGTTTCAGCTTACTGGTGACCTAGTGGGGAGCCATGCCCGGCTTTTGAGCCGAGTAACCTTATCAGAGGTGTCCTCTAGAGACGGCTCGCCGGCACAATGACTGCTGTGTGTGGACATGTGGATGGGATGCAGTGGGGCATGACGGAGGTGGGACAGGGCTTAGCAGCAGGAAGACCATTTAGAGGTGGTTAGAAAGGGTCTCATGAGGCCTGATCCGATGGCCTCCCTCCTTCCGTCTTTGGTAGAGCCTGTTCCGCTCTCTCAGAGCTCCCCTGCAGGCCTCCCTTCCCCTGGCAGCTGCCAACAGCTCTGGGTCAGTCCCGACTGGAGACAGGCAGGAGGGGCCTGCACGGTGCGAACTGGGGCCCAGTCCCACTGCCTGTGCCGGGGCCATAGAAGCCACCTGAAGCAAAGGACAGGCGCCGGGCTCCGGGCCCTGTGGGCTCCAGGCAGGTAATGTGACAGGTGCGTGGGAAGCGCCAGAGTCCAGTGTTTCTGCCCAATGCAAGGCTCACTTTCAGTTCCAAGGACAAGCAGGGAATGGCTCCAGCAAGAGAATTTTAATTCTCATACACACACACACACACACACACACCCACGTTGCCCTCCTCCTCTCTCAGCCCAGTTCCACAGGGGAGCACTCAGCCCCTCCAGGGGAGCCAGCGCTGAGCACCAGGAGGAGGGAGAGAGCAGCCAGCTGAGCGGGAGTCCTCACCTCCAAACAAGAACCAACGAACCTCCCTCTTCCTCCCTGTCTCTCGCTCCTTCTCTGTCTCTGTCTCTCCCTCTGTCTCTGTCTCTCTCCCCATCTCCTGTCTCTATCTCTGTCTCCCTCCCTCCTCTCTGCCCCTCTCTCTCCCACCCCCTCTCCATGTCTCTCTGTCTCTGTCTCTCTCAGGAGTCACTGTGAGCCGAGCTTCAGATGAGGTGACAGGTGGCATCTCTGTGCCATGATCCTTGTTCTGCAGGGAAGCACAGACCTCACACTCCATGGAGGCTGGCGCCACTCTCCCTGAGGGTCACACAAAGAATCAGCATTCAACTTATAGTGAGTAAGGATGGAAATCACCCCGCTGCCCATTCTTATAACATTTATTTACTTGATTCGTTCATTTCCCTAATGTTTCTGGGGGCCAGAAAATACATCAAGCACTGACAATACAAACTGAATATGGCAAAATTAGAAATACGGTAGACCAAGGTTAATTCAGAGGTGAAGTAGTGAAATTATCACCCCAACCATAAACTTTCAAAACCGTGGTCTGTTTCTCTTTTTTTCCTCGGGTGGAAGGTGGATTTCTGTAAGGTGAAATTCACCTGGGTCATCAGAGAGGTGGGACTGCTCTGCACCCAGCCCAGTGCAGGGCTCCCTGCCACCCCCCAAAGGGAGCGGGGGTAAGGAGGAACCTAGCGTGTGACCGAGAAAGACAGAGGAACGCTGGGCCCCGCACAGGTCCTGCCCAGCCTGCAGCCCACAGCCTTCCTTCTCAGCAGCCTGGAACACGAACGTGGTGTGGGGTCTCCATGGGTGGAAACATTTCTGGCCCAGGGCAAGTCATCACCCAAAGGGACCTCAGATTCTTCTTGTCAGTGGAGGGATGAGCAGCCACTGCTGCTTAAGGGAACGCTGTGATCCCCTCCTCCACAGGAGGAGCCCACGTACAAACCGCACCCATGGAAGAGGCCCTGTGTACAAGGCCAGGGCAAAGCCAGGGTCCACACGACCCAGCCACAGGTGGAAAGCACATCACACCCAATAGCAGTATTGTCAAGAGGGCCCGCCTGCACTGGTGAGCTCCTATTTTGACTCAAGGATTATCACTTTCTCTCTCTGTTCTCCCTGGTTCCTTCGGTTTCTTGTTCCAGGTTGTTCTCAGTGAGTGAGTTGTCAGCGGTCAGTTTCCAGGATGAACAGGGCTCTGAATCACATGCCCATCTTTTATCGTAAGCACCTGAGATACACGGGCCAAGGGGGTATGAACGTTTGCACCGCTCCATACGTGGCGAGCAGAATCCTGGGGTTGACATCCACTGCAGCTTATTTTTAACCAGTAACCTTGGTTTATCTGTTATCAGCCGAAGCTGCTAAGCAAAACAGGAACGCCAACATTCAGAAGGATTAGCTTCACAGAGGTTTCCCCAAATGCCTTATACAAACAACAGGAGTCCAGAGGGTGATTGTACTTTCATTATTACTGGCTTGCCTCTCTTGAAAAGTGGCCTGGGAGAGAACAAGGCCTAAGGTGCCATTTGGCCTGTCAGATGTTATCTACTGAACTCCAGTGGGCACGGCAGAATGAAAATTCAATGTGTCCCTTTTCATTACCCCATAAAGGAAAAGTCCTAAGGGCCCTCTGTGACAAAACTTAAGCTATTTATTCTTGGCCCTGCAGTGGCACTTGGTTTCTCAAAGAGCAAAAGAGCACGGGTGGCAGCCTGCTTCACCAAAACATGAGGAAAATGCATTGTGAAAAATAAGGTATTTGCTTTCATTCACTCATGCAAAACTACACACCGCATGTAGGGACCCGAAGGGGTACGTGTACCCCAATGTTTATAGCAGCAATGTCCACAATAGCCAAACTGTGGAAAGAGCCAAGATGCCCATCGACAGATGAATGGATAAAGAAGATGTGGTATATATACACAATGGAATATTATGCAGCCATCAAAAGGAATGAGATCTTGCCATTTGCAACGACGTGGATGGAACTGGAGGGTGTTATGCTGAGTGAAATAAGTCAATCAGAGAAAGACATGTATCACATGACCTCACTGATATGAGGAATTCTTAATCTCAGGAAACAAACTGAGTGTTACTGTAGTGGTTGGGGGTGGGAGGGATGGGGTGGCTGGGTGATAGACATTGGGGAGGGTATGTGCTACGGTGAGCGCTGTGAATTGTGCAAGACTGTTGAATCACAGATCTGTACTTCTGAAACAAATAACGCAACATATTTTAAGAAAAAAGGAAAAGAAGAAGATAACAGGAGAGGAAGAAAAGGGGAGTATGTCAGAGGGGGAGACGAACCATGAGAGATGATGGACTCTGAAAAACAAACTGAGGGTTCTAGAGGGGAGGGGGGAGAGGGAGGGGTTATCCTGGTGATGGGTATTGAGGAGGGCACGTTCTGCATGGAGCACTGGGTGTTATGAACAAACAATGAATCATGGAACACTGCACCAAAAACTAATGATGTAATATATGGTGATTAAGATAACAATAAAAAAATTAAAAAAAAAAAAAAAACTACACACCGCTTGGAACTGAGCAGCAGGGACACATGCAGAGGACAGCATTGCTGAGGACACATTTAGAGACTTTAAAGACGACAGAGCAAAGTCCCAGCTTCCAGCAGAGCCAGCCCTCAGCCCTGACTCAACCCCAGCACCGCCATTAGCTGGAAGGAGAAGGGCTTCCTTTCCAAGGGGAGAGGAATGACCATGGAAGCTGGTCAAAGATACTAGAAGGCACGTGCATTTTATACGGAGCCAAAATGTCATACATGCATAAAAACATTGTCAGATACACCAGAAATCCAGGAATGGGGAACTCATGAGCGCATCTTAAAAAAAACCATTGGAGGATGAACTCTCATCGGCCTATGGAATTTCTGTCGATCCACTGAAGGGACAACACCAAGTTTGTTGCTGCATTCGGATATTTAATTCACTCCTCCTTTGTCCTCCAGCCACAATCTCATACCAGAGGCTGAGAGAGAGATGGCATGTTTGCATCCAAACTCCCCTCCAGGCCCATCAGACGCGAGCGTGCTAATGTGCTCTATGGAACTCCAGGAGGGGCCTGTGGAATGCAGTGTTTCCCAAACTTCTTTTATTTTTTTAAAAACATTTTATTTATCTGAGAGGGGAGGGGGGAGAGGGAGAGGGAGAAGCAGACTCCCTGCTGAGCAGGGAGCCCAACTCAGGGCTTGATCCCAGGACCCTGAGCCAAAGGCAGACACTTCACTAACTGAGCCACACAGGCGCCCCTCCCAAACTTCTTTGATCAAAGAAACTTTCTCTGACTGACTCTCACGGGACATTTCCGTGGAACAGCCTTAGGGTTTCGGGCAGGTATGCTCATGTGTAAACCAACGTCTGTGGTGTGAACCATACTCCAAACTACTGACATCATTACATACAGGTAAGTAATCACAACTGCTCTGTTCACTCACTCTCCATTCACCTAACTTTTACTGAGGACCTACTCCATTTAGGCATCGTGCTAGGTAATCGTGTCTCAAAACAGAATAAAGCCCAAGCGAGCCTTGGAAGGAGCTCCTGGGAAAGCCTTCAGTCCATAACTGCCTGACGTGATATTTGCTGCCGTCATGGTCCAAACACTCACTGTGAGCACCGGGGCCAAAGTGGACAAAAGCAGGTAATGATGCTTCACGCACCTGCACCTGTATCTCCTAACTGTCCTCACATTTGGCAGGAGAAGGCTGTGACGGAATAGGACGCTGCTCCCTCCCGCCCTGCTCGGCACGGTGTGGAGCCAGGAGGGGCACACCTGCATGAATGTCCGTGTATCGGGGGTGGGCACCCAGGGAGAGCGTGAGCAGACAGACGGGAGAGCACCGAAGTCTATCTTCAGGCAGTCCCGGGAGCAGAGGCCTCAGCCAAACCAGCCTCCCCAGCCCAGGGCCCCTCTGCCCGCCTCCCAGCAGCATCCAGCTGTTCTGGAGTTACTCCTCACTGCGCGCCCCGCCAGGGCCTTTCCCTGAAGGTCTGGTGCCAGAGGAAAGAGAAGCCCCCGCCCTCTGCTCAGGAGCAGGCCTCCCTAACAAATCCCTTACTCATGGTCGTTGGCTCTGTCCAGAGCCTTGGCGGCGTCTTCCCCCCCGACGACTCTCCCCGACAGAACCTGACCTGAGAAGTGAGGGGTTGGCCGTTGTGCCCGAATGCCCTGGCAGGAAGAGTATGACTTCAATCTCGGGGCGGCAGGCAGTGCCAGTGGGCACAAGCCTTATCTCCCCCAAGAGGTCCTTGGAACTCTCGAAAAAGTAAAGGGCCCCCATAAGCACGCCAGCCCAGGCATGCTAGGCAGGCCCCACCCTGCCCCCACCCTGGCTGGCCATCCAGCTTGGACCGTCACTAAGAGAGCCACACACCATTTTGTTCTGTAGGGCCCGGAACGCTCAGACTCGGGAACGCTGTGCCTGCCTCTTCAACCGGGCCCGTTGTTGCAAATGGCTTCAGTGTTCCACTTTTGTTTTCTGCTTCGTACAGGCAGAATTCCCTGTGAATAAGCACTTTAACACGAGAATGCTGTACTCTTCAGGACACGTATTTTCCTGGAGAACAAAATACTGCTAACACAGGCCCTTCTGTTTGGCCTGAAGTACCTTTTATACGTTGGGTTTTAAAGAGGATTGCCTCTGGGTTGCTGACAACTTAGTGGTGACCCTGAGCAGAAAGGACACTGGCAGAGGATTTTAAAGGTGTTCTATGGGGTACAATGAACCAAATCCACTCCCCCCATATCTGAGAAAGAACTTAAGAACCATCACCAATGAGAAAGGCATGATCTTTTGCATAAGATATTGTCACTTCCTTGGGGTGAATATCCAAGCCTGGTTGTGTGGTGGACTCAGTCTCCCCAGTTCCACTCGCGGCTCCCCATACTTTTCAGAAGATGAGTCCAACACAATACTTGATTTATAGGAGGGGAATAGTATTTACTATTAAATAAATGAATGTCCGCTCTATATTTGCTCCCAGATTTGCCTTAATTGCCACAATTGCCCAGAATTGCCTTAATCTGCTCCCAGATTAAGACAATTCTCTTCCATTCCTAACTTGCTAAGTATTTTCTTTTCTTTTTCAAAATCAAGAATGGATATCAGATTTCATCAGAATTTTTCTTCTGCATCTATTGAACTGCCCATAGGATTTTCTTTAATCCATTAGTGTGATGAATTATACTCATTGGTTTTACAATGTTAAATCAATATGGCATTCCTAGAATAAACCCAACTTGATTATGATATATTACCCTTTTTATATTGCCAGGAAAAACTGTGAAAGGCCCTGAAATGAATCAAAAGGATTACTTGATGTTCTCAAAGGTAAACTGGAAATTTTCTAATTTTAGGTTTTCTGATTTTATGGGAACTATACTTTTTATAGTCTTTGGGCTATTTTACAACTCTGTAAATTGTACATAACTAATAGCAATGCAAATGATTCTTACTTATAGACATGCAAGTTAATTCTGCCCAGTGGAGGTACAATTGGTCCTTCTTCCTACCCCCTATGGTAAAAGTCAGTTTATTATCTATTTGTAAATTTCAGCATTGATATGTGGTTCTTTGGAATTTTCCTATGAAACAGCTATGGGTTCCCTCATTAATTGATGAGTTAAATAAAATCTTTGACTTGTGTATGTTTAATATTATGAGAGGGGCTCCTGGGTGGCTCAGTCAGTTAAGCGTCTGCCTTCGGCTCAGGTCATATCCCACGGCCCTGTCGGCTCCCTGCTCTGCGGGGAGCCTGCTTCCCCCTCTCCCTCTGCCACTTCCCCTGCTTGTGCTCTCATCTCTCAATCTCTGTCAAATAAATACATAAAATC
The DNA here is from genome assembly GCF_003265705.2 of Callorhinus ursinus. Lineage (NCBI taxonomy): Eukaryota > Metazoa > Chordata > Mammalia > Carnivora > Otariidae > Callorhinus > Callorhinus ursinus. The sequence continues at coordinate 33,031,728 of NW_027397082.1, read as the reverse complement.
TTTTAAAAAATATTATGAGAGTAATAATTACACTTTCTTTGAAAATTATCTTCTAACATTTTATTTCTGGATTCAATTTGCTACTGCTTTAAGCTACATGCATACATATTCATAAGTGAAACTGACCTGTCATGTTCTCACAGTTTCCTTTTGGGATTTTGGTATGGATGTTATGCCAACCTAATTCTTTTTCTCTCATATAATTGTATAAGATTGAAATCATTTCTATTTCATCATTTTGGAGAACTTGCCAGTGAAGCCCCCTAAGCTTGAACTTTTTCTTGTAGAATGTTTTTAATTATGAATTTGTTTCCTTGAAATTTCAGACCTATTACAAGTTTTCCATTTTGATTGTGTTAGTTTTAATCCTCTTCCAGGAATCTGTCCATTTCAAATTTATTGGCATAAACTTATTCATAATATTCCTATTTTCTTTTTTTTCAGTTTTTTAAAGTGAGGTATATAACTGACATAAAATAGTATATTCGTTTCAGATATACAATATCATGATTCAGCATTTGTATATACTGCAGAACGATCATCACAGGAAGTCCAGTTAATGTCCATCACCGCACATAGTTACAAATTTTTTTTTCTTGTGATTAGGACTTTTAAGGTCTACTCTCTTAGCAATTTTCAAATATGTAACATGGTATTATTAACTCCAATCACTATGCTGTACATTACATCCCCCAGACTTTATAATGGAAACATTGTACCTTTTGACCCCCTTTACATATTTACCCCACCCCCAACTCTCCCTCTAACAGCCACCATTCTGTTTTCTAGATCTATGAGTTTCGTTTTGTTTGTTTAAGTTACCCATACAGATGAGGTCATATGGTATTAATCTTTCCCTGTCTGACTTATTTCACTTAGCATAATGCCCTGAATGTCCATCCATGTTGTCGCAAATAGCAAGATTTCATTTTTTGTGTCTGTATAGTATTCATGTGTATGTGTGTGCATGTGTGTGTATCACATCTTCTTTATCCATTCATCCATTGGGTTGTTTTCATATCTTGGCTATTACAAAAAATGATGTATTTTCTTTTCTTTATATGTATTTAAGGCTATATATTCTCCTCTAAATACTGCTTTAGCTGTCTCACAAAAGCTTTTCAATGTAATATTTTCATTATCAGTTTAAAAGTTATTTTAATTTTGACTATGATTATTCTTTTGTTCTATTATTTGAAAATACATTTCTTAGGTTTCAAGTATATGGGCCTTTTCCAGTTATCATTCTGTTTTTAATTTCTAGCATAACTGCATTTAGTTCAGAAAATGCATATGATTTCAATATAGGTTTTGGAATAAATTGGAACTTATGTTATGTTCCAAGGTGTGATTATTTTTGGTGTGAGCATATAATATGGGTCACAAGGGCTTGAAAAAATTTATATTCTGCAATAGTTGTATGCACCTGCTATATATGTTCTTTGGTCAGTTGGCTATGTCATGTTCTTCTATAATCTGATTTTTTTTTTTTTTTTTTTTTTTGCTTAAACAACAGAAATCTATTTTCTCACAATTCTGGAGGCTAAAGGTCCAAGAACAAGGTGCTGGTAGGGTCAATTTCTTCTGAGGCCTCTGGCTTTGGCTAGTAGAGGGCTGTTTTCTCTCTGTAGTTTAAATGATTTTTGTTCACTTGGCCTATTAATTACTAAGAGAGATGGGTTAAAATCTCCATCTATTATTTGTACTTGTCTATCTCTTTAGAATTTCAATTTTTAGAGAAAGGAGTTAAGATGGCAGAGGAGTAGGGGGACCCTGAGCTTGTCTCATCCCTCAAACACAGCTAAGTAGTTATCAAATCATTCTGAACCCCCAAGAAATCAGAGGTCTGAGAGAACAAAAACTGCAAGACTACAAGTAGAATTTTCAATTTATATATATGCTTTGTTTAGTATATATGCCTTATATATTTTAAGGTCCTGCTCTTAGGTGTATGCAAATTTAGAATGGTCATATACTCCCAGTGAAACTCTCGATTAATGCCTTTTGCCTGAATTCCATGCTGTCTAATATACTACACCAACTTTCTTTTGGCTGGTGTTTGCATCATTTTTTACACCCTTTTGTTTTTTTGTTTTTTTTTCCTTTAAAGATTTTATTTATTTATTTATTTATTTATTTATTTATTTATTTATTTATTTGACAGAGAGAGACATAGCGAGAGAGGGAACACAAGCAGGGGGAGTGGGAGAGGGAAAAGCAGGCTTCCAGCAGAGCAGGGAGCCTGATGCGGGGCTCTATGCAGGGCTCCATCCCAGGACTCAGACCATGACCTGAACTGAAGGCAGATGCTTAACGACTGAGCCACCCAGACTCCCCTACACCGTTTTGTTTTCAACCTTTTCATATCCTTGTGTTTTAGATTTGTCTCTTGATGTTTTTCATCATTTACTTTAAGCATTTGATTCACTTACACTTATTGTAATAACTGATTTCTTTGGGCTTTAAGCTAGTCTCTTAGATGCTTTTTATTTGCACCACCCTCTGTGTTTCTTTCCTTTCTTTCTTTTCTCTTTCTTTCTTTCTTCTTTCTTTCTTTCTTTCTTTCTTTCTTTCTTTCTTTCTTTCTTTCTTTCTTTCTTTCTTCTTTCTTTCTTTCTCTCTCTCTTTCTTTCTTTCTTTTTCTTTTCTTTCTTTCTGTTTCTTTTTTTTCTGTCTTGCCCATTGTTACTTTTTCTTAGTTTGGAGATTATATACTCTTTTCCTATTCTTTTAGTAGCTATAATAGAAATTATAAAAAGCATTTTAAAGTTATCAAAATCTAACACTGAGTGGTAAATTCACCCTTCTCTTGAACAATGTAAAGACCCTAGAACATTTTAAATTTATCTACATCACTCCTGAACAATATACTAGTGTTACTAATGTATTTAAATTCAGTATGTGTATTTTGAACTCAACAACATATTTAACCCATTCTCTGCTCTTAATTCCATCATTAATCTGAGATCATTTTCTGCCATTTTCATTTTAGAATTTCCTTTAGGGTCTCCTGCTTGAGGCAAACTCTCTAGTTTTGTTGTGTCTGAAAATGTCTTTCTATCACTTTCACTCCTGCAAGATTTAGAAACTGAAATCTGGGCACTAGTGATGTTCACTTTCACTGATTGGTCACTGTTTCTAGGCCATTTAAGTTGACAGAGCATCTATCTATCATCTCTATCATCTGTCTATCTATCTACATACCAATCCCCTACCAATGAATCATCTATCCATCATCTAAACAGTTTCTTAGTTCATATTGTCATTTCTAAGTGAGAACTATATGGTTTTTACTAAACTTCTGTATTACACCTGTATCTTTTTTCTTCTACACTGAGAGTCCTCATTCATAAGGATGCATAGGATGATTGAATTCAAATATTCCATAATTACTCATTTGCTTTACCCAACATTACGATAGTCTCAAAATAACAATTCAATACTACTCTACCAATTATTACCAAAAACACTTAAACATGTTTTGCCTATATTATACCTATATTATACTATTCTCTCCCATTTTTAAAAGATTATATCTACTTTGTCAGGTAATGTAGACATTTGTATACTATAATTTCTTCCTTTTATTTTAAAACACATATGTCCATACATTTGTTAGCATTAAACATATATAATTCATATTATATATATAATTAGAATACATATATATAATGCCATTATGTAAATGACTCTAAGTATTTTGGTTATTTCAAGTGTGTTTTTTTAGTAGGTTCTCCAGAAAGGGAACTTGGGAACAATTTTTTCTCCCATGTTGACATTAATTTACACCCTTTATACATCAAGGTTTTACTAGATATAAAATCCTTGGCTCATATTTTTTCCTTGAAAATCTTAAATATATTACTCTATTTTTCCTGTCATAAAATGTTACTGTCAAAAAGACTGATAGTAACCTAATTTCATTTTCCTATTCTTTTTGCATAGATGCCCAAAAGATTTTTTTTTCTTCAAACTTCACTAATTTTACTAAAACATTCCTTGGCATTCATCAAGCTCATCTGATAGTCTCAGGTATGTACTGTAGTATTCCAATATGTAATTTTAAATATTTTTTTTAATTTCAGGAATATTTTCTTAAATTATATTGTGTTTCCTCTGTACCCTTTCTTTGGTTTTCTTCTTTAAAAGTTCTATTATTGGGGTGCCTGGGTGGCTCAGTCGTTAAGCGTCTGCCTTCGGCTGAGGTCATGATCCCAGTATCCTGGGATTGGGCCCCGTATCAAGCTCCCTGCTCCATGGGAAGCCTGCTTCTCCCTCTCGCACTCCCCCTGCTTGTGTTCCCTCTCTCGCTGTCTCTCTCTCTGTCAAATAAATAAATATCTTAAAAAAAATAAGTCATATTATCTGTATAGTAGTCTTCTTTGCCTATCATTGATATTTGTCATGCTCTTGAGATGTTTCCTTCATTTTATTTTGAAAATGTTTCTCCTCTGAAACTTATTTCTTATCAAGGCATCAATTATTGTATTTATTTACTTGTGTTCTTTCTAATTTAGTCTTCATTTTTAAAACTTTTGTCTCTAATTCTCAATTTGTCAAACAACTTTGAATTCTTCTCATACTGATTTTTGTAGTTCGTGTATCTTATGTGATTTTCCTAATGTCTTTAAGCTAATTTTGAAATACTAGGTTATAGTTTTGATCTGTTTTTTGATCACGTCTTTCTGGTGTACCTTCGTTGTCTGTAAGGATGCTATTGAGTTCCCTGGCATTTTTTCCCCCTTGTAGTAACTTGTATGGGATTTAATCATGATACTTTTTGATTACTCATTTTTATGTGAATTTAATTTTCCTGAACTTTTAAGGGGTTTGCTCAGATAGCTCTGGTAACTTGACTGAGCTCACCTTCTGAAGTTTGCCTCTGCTCCCCTTGTTCACTTTTATATGGACCTTCTCTTTTCTTCACCGCAGTTATCCCTGTTTTGCTCAATTTTGATTCTACAGTTTCTCCTCAGCGTGGGACTTGGTTCCAGAAAGGAATCTCAGCTCATCAGCTTTTAGAGTAGATAAAAGCTAGATTGTTCCAACCCCTCTAGGCTTTACCAAGTGCTCCTTGCACTTAGTCACTTTTTAAGTGGACAATCTTCTAGTTTTAGCTATTGTCCTCAAATTAGCCCACCACATTTTCCAGTAAATATCTGATGGGTGTTTTGGCTGTTTTGGGATCCATCTGTTAGTAAATAAAATGGGTCCTTCACCAGAGAGTTTGAGAAGTGCTGATAAAGGAATCAGAGGAAGGACAGATGAGTATTAGGAGGCTTCATAGGGCTTCGTGAAAGAGGTGGATTTTAGGCTGGGCCAAGAAGGGCAGTCAAGGTAGGAATGAATGTTGACATTCCCCAGGACTCTGCCATTGGCCTCCATCTCACTTTCTTTGGGGGAGCTTACCCATTCCCATACTTTCAAGCATTGACTTCAAGGAAAACATTCCTCCAGATCTAGGTCTTTAGCCCAGGCTTGTAGAGCCACTTGGAGGTCCCATAAGCATAACAAATTCAGCACAGTCCAAACTAAGCACATGGCTCTCTCCAAAAACTTTGTCACTGCATCCCACGTGTTATGTTTTTATTTTATTTCAAAATATTTTCTAATTTCTCTTGTGATTTTTTTCCTTTGACCATAAGTTATTTAGAAGTATACTGTTTTATTTCCAAATATTTTGGGATTTTTGAAATATCTTTGTTATTGATTTCTAGTTAATTCCATAAACATACTTGTATAGTTCCTTTTCTATGAATTATATTGAGGCTTATTTTATGACCCAAAATATGATCACTCTTGGTGAATGTCCCACATGCACTTGAAAAAATGTGTATCCTGCTGTACTTTGGTGCAGTGCTCTAGAAATGTCAATTAGGTCAAAATGGTTTGTAGTGTTATTCAAATCTTTTATATTCTTACTGATTTGTCTGTCTACTTACCTATCAATTACTAAGACAGGAATGGTGAAATCTCCAAAGACAATTGTGGACTTGTCTATCTTTCTAGTTGTATCAGTTCTATCAGTTTTTGCGTCATAAATTTTGAAGCTCTGGACTGGAAATGCTACATTTAGCATACAATAAATTCATAAATATATATGAGTCTGTTGAGTCTCCTTCTTGACTATTTCGTTCCATTGATCCATTTGTATATCCCTGAGCCAGAATCACATTGTTTGAATTAACTGTGACTTTAGATAATACTTTGATTATTGCTAAGGCAAACAATCTCTCTTCCCCACAATTACCTTTACTTTTTTAAAATTTTTTATTTAAATTCAATTTAGTTAACCTCTTCTTTTTCAAAAATATCTTGGTTCTTTTCATGTATTTACTGTTCATTTAGAATGCGAGCATCAATGGGTCAAGTTCTTGCTAAGTTAAATTTTAAGTATTTTATACATTTTACATCTCCCTGTTGCTCAGAGGCATTTTTCCTATTGAAGATATAGAACAGAGGGTGGCAGACTTTTCCTTTAAAGGGCCAGATGGTAAATATTTTTAGGCTCTATGGGCCCTATGATCTCTGCCACTGCTAACCTGGCCATTGCCATTATAGCACAAAAGCAGCAAGGGACAATATATAAACAAATGGGCATAAAACTTTACTTACAGAAGCAGGCAACACATCAGATTTGACCTTTGAGCCATAATCTGATGACCCCTGATATAGAAAAAAATTAATTTTTACAGTTATCTTGTCTCCAGGCTTCATAATGATTTTTCTAATACTATATTTTAGTTGCGTCTATTATTTCTATGTGGGCAAATATACAAACAAAAGATCGTTTTGTTCTAACTTTCCAATATATTTATGCCAGTTATTCCCTTTTGTAGTCTTCCTGCATTGATGAGGTAACTCCAGAGCAATGCTGTAGTGCTAACAGGAGTTACTGTTTTGCTAATGGGAAGGCTCTCTTTTTTCACTTCCCAGTATGATGTTGCTATTAGTTTATAAAAAATGTTCTTTATCATGTTCAAGTTTCAGATATGGAAGTTACATTAGGTATGTTTTAAGATCCCTTGTAATTCAAATTGTTTCATGACGAGGTCCTTACTTCCTGCTTTTTGATTATAGCTGTAGACAAAGGGAGTACTCCACTGAGCAGTACATCACCCCCACTGAGTGACACTGACCTGTTTCTACTTAATGAATACTATCCAAATCTTCTGGTTCAATTACTTAATCCTCAAGACAACATATAAGAAAAGTAATTCTTCCCAGGGATTAAGAAAAAGTAAGTAGGAAATGAAACTGTTTTGTTTTAGAGTTACTTAAGGCGTTTTCATTTAAGACCTTTCAATAAGAATAAATCACTGAAATGACCTTTGAGTAGTAAATGTAAAGTTAATTGAAAATTCAATAATGTTCTAGATAGATTAGGGGTGAAAAGCTCAAGGAAAAATAAATTACCAAGACTTACATGAGAATAAAACCTACAATGTTTATTTCTGAAAAGCTTTGGTCCAACATGTAAGTCCATCAAGTACAATGCAACTTTAAAAATATGTATTTAAGAAAGTTAATAAATGCATATATGCTTTCATCTAAATAGTTTAAACTTTCGTCTAAATAAGCATTCATATACTTAAAAAGGTGTCAGTGGGAGTTTCATATTCATATTCTAGGCTAAGATTGATTTATTGTTGGTAGGAAACATAGTATTTCATTTAGTCAAAAGCTTTCAGTTTGGAATTCACTTTCCAAAAATGAAATAAAACAAGTGCAATCAGTATTTCCATATTGACTTATTTAATTTCCCTGAAAAACTAAAAATTAGTCCAGCTATAAAAATATGAGGCACACATTAAAGAAGAAACATGTTTACCATCAAAATTGTGGCATTTTCTTTACAAGAACATTTCAAGGCCTAGATAATAAAAATACTTCAGGCAATACACAGTAAGTCTTTTCATTTAGATAACAGCATAGAACCTTCTCAGGAATGCTGTTGTACATTATATCTATTATTTTACAATAACAGAGAGAAAATAAAATTAGGGATACAAATATTAAAGGCCAATCATCAAAATGAAATTAATGTTTAGCATAGACTATTATTTATATGAACAACATAAATAGGTAGAATCATCAATTTGATTTAATATAAAATACATTTCTGGGATATAATTATTTCTAAATGAAAATTATCAAGTTTAATTCAACAAATTCAAATATTCATTCAGCCAAGGGAATAAAATAAGCCTCTTATAAATTCAAGATTTACATTAATATTAGAAATTTTCTCAATATGATACATAGAATATTCTGATCTCCACTGAATTACACTGTACAAAGGCATGTAGTAATTGCTATATAGCTTATAATCAGGTATAAACTGGTCACTAAAATTCCTTGACCAAAATATCACTGTAATTGTATGAGGCAAAGTCCTATAATGAGATGGATATAATAATGGCCACATCTTTTCAAAAAGAGAATATGGAAGTTTTCATTTTCACAACTATGACTTTGGTTTTCCAAAACCTAGTTCCCAAAGCCAACTTCTAAATGTTACAGCAGAGGTGGGGCAGTAATGGAAAGAAATGATTTAATGGAACTCTGAAGAAAAAAATAACTACCATAGATCTTAGTTTGAGAAATATATCTGGCGTAAGAGATACACAGAATTATGTAATAATGCTTATATCAAAGTTTATTGGTTAGCTAAAGGGCAAAGAGTAAGAGGCAAGTAAAATGTAATATGTGCTTTTAACAAAGCAGACTGAGTAATACATTAAGTGTTAGGGTGGGATAGGAAAGAACTCAAGCTGGGCAAAAATCTCCTCTTGGACTTTCTATGTAAACATCTATTTTAGTTTTGGACCATTCACCAGTGTGCTCATGTGATGGAGCAGAGGAACTCTGCCCGCCCACGAATACTTCCCCAACCAGCAGGTCCCTGTGCAGCTGCTCTAGAAGGGCAGCTTGTCCTCTGTGGTCCCTGGGGCCCCGAGAGTGTGGAACTATAGGAAAATGGAGTCCAATTTGTGTGGAAAGTTACTTCTCCTAATTAGTGAACTGAGTTATTCAAATACGAGCTAAAAGTGCAGCCTCTAGCTAAAAAACATGGATGATTACCTGTCTTGAAAAGGCCTGTAAGAGCTCATGATGTGACCTTGCATTTACTAGCCCTGTGTTCTCCAAAATAAGGTAAGGGCTTTATAAGGTCCTGGAAATCTCAGCTTCCTTTAGCTGCCTGTCCAAATGACATCTTAATGAATATAGTTCAAGTCCTTTATTGGGTTCTGTAATCCCTTTAACCAAATGGGCTGCAGTTGTTTTATGCAACTTTTGTTTCACTGGAAAATGTGGGAGTGTATTTTGCTATTTCTAAGTAAGATGAATGGACAAACACTGTTCACCCCAAACCAAATGATGCTGCCTTCAGGGAGTTGTCAGAAAGAAAGGCAAGTGATACACCCAGAAAGCACATGGTACGTGTAAGCAAAGCCCTTCAGCACAACCGGAACATGTTCTTTATGAGGAGGCTCCAAGCCACTTGGTAATTTCAAATGTGAGGCAACAGAAGTCTTTCTTAATCTAAAGTCAGAATCTTCTGAAGAACTTCAAGCACAACTTTATAACAAAAGAAATACTGCTCCTATATACATATATATGAAAAACAACAGAATGTTAAGCAGTTGAATACCAATATCCACTTTCAGAAAACATAGTTGTAATTTTCAACCATAAAGGAAAGTTCCTAAAAAGAGCAAACATTTAGCCAGGAACTTCTTTACGAAAACGTATATTTTTTAAATATCAGGAAGAAAAGTAATATGGTGCTTGGTCTAGAATTAGTTAACTCAGGTCTTGGCTGAACAGAGGGGAAACTGACCCTCAATCCCAATCTCCTTATATTTCCCTGGATACATCGCGTCTAAACTTTTTTTTTTTTTTTAAAGTGTAGCCTCAGGTCTCTCAGGCAACCCAAGTTCAAAGAAAATGCTTCCTATCATTCAACATTGGCCTAAAAACAGGTCAACCTAAGGATTTAGGGGTTCCTGTTTGTTTTCATTATCCATACTCTTGATTCCCCCTCCCAATGATTAATAACTAATCTGTAACATCAATACTATCTTTATATGACATGCCAATGACTTCGATAATTTAGTGGCAAGTAAATATCCCAAAACTTCTATCCAGAAACCTATGAATAACTTTAGATACGTTACTTAAATAACATGGCATCACGGATGGACAAAGCATGTGTTTGGGCATCAGGAGACTTCAATTTCCCACCTGGCTCCTCCACGTACTATATGAATGACCTCACAGAACAGACTTCATTATTCTGAACATGAACTACTTCATCAGTAATATCAGAGAAAAATTAATGTCTACCCCAAGCAGTGAGAATTCAATGATATCATATAGGTAAAAGAGATTTATAAATTGTAACATGCTATACATGTTAATCTTTATATTCATTATTCTTTTTATTAGAATTTATATAGTGAGAGCTTACCTTCGTTTGAATCATGCCATAACGCTGTTCTCTCATTTGGGTCACTATATTCTTGATGTTGAACTGCAACAGGATGACAGTGATTTTTGTATTACTCACATAGGGGGAAAACACAAACCCACAGATTGCCAAATGAGTACTCCATAATTCTTTCCAGTAAAAGAGATGTCAAGATTTAACCAGAAAGTTCTCATTTCCAGCAATAAGAAAATGTACTATTTTTAACCTACTCTAATGGAGAAGGAAGACTTTAGTTTAAAAGGTTTCCAGGAAAAAGCAGGAAGCAATCATTTATAGTAAGAAATGCTCTCCAAAAGAAATAACAACAAATTTGCCCCGGTGTCTACTCTTCTGTTCTCCAAAGGGAAAACTTAAAGCAGCACTGTAATTCTGGAAAAGTCTGAAGCATAGAATACTTTCTCTGGCCACATAGTAACACAGCTGTTTCTTATCTAAAGAGCCCTCTCAACTCAAATAGAGACCCCGAGCAACAGTTGGCCTGATACCAGAGTCTGCACCTGTGCATGGAGACCAGCCTAGCCAGTGTGGTTGCTGAGCTGGTGCAGGTCTGCAAGGAGCTGTTGCTATTCCACAATAAGGTAAGTCCAGAAACTGGTAGTTAAGTGTTTAGAAACTCTTCTGGCAATCTGACAGCAGCATCAAGGAGCATCACTAGCAGAACAGGATATAGACCATCTCAGGTGATGCTGAACTTCCTAGAGAGTCACAAGTGGTGCAAGCTGAGGACCAGTCATGTTCAGCAAAACCACATTGATACATGAAATTTTAAGGTTTGTTATCTATAACCCCAAAATATATGAAAATCAGAGAAAATGTAACCAGTCCTTTATATTTATAACTTTTCATTTTTACAATAATTTAAATTTTAATTGAGCCATTAAAAATTTTATACTGGAATAATTATAGATATACAGTAAGTTGCAAAAAAATGTACATGGAAATCCTATATACCCTTCACCCAATCTCCCCAATTATGCCATCCTGTATAATTATAGTATAATATCAAAACTCAGAAATTGACATTGGTATGATCCATGGAGCCTATTCAGATTTTGCCAGTTTTTCAGGCAATCATTTGTGAGTTTGTGTGTATCTGTTTTGTGTAGTTTTGTGCAATATTACCACACGTGAAGACTCAGGCAACTGCGACCACAATCAAGATACCTAACTGTTCCACCACAAGACTTTCTCATGTTATCCATTAGAACTACTCATCCAACCCAGTTCCTAACCCTTGGCAACGAGTCTCATCTGTTCTCCATATCGACCGTTTTGTTACTTTAAGAGGATTATATGAATGGAATCACATAATATCTAACCTTTTGAGACTGACTTTTTTTTTCATTCAACATAATTGCTTTGAGACCTATCCAAATTGTTGTGCAAATCAATAGTTCATTCCTTTTTATTGTTTAGAAGTATTGCATGGCATGGACATACACCAGTCTGTTGAATCATCAGCTTGTGGAAGGACATCTAGGTTGATTCCAGTTTTTGGCTATTATGAATGGATCTACTATGAACATTTATATACAGGCTTTTGTGTGAATGTACATTTTCATTTCTCTGGGACAAACACCCAAGAGTGCTATTGCTGGAGTTGTATGGTAAATTTAATTTAGTTTTGTTCCTGTTTGTTTTAAAGAAATTGTAGGGGCACCTGGGTTGCTCAGTTGGTCAAGCATGTGACTCTTGATTTTGGCTTAGGTCATGATTTCAGGGTTATGAAATCGAGGCCTGTGCTGGGGACTGCACTGACTGTGGAGCCTGTTAAAATTCTCTCTCTCCCTGTGCCCCTCCCCCACCCTGCACTTGTGCTCTCTCTATAAAAAAAGAAGAGAAGCTGTAAAACTATTTTCTAGAATGAGTATACCATTTTACATTCCCACAAGCAACAAATGATTAATCTAGTTTCCTCAACTCTAAACCAGCACTTGGTGGTGTCACTATTTTTTATATGTCTTTCTGATAGATGTCTACTGATATTTCATCATAGTTTTAATTTCATTTCCCTAAAAGCTAATGAAGCTGAACACCTTTTTATGTGGTAATTTGTCATCTTTTTATCCTCTTTGGTGAAATGTCTGTTCATATCTCTGACCCATTTTCTAACTGGGCTGCCTTTTGTTTTTCATTCTTTATTACTAAGTTTTGAGGATGCCTTCTATAATTCTAAATGTAAGACCTTTGTTGGATATGTGATTTGCAGTTTCTCCGAGTCTTTAGCTTGTCTTTTCATTCTCTTAATAGGGTCTTTCACAAAATTAATTATTTTAATTTGCTTTCCCCCTAATATTAGTAATGGCAAGAATGTTTGCTCTCACTGCATGTATTAAACCCAAACTTAAAGTTCTAGGTAGCTTAACAAGGCCAGAAAACCAAATAAGAGGGGGGCGGAGCAAGATGGCGGAGGAGTAGGAGACCTGGATTTCGTCTGGTCTCAGGAATTCAGCTGAATAGGGATCAAACCATTCTGAACACCTACGAACTCAACAGGAGATCAAAGAGGAGAGTAGCAACAACTCTCTGAACAGAAAAATGACCACTTACTGGAAGGTAGGACGTGCGGAGAAGTGAATCCGAGGCGATATTCGGGAGGAGAGACGGCGGGGGAGGGGGCCTCCGTCGGCCGCTTCTGGCAAGTGATAGAGCCGCAGAGCACAAAATGGGAACTTTTAGAAGTCGGCTCGGCTGAGGGACGTCGCTCCAGTGGCTGGGCGGGGGGTGGAACCCTGGCGGGACAGTGTGGTCTCAGGACCCTCGGGGTCACAGAAAGACCAGGGGTGCCTGAGTGCAGCAGAGCTCCCAGGTATCAGAGTGGGGAAGCCGGCTGCAGAGACAGAGCCGAGGCATGTGCTCTCAGCTCAGGGGTTGCCATAAACTGTGATCTGTGGCACAGTCGGGCCACTGCTCCTCCAGCAGGGACCCAACAAACAGCAGAGCTGGGGAGACTCCCCTTCCTTCCCCAGGAGGAGCGGCGCAGGAGCGCACTGCAGGGTCTGCTGGGTTTGGAGACTCCACACGAGGTCGGGTGCCAGAGATAGAAACGCTCGGTCACAGGCCGGGTGAGCACAGAGTGCGGACGGAGACCAGGGAGACGGGAGTGACTACTTTTCTCTGGGGGCGCACTGAGGAGCAGGGCCCCGAGTTCTCAGCTCCTCTGGGTGGAGATTGGGAGGCCACCATGTTCACCCTGGTCCTCCAAAGCTGTATGAGAGCTTGCAGGGAACAAAAGCTCCTGAGAGCAAACAGGAGCAGCTTGCTTATGCCGACCGACAAGGGCGGGGCAATACCACCTCCCGCAAAGACATTTAGGAACCATGGCAACAGGCCCCTCCCCCAGAAGATTAGCAGGAACAGCCAGCAAGCCAAGACCAAGTTTACCGATCAAGGAGAATGGGAAAACTCCAGCGCTAGGGTAATACTGCACATAGAATTCATGGCTTTTTTTACCATGATTCATTAGTTTTTCAAACTAATTTTAACTGTTTTTTAAATTTTTCTTTTCCCCCTTTTCAACCAAATTTTATCAATCCTTTTTTTAAAAAAACATTTTTTATTTTTCATTTTTAGAGTCGTATTTTATCCCTTCATAGTAGTTACCCTTATTTTTGGCATATATATATATATATAAGTTGTTCTCTCTTTAAAATTTTGAGATACAGTTTCTTCTAACAGATCAAAATATACCCTAAATCACTAGTGTATGGCTTTGTTCTAGTCTCCTGCCTGATCACATTCTCTCCCCTTTTTCTTTTTTTTTTTTAATCTTCTTTCTTTTTTCAAACAACTTCTTATCTTATCAATTCCTTTTATAAAACCTTTTATAATTTTCACCTTTACAGTCATCTTCCATCCCTTCATTGTATCAACCCTTATTTTATACATATATAAGTCTTTCTTCCTTTAAAATTTTAGGAGGCACTTTTTTCTAACAAACCAAAATATGCCCAAAATATAGTGTGTGGCACTGATCTATGCAATACCCTAATCATATTTGATCATACTCTGTTTTTTTTTTTGTACTGTTCTGTTTTTGTTTTTATGTTTTTCTTTTCTTTTTTTCTCTTTCTTTTTTCTTTCTCTCCCCTTCTTTTCCCTTGGTTTCAGGTCTTTTCTGATTTCTATAGAGTATATTTGCTGGGGACGTTGTTAACCTGTTAGCATTTTGTTCTCTCATTCATTTATTCTCCTGTGGACAAAATGACAAGATGAAAAAAATCACCTCAGCAAAAAGAACAAGAGGTGGTACCGTCTGCCAGGGACCAACTCAATACGGACATTAGTACGATGTCGGACCTAGAGTTCAGAGACATGACTTTAAAGATACTAGATGCGCTTGAAAAAAGCATGGAAGTTATTAGAGAAACCCTTTCTGGAGAAATAAAAGAACTAAAATCTAACCAAGTCGAAATCAAAAAGGCTATTGATGAGGTGCAATCAAAAACGGGGGCACTAACTGCTAGGATAAATGAGGCAGAAGAGAGAATCAGCGATATAGAAGCTCAAATGATGGGAAAAAAAGAGGCTGAGAAAAAGAGAGAGAAACAACTACAGGATCACGAGGGCAGAATTCGAGAGATAAGCGATACAATAAGACGAAACAACATTAGAATAATTGGGATCCCAGAAGAAGAAGAAAGAGAGAGAGGGACAGAAGGTATATTGGAGCAAATAATAGTAGAGAACTTCCCTAATGTGAGGAAGGAAACAGCCATGAAAATCCAGGAGGCACAGAGAACCCCTCTCAAAATCAATAAAAATAGGTCAACACCCCGACATCTAAGAGTAAAACTTACGAGTCTCAGAGACAAAGAGAAAATCCTGAAAGCAGCTCGGGAGAAGAGATATGTAACCTACAATGGTAGAAATATTAGATTGGCAATGGACCTATCCACAGAGACCTGGCAGGCCAGAAAGGACTGGCATGAGATCTTCAGAGCACTAAATGAGAAAAATATGCAGCCAAGAATACTATATCCAGATAGGCTGTCATTGAAAATAGAAGGAGAGATAAAAAGCTTCCAAGACAAACAAAAACTAAAGGAATTTGCAAACATGAAACCAGCCCTCCAAGAAATATTGAAGGGGGTCCTCTAAGCAAAGAGAGAGCCTAAAAGCAGCATAGATCGGAAAGGAACACAGACAATATACAGTAACAGTCACCTTACAGGCAATACAATGGCACTAAATTCATACCTTTCAATAGTTACCCTGAATGTAAATGGGCTAAATGCCCCAATCAAAAGACACAGGCTATCAGATTGGATTAAAAAACAAGACCCATCAATATGCTGTCTGCAAGGGACTCATTTTAGACCCAATGACACCCCCAGATTGAAAGTGAGGGGGTGGAAAACCATTTACCATGCTAATGGACACCAAAAGAAAGCTGGGGTGGCAATCCTTTTATCAGACAAATTAGATTTTAAACCAAAGACTGTAATAAGAGATGAAGAAGGACACTATATCCTACTTCAAGGGTCTATCCAACAAGAAGATCTAACAATTGTAAATATCTATGCCCCTAAGATGGGAGCAGCCACTTTTATACGGCAACTAATAACAAAAGCGAAGAAACACATCGACAACAATACAATAATAGTGGGGGACTTTAACACCCCCCTGACTGAAATGGACAGATCATCTAAGAAAAAGATCAACAAGGATATAAAGACTTTAAATGACACACTGGACCAAATGGACTTCACAGACATATTCAGAACATTCCATCCCAAAGCAACGGAATACACATTCTTCTGTACTGCCCATGGAACATTCTCCAGGACTGATCACACCCTAGGTCAAAAATCAGGACTCCACTGGTACCAAAAGATTGGGATTATTCCCCGCATATTTTCAGACCACGATGCTTTGAAACTAGAACTCAATCACAAGAGGAACGTCGGAAAGAACACAAAGACATGGAGGCTAAAGAGCATCCTACTAAAGAATGAATGGGTCAACCAGGAAATTAAAGACGAATTTAAAAAAAATCATGGAAACCAATGAAAATGAAAACACAACTGTTCAAAATCTTTGGGATACAGCAAAGGCAGTCCTGAGAGGAAAGTATAGAGCAATACAAGCCTTTCTCAAGAAACAAGAAAGGTCTCAAATACACAACCTAACCCTACACCTAAAGGAGCTGGAGAAAGAACAGCAAATAAAGCCTAAACCCAGCAGGAGAAGAGAAATAATAAAGATCGGAGCAGAAATCAATGAAATAGAAACCAAAAGAACAGTAGAACAGATCCACGAACCTAGGAGCTGGTTCTTTGAAAGAATTAACAAGATGGATAAACCCCTGGCCAGACTTATCAAAAAGAAAAGAGAAATGACCCAAATCAACAAAATCACGAATGAAAGAGGAGAGATCATAACCAACACCAAAGAAATACAAACAATTATAAAAACATATTAGGAACAACTCTATGCCAGCAAATGAGATAACCTGGAGGAAATGGGTGCATTCCTAGAGATGTATCAACTACCAAAATTGAACCAGGAAGAAATAGAAAACCTGAACAGACCTATAACCACTAAGGAAATTGAAGCAGTCATCAAAAATCTCCCAACAAACAAAAGCCCAGGGCCAGATGGCTTCCCAGGGGAATTCTATCAGACATTTCAAGAAGAATTAATACCTATTCTCCTGAAACTGTTCCAAAAAACAGAAATGGAAGAAAAACTTCCAAACTCATTTTATGAGGCCAGCATTACCTTGATCCCAAAACCAGACAAAGACCCCATCAAAAAGGAGAATTACAGACCAATATCCTTGATGAACATGGATGCAAAAATTCTCACCAAAATACTAGCCAATAGGATCCAACAGTCCACTAAAAGCATTATTCACCATGACCAAGTGGGATTTATCCCTGGGCTGCAAGTTTGGTTCAACATCTGCAAAACAATCAACGTGATACAATACATTAACTAAAGAAAGAACAAGGATCATATGATCCTCTCAATAGATGCAGAAAAGCATTTGACAAAGTACAGCATCCTTTCTTGACCAAAACTCTTCAGAGTATAGGGATAAAGGGTACATACCTTAATATCATATAAGCCATCTATGAAAAACCTACAGTGAATATTGTTCTCAATGGGGAAAAGCTGAGAGCTTTTCCCCTAGGGTCAGGAACGCGGCAGGGATGTCCACTCTCACCACTGCTATTCAACATAGTACTAGAAGTCCTAGCCACAGCAATCAGACAACAAAAAGAAATCAAAGGCATCCAAATCGGCAGAGAGGAAGTCAAACTCTCACTCTTTGCAGATGATACGATACTGTATGTGGAAAACCCAAAAGACTCCACCCCAAAACTGCTAGAACTCATACAGGGATTCAGTCAAGTAGCAGGCTATAAGATCAATGCACAGAAATCAGTGGCATTCCTATACACCAACAACAAGACAGAAGAGAGGGAAATTAAGGAGTCGATCCCATTTACAATTGCACCCAAAACCATAAGATACCTAGGAATAAATTTAACCAAAGAGGCAAAGGATCTGTACTCAGAAAACTATAAAATACTCATGAAAGAAATTGAAGAAGACACAAAGAAATGGAAAAACGTTCCATGCTCATGGATTGGAAGAACCAACATTGTGAAGATGTCAATGCTACCTAGAGCAATCTACACATTCAATGCAATCCCCATCAAAATACCATCCACTTTTTTCAAAGAAATGAAACAAAGAATCCTAAAATTTGTATGGAACCAGAAGAGACCCCGAATAGCCAGAGGAATCTTGAAAAAGAAAAGCAAAGCTGGCGGTATCTGAATTCCGGACTTCCAGCTGTCAACATCAAGACAGTATGGTACTGGCACAAAAACAGACACATCGATCAATGGAACAGAATAGAGAGCCCAGAAATGTCCCCTCAACTCTTCGGTCAACTAATCTTTGACAAAGCAGGAAAGAATGTCCAATGGAAAAAGACAGTCTCTTCAACAAATGGTGTTGGGAAAATTGGACAGCCACATGCAGAAGAATGAAACTGGACCATTTCCTTACACCACACACAAAAATAGACTCCAAATGGTTGAAAGACCTAAACATGAGACAGGAGTCCATCAAAATCCTAAAGGAGAACAGAGGCAGCAACCTCTTTGACCTCAGCTGCAGCAACTTCTTCCTAGAAACATCGCCAAAGGCAGGGGAAGCAAGGGCAAAAATGAGCTATTGGGATTTCATCAAGATAAAAAGCTTTTGCACAGCAAAAGAAACAGTCAACAAAACCAAAAGACAACCGACAGAATGGGAGAAAATATTTGCAAATGAATATCAGATAAAGGGCTAGTATCCAAAATCTATAAAGAACTTATGAAACTCAACACCCAAAGAACAAATAATCCAATCAAGACATGGGCAGAAGACATGAACAGACATTTTTCCAAAGAAGACATCCAAATGGCCAACAGACACATGAAAAAGTGCTCCACATCGCTCGGCATCAGGGAAATCCAAATCAAAACCTCAATGAGATACCACCTCACACCAGTCAGAATGGCTAAAATTAACAAGTCAGGAAACGACGGATGTTGGCGGGGATGCGGAGAAAGGGGAACCCTCCTACACTGCTGGTGGGAATGCAAGCTGGTGCAACTCCTGTGGAAAACAGTATGGAGGTTCCTCAAACAGTTGAAAATAGGACTACCATACGATCCAGCAATTGCACTACTGGGTATTTACCACAAAGAATCAAATGTAGGGATCCGAAGGGGTATGGGCACCCAATGTTTATAGCAGCAATGTCCACAATAGCCGAACTGTGGAAAGAGCCAAGATGTCCATCGACAGATGAATGGATAAAGAAGAGGTGGTATATAGACACAATGGAACATATATATATATTTTTTAGGTTTGGAATTGTGTATTGATGATCATGAAAAAGCAACTGTCCCCACAATTAAAATAAACTATAAAAAACAGATTTAAAGAAAATGGCAGCAGGTTCAAGAAGGCAGGTTTCTTTCATGTTCAATCAAAGTTCACGACACAGCAGCACACACAGCCAGACCCTTTGTAGTGTCAGCATCCTCTGCTTCCCCTTCAAGAAGCCTCTTTTGACTTGTGGAAGGCTGGGCCGGGACTTGGTGTAGAGCCGTTGACTTATTTTCTTCACAAAGTAAATTCTGAAATTTTCTCTTCATGTCCTCATCCTGAAGCCATGGGTGTCTTAAAGCTTCTTCTGTCGTAAAATGCACCTTTGGATCCACTATCAACAACTTCTTGACAAGGTCCGGAGCCTTTTCTGAGACCTCTGCCCAGACTTCAGAAATGAAATTGAATTTTCCACTGGTGATCTGATCCTTCAAAGACACTTGAGTTTTATGCTCAGAGAAAGGTGGATACCCACTAAGGCAGATAAAAAGAATCACTGCTAAACTCCAGCAATCCACAGCTCGATCATATCCAGCAGTCCCAAAGGAATTAAGAACCCCAGGAGCCAGGTAGGTGGGAGTCCCACATAAGGTTCTCATGAGAGAGGTCTCCCCCAAAATCTTAGACTGCCCAAAATCAGTAATCTTTATAAGACAGTCCTCTTTTTGAGATGAGAGTAGAACATTCTCTGGCTTTAAGTCCCGATGTATAATACCATTTTCGTGAAGGTACTGTACAGCCAGGACCATCTGGTAAAAATAGAGTTTGCATGTAGCTTCTTTCAGGCACTTATTCCCCACCACCCTGTCAAAGAGCTCTCCTCCTTCCATCAATTCCAAAACAATATAATAATCTTCAGCATCAAAAAAGTCTTTAATCTTGATGATACAAGGATGATTTAGTTTTTTCAAAATATGTATTTCTGTTTTAACATCGGGAACTGGATCTGCATCTCTCTCAGAGCCAATAGCAAAATTCCTTTTGCTGATGATTTTTATGACTACTTTCTTACATGTTTTCCTCTCAAAAGCTAGCTTCACCTCACCACAGGCACCACTTACGAGAGTTTTTGACATGATGTATTGGTCTCTTTAATTCCCTAGGATAAATTGATCATCTACAGTCAGATCAAAAAATACAAAAACTTTATTACTCCATACTGAAAGTACAATTTCAGAATTGTTACTCAAAGGAAGGCGTCTTCCTTTCCCTACCAGCTCTCTATTTACAAAGGTTCCATTCCCACTGTGATCTTCTATGTATGCGATATAAGAGTTTTTAGGACCCATTTCTCTGAAAATCCGAAAGTGCTTCTTGCTATAATTCCGGTATTTATCCGTTCTTTTTAGCAGTGGCTCATCAAAGCAGTATTCACAGCTTCTATCTCTCCCAAACCAGTAGTTGTCATTAACACACTCAAGATTGGGGAATCCATCCTGAAGGGCCCATAATCGAGCCCAAGGGGCAGGGACAGGCTCCTCGGGCTCCTGGTCCTCAGGAATAGAACAGAGTTCCTGGGTGGACACTGTCTAAGGAGTTCAGCGTTCCCGAGCTGGAGTGAGAGGACTGGCTGGATGTGGGTGCTGTGCTGGTGGAGCTGGACGTGACTGGAGAGTGTGAGGAGCTGTGTGTCTGGGAGGAGGTGCCTTGAGACTGCGAGAAGCCACCTTGGGACTGGGTACAGGAGCCACTGCCATGGGACTGCTGACGCTCCCCATCCGTCTCTTGAGACATCATGACCTGCCTTCAGCTTGGGTCATGATCCCGGGGTTCTGCGACTGAGCCCCATGTCGAGCTCCCTGCTCCGTGGGGAGTCTGCTTCTCCCTCTCCCTCTGCTTGCTGCTCCCCCTGCTTGTGCTCACTCGTGCTCTCTCTCGCGCGCGTGCGCCCACCTGGAGCCAAACGCTCACAGCCTAGACACAATGGAATATTATGCAGCCATCAAAGGAACGAGATCTTGCCATTTGCAATGACGTGGATGGAACTGGAGGGTGTTATGCTGAGTGAAATAAGTCAATCAGAGAAAGACATGTATCATATGACCTCACTGGTATGAGGAATTCTTAATCTCAGGAAACAAACTGAGGGTTGCTGGAGTGGTGGGGGGGTGGGAGGGATGGGGTGGCTGGGTGATAGACATTGGGGAGGGTATGTGCTATGGTGAGCGCTGTGAATTGTGCAAGACTGTTGAACCACAGATCTGTACTTCTGAAACAAATAATGCAACATATGTTAAGAAAAAAGAAAAAGAAGAAGATAGCAGGAGGGGAAGAATGAAGGGGAGTAAGTCGGAGGGGGAGGCGAACCATGAGAGATGATGGACTCTGAAAAACAAACTGAGGGTTCTAGAGGGGAGGAAGGTGGGGGGATGGGTTAGCCTGGTGATGGGTATTAAAGGGGGCACATTCTGCGTGGAGAACTGGGTGTTATGCACAGACAATGAATCATGGAACACTACCTCAAAAACTAATGATGTAATGTATGGTTATTAACATAACAATAAAAAAGAAAAACATATAAGAGGCATACAGGTTGGAAAGGAAGAGATAAATCTATCCCTATTTGTAACTAGAATGATTGTCTACACAGAAAATCCCAGGAATCCAAAAACAGAAGAAAATAGAATCCTCCCCCCAAAAAAACCTGTTAGAACTAGTAAGTGAGTTCAATAAAATCACAGCATACAAGATCAACACACAAAAATCAGTCACATTTCTACATACTAACAATGAACATGTGGTAGCTGATAGTAAAAACACAATACCATTTACAATTGCTCCAAAGAAAATGAAATAGGATAAATCTAAAAAAACACATATAGGATCTATATGCTGAAAATGACAAAATGCTGATGAATGAAATTAAAGAAGACCTAAATAAATGGAAAGACATACCATGTTCATGGATTGGAGGATTCAACATAGCAAAGATGTCATGATGTTCTCCCCAAATTGATCTACATATTTAAAGCAATTCCTATCAAAATCCCTGCAAGCTTTTTGGTAGACACAGACAAGCTAATTCTAAAATTTATGTGGGAAAGCACAGACCCTGTAAGAGTTAAAACAATTTTGAAAAAGAATAAAGGAATCACTCTTCCTGATGTTATATATAGATACAGGAATCTATAGAGTGGTACTGGCAGAAGGATAGACACACAGATCAATGGAACAGAATACAGAACCAGAAAATGGCTCATACAAACATGCCCAGTGATTTTTGACAAAGGTGCAAAGCAATTTGGTGGAGGCAGAATAGCTTTTCAACAAATGGTGCTAGAAAATTAGACATCTATAGGCAAAAAATAAAAATAAAGGAAAAGTAACCTTGATTTAAACTTCATACCTTATACAAAAATTAACTCAAAATGGATTATGGACTTAAATATAAATCATTTTAGAACACAGAATGTTTAGAAAACAATGTAGCAAAAATTATTTGGGACCTAGGCTAGGCAAGGAGTTCTTAGACTTGAAATCAAAAGCATGATCCATAAGAGGAAATATTAATGAAATGAAATCTCACTGAATTTAAAGACTGTTACTTCTTTGAAAGCCTGTTTTTTCACTTATAATTTAAGATTAGGCAACTTATGGAAATGAATTTTGTATTATTCATTTTTCATCTTAATTTAATGATGGCAAAACAAGTTTCAGTGGACTGTCTTGTCAAGAAAAACACACTTTCTGAATGTAGCTGTAGTGGTTAACCCAATGATGATAATGGAAATGACTGCAAAGAAATGAAGGCAAAAAGAGTTCATGTTCATTTTACTTGGAACCATGATTCCTTATGTATTGAATCTTATAGCCATTATTGATTGTGAATTGCTAAAACCACACCTGTTTTAATTGCAAAGATGTACTGGCTAATAAAGCAAAGGAACTATGAAAATTTACTTGTCATTTACAAAAAAAATAAGTTCAAAGACAAAAGAATTATTTAAAAGAATATTAAATTTAAAAACAGAAGCTGATGTTCATTATTTTTCACATGTAACATTAATGTTCTGCAGACTTACAAAATAGCACTTGAATTGCTGAGACTAAAAACCCATATACAATTACCAGGACAACGATGAAAGACTACTGAAGATGTTTTGGAAAATCTGGGTAAATATGTGGCAGAAAGGACAGTTAAAGTACTGTTTTCTTTTCTTTTCTTTTTTCCCCCTACACTGTACAGCCCCCTTCAGTGCTCACAGCCCACCTGCAGGAAGGCTGGGCAATGGTTCAGGGCTGCAGGCTCCTATAGTAGGTTCACTAGGAGAGGCCCACGGAAAGTACCATTTTCTAATGACACAACAGCTTGACAAATTCGGGGACTGGCTAATGATATGAAGTGGTACCAACTTATGAAGCAAATAAACGTATCAACGCATTCATCACTGCAACTTAATGAATATGGAGATATTGCTAACAGTGACTCAGCATGTGTGTTATTTGAACATGATATGTCAAGAAGGAAGAATTCTTCCTTTTTTCTGTTTGATTACTGACAAACAACTAGCTCTAAACTGTGCAGAAATGCAAAGTATTACATTGTCACCAAATGTGATTTGGAGCTTGGGCTTTGTGTAGGATTATGTTCTGGTAGCAGAGCTGCAAGGACAAGAAAGCCATCTGAGGTATTACACAGATTGAGGAATTTGTGCCCAAAGATAAATCACACTGCTTCATCAAGACAATCTTACTACAGGGGCGCTTGGGTGGCTCAGTCGGTTAAGCTTCGGCTCAGGTCATGATCCCAGGATCCTGGGATCGAGTCCCACGTCAGGCTCCTGGCTTGGTGGGGAGCCTGCTTCTCCCTCTCCCTCTGCCTCTCCCCCTGCTCGTGCTCTCTCTCTATCTCTGTGTCTCAAATGAATAAATAAAATCTTAAAAAAAAAAGAGAATCTTACTACAAAGGATGAAAACAAAAACAAACAAAAAAAACAAAACCCTGCCAGGTAAACTTGACAGTGTGCATAGTGGTGTAGTAAGAATTTTTAATTATGTAAAGGCTAATGTGCTAAATTCTGGATTACTCACTTTAGTATGTGATAATATGATTAACTGATAATGAACAGCTGTTCTTGTGCACCAAAGACTGTTAGAGGAGAAAGGTCGATTGAGAATGTCTAAAGTACAGAGCAATCTCAGTGCTTCTGCAAGGTGAGAGCCAGTTTGCTCCCAACATTTTACGGGTTTTTAAGCAGGAGTGATTAAAAATGAAAATGACTATAAAAATAACAATTAAAAAAGAAATAAATGGTTACATATCCTCAGCTTTTCATATCCTTTAGAGTTAGAATTGATCAAGGAATCTCAGAGCATTGCAGGTGACGACTGTCCAGCCGCACATGGCTGGCATATGCAGCCCACTGACATACAACCCCCCCATGTTAGCTCCACAGCACACAAACTGGTCTGCACCCTGCTCATCAAGACCAACCACTCATTGGTCATGCTCTTGGATGTCACAGCAATACAGCAAACTGCTTTGGAAGTTTCTAAATGCTTACTCTCAATTTCTAGGAACTTCTCTTACTGTAGATGACAGACATCCACAGATTGGGGCCGGTTTAAGACCACATTTAGTAGCTCTGGTGGACAAAATTTCTGAAAAGAGTAGAAAGGGGCATCAGTAAGAACACTAGACAGTTCAAGGTTCTGTGAAAAGCCAATAAGGAAACAATGGATGTGTTTTCTATTTTTGAATTACTCTCTCAAATCTAAGCATCCTTAATTGCAAAATGCATCATTATTTTATGTACCACTAAGAAAAACACTGTCAATTAAACGTGACTCATAGTAAAACACATTCCGAGTTTAAAGAAGGTATAATGTGGGAGAAAACAGTGCTTCTTAGGATCATGAAGTATAATATTTACAGTTTTTACAGTTTCTACAAGGAAAATAAAATAAGGACAAACATAAGCCAATTAGTTAAGAAATTATGATGGGGAATATATAAAAGAAAATTATACTAACAAATTTCTGCTAAAAGGATCAAACAACATTAGTTATGGGAATGGGTAATATCAGACTTATACTACTTAAATTTTCAGCACTTTTCAGCACATTGGTCTTTTTTGGGAGGGTGGGGGGCACTCTCCAGTTTATATTCATTCATTCTCTGAGTTTGCTTTGGAAAACCATTCCTCTCTCACTCAGCCTTATGGCCTGGAGTAGTCCTGACTGGCCTAAATAGACCAGCATCTCCTACAGTGATTAGTTCAGGAAAGGGGCTACAACTCAGAAAGAGTTGAAATGCTGGGAGATACTGGCTCAAGTTTCTGACAAAAAGAAATTTCCTCTGTCCTCCAAGGAGTTATGGGGAGAAGCCATTTTCCCACCGTCTCATATAATATGGCCTGAGGATGGTGAGTTCTGGAACCAAAACAGCCATTCTGCTGCCATGGGAGAGAGCCTCCCACTGTTAGGGTTTAACTGGGGAAGGCCCAAGAGAGCAGAGATTTAGTTGTTGTGATGATAATCTAACTGCAGAATTTGCCTGGCAAGGCAAATGCCTGATAGCAGGCTTTCTCATGGGGAGGTGTGGTTTTTTGCATTCCTTGTGGTCATGGCATGGTAGTAAGAGCCAGCCCCCCCAAGCCCCCTCATGCCTGCTAATAAACAGATGTCTTCCCCTTTGCACTTCCGCAGCGCAGGAAAAACAGTTCAGTGAGTCAGCCTTTCTGGCCACAAATCTCAGGTCATGTTCCCTAAGCAGTTTAATCAACAGTAAAGGTAATGGTATAATTAATATGTGTCTAATTCTTGGGTCTATCTCTCAGCTGGTTCCAATTTTAGAAGGAAAGCAAAGAATTGTTAATGAGGGACTCAAACCCAACAGTATTATTATCCTTATTTTACACAAGAGAAAACTGGGTTTCAGAGAGGATGAGCAATGCGCACAAAGTCACCAAAATCTAAAGTATGAGGCAAAACTGGCAGTCCAAGCTAGGGACCTCTCATTAAAACTCTAAAGTCTACATTTTTTTCCAACGTGCTCATGTGCATGCATTTCTGTTCATTAAAAACAGGCATACTTCAACATTCTTTAACCAGATTTAAAAACCTCTATGTATGGGTAGAGGGAAGGAAAGGGAAATGAAGTAGCATCCACTGTGCATCTACTGTGTCCCCAACACTGTCCCATATCCTTCTTGTGCTTTCTGTGCTGTGAGCATCATGGCCACCTCCAGGAACCTGCGGCACTGAATTTAGAAGCAGGTCCCCAAAGTTCATGGGCTTTCTCTTTACTGAGTTCTCCTGAAGGCCAAATCTTAGTCTCCAGGCCCTAGAAGGCTGTTACAAGTAGAGTGTTTACTAACAGCATCAGTTATCTGTTTAATTCACACACTTACTGGAAAGTTCTTTTCAATGGCACAGAACACAACATCCACACATAGGAACACCCCCGTCCGGCCCACGCCAGCACTGCAGTGAACAAGCATAGGTCCTGTAAGGTGGCTCTTCCTCACATAACGCACGTACTTTATGAAGCCATCTACCGAGGCAGGAGTGCCATGGTCTGGCCAGCTGGTGAACTGCAAGTGTTTTACAAAGTGACTACTTCCTGTCTGTGGAGAGAGAAGGGGAGGGAGAGGAGAGGAAGGAGAGGAAGGGAGGGAGGAGGAAGGAGGGGAAGAGAGAGATTTATCAAATTCTTATATTAAAGATCTAAATTGAATTTCTAATATAGTACTACTACTACTAATAATAATAATGGCTCTATGGTCATACAATAATGAAAATCACAATACGAAGAGGTAGCGTGATTTAAGCCCTCATGATGTGCCAGGTACTATGCTAGAAATTTCACATGCATTCCTTCATTTAATCCTCATGTCAACTCTGGGAGGTAGATACTGTTTTATCCCCATTTTACAGATGAAAAAGCAAGGATTAGGGTGATTGGGAGATGCATGCTAGGTCAGAAGGCTCACATGTTCAGAGCTGGAATTATAATGTAGGCCTCCTGAATTCAAATCTATCATCTTTCTTCTGGACCGTGGTACTGCAGAAAAACCAAGAACCCAAAAAACTCAGAATGAAAGATGGGTTAACACGTTAAGAAAAGCATTATATCTTAGCTTAAATACTATGATACAAATTTTAATTAAAACAGGTAGGTGCTGCCAAGTTGCTTGACCAATGGGGCCCCAACCTCTTCTGGTGATGAGGACAGGGTAGGTGATGTCCAAGTGAGTGGACTGTGCCCCCACTCTTGTGCTGAGCCCCCTGAAAATACAGTCAGGAAACTCTCCTCAGAGTTGACAGATAAAGCACTTTGAGTTTACACATTGTCCCTTCCAAAGTGGGAGCTTTTCCCAGTGTGAAGCCCTCATTTTTCTTCATTGGGAATGCTTGTGGGAAAACTCAGGATGGGTTTCTTATTCCTCCCCTGCTTCTCCCTAATGCACCCATCCAAACAGAAATAAGTTTTCCTAAGTCCCAAAAAGAAAACTCAAGTTTGAATCACTGGTACATGAAATTGAATGATGCCAACAACCCTTGCAAAGTTTGTGAAGGCACCAAGTTGAGGACAGCTCTAACCCTACCATGTATTTTAGGGGTTAAATCTCTCCTGCCACTGGTGACCACTAAGAATCTGCATAAAGGTGGACCTCACCACTTTCCTGACCTAATACCATTCAGACAGAAATCCTGATGCAGATTCATCAAACATGAACCCCATGGTTCTGAAGCTTATGGGCCTCAGCCCCAAGTCCACCAACCCCTTGCCAAGGCTCCACAGGTGGACCCCAGCATTTGAGTCCCTGCAAACAGACCATTCCTCTGTGCCTCCCACCTGCCTATACTCTCCAAGCAGGCTGTCTTTCTTCTGCCATAACATGTGCATCACAAGTCAGTTGGAACTTCCTTTCCCACTAGACCATAAGCACTCTAAGAGCTGAGAATGTGTATGCGTTCTGTCTCTAGCACCTGGCACAACACCTGGTTAATATAGGAGGGAATCAACAAGCATTAGGGGAGTGAGGGCTGAGGCAAATCCCCAAGTGCACAACCAAGTGCACAACCAAGTGCAAGGCCCAGCACACAGCTAGCAAGTGTCAGCCATCATTCTTGGCCTCCCTGGTCACCGCTCATGCGCCCATCCTCCTCACACTTTTCAATTCCAGCTTTCCCTCTGACTCTACTCCTTTATCTCATCAACTTCTCCCTTTGCATGCACGTGCCCCATCCCATAGTAAACTCTTCAAAACCCTCATCATTTCCCTAAATGCTTCTTCCATTTCCTTCCTTGCCTTCTACAGCACTTCACTCTCTGCAGCCCCTCCCTCCCATGGAGGCCACCTATTCTCCTGTTCTCCAGGTCCCACAGAGCATAGAGAATAGGTTGTGTACTCCTTGTTGCCCACTCCTGTTTCCAATCCATCATTTCTTCTTGTGTAAAAATCCTTTCCCTTTTGAGTTTCATCCCTCTTAGCTTCATACCTTCACCCTCTCATTGCTACTACCCAGTGGCTTTAGTCTCCAGTCAATCTGCCACATTCACTGAAGACCCTGACCTTCCCTCTCCCACAGACTCTGACATCATCCAGGGCAAACCTGGGTCTCAACAGCCCAATGGACACTCTAACCTCACAGCATTTGTATTTCTCTCTTGCAGAAGAGACTCCTCGTTTCTTCTAGTCCTCACAGTGATGGTCACTCCTTGAACTTAGCATTATCTGTAATGTCCAGTATTAAAAATCTTCCAGTTCTTAAATTACAACATCACTTTCTCACCAGAAGTTCATATGCTACCATCTCATTTGTGCCCCACTTCTACTCCAACAACAGTGTGACCAAATGGAGCCCCTCTGTCCTTTACGCCCTCCACTTACTCCTACTTCACTGGTTCCTGGTTCCATTTGTCCCCCTAACTTTAGACTTCATGGCTGACTATCTGAATCATTTTCTTACCAAACTGTTACCACCTTTCATCCTTTGAATTTTACCATACATAGTGGACAACATCCTACCCTGGGTCAGTCCCATAACCTGTGTTCAGGAATCGAATAGTTAGGCTGCTGGGAAGAAAATAATCTGTAGCTACATATTTTATTGCTATTGAAAATTTATGGGTTCCAACTTCAGCGCTTCCAGCAACCCTTTTCCTAGTTACTGTTTGGACTCCAATCAACTTCTTTGGTGATGACTCGTCATCAGGCTTCCCGTTTAACACCCATCCCCTTCATTCCTATTGAACACATGTATCACCTACTTGCTAATCAAATCCACCTGGAGCAATGTAACTCATCACTTTTCTCCTGTAAACCATTCCTTTTCTATTTTTGAATCTATTAAAGCACGAAATCTAAGAGTTATTCTAGATCAACATTTACCAACAGAACTTTCTACAATGATGCAAATGTTCTACATCTGTGCTGCCCAATATGATAACCATTAGTGACATGTAACTAAACACCAGAAATGTGGCTACCGCAAGTGAGACACTGAATTTGTTGTTTCATATAAGTAAATAATTTAAATTTAAGCTTAAATAGCCACATGTGGCTATTGTATTGAATAGTTTAATTCTGACCACTCCTTCTGGTCACTTGTAAGTTACAAGTCATAAGTCACATATAAGTCTGCCAATTTTATATGAAAAAACACCAAAGTCTCTGCATTCCATCTCAATGCCAACTGCCCTGGTTGATCGTGGCACCTGCTTATTGAAATTCTTCAATGTCTCCCAATTACCTTCATAATGAAGTTCATGCTCCTTAGCCAACATCCAAGATATTTCATGTTCTGACTGGTCCCTGCTTACTTTCTATAGCTTCATTTCACCTCTCATTATTCCCTGGCATTAAACTTTTACATTCCAGAAACACTTGACTACCTACAATTCTCTATATATACCCCATGCTATTTTAGATCTTGATTACCTACTTTTTCTTTCCATCTTTCTCATTTGGGTAGTTCTCAATCCAGATGTTCCCACCTCCAGCAAACCTTCCCCTAAGCCCTACGTGAAGCTACGTACTTCCCTTCCAGGCCCTCAAAGCATCCCATATTACCATGGAGCACAGTAACTGGAAGTATCAGTAAGCATGCCCAAATCTCCAATACTCAGTAAGGTGGTGATAGTGCCTGGCACAGTGGTTAGCAATATACTTTAAAGACTCAATACATCTCTGTCACACTCAGCAGAAGCAGCCAAAGGACATCCCAGGATTAGGCAACTTCCAATACTGTCACTCCCTGCCCCACCTCCCCTGTTTAGGTTTTTCATCTCTTCAGTCAGAGTTTGGTTAAGCAGAAGCAGATACAGTAGTGTCTTAGTTTCTGGTACCAGTGAGAATTAAAAACAAGTTACTCAAAAAAGTATCCCCAGTCTGTAACACATCCTAATCCTAACTTCTCATCCTGACATGTGGCTTATCTAAGCAAATATATATCTCATACTGATTTTTTAAAACTTACAGACTTCTTCACAACGTGAAATATTCGGATGATAAAATATTGAAGTATCTGGTAGTTCTCCAGGAAGATACGATAGTTTTTCAATTCCAAAGGTTTCTTCATAGAAATGGGCCAGTAATGGTGGCATTTGATAATTCCACCTTCTATCTCTCTGGTTATCATGACAATAACATTAGAGTTATTCTCTAAAACCATTTGCCAAAAGTCATCTGTGGTACTTGGCAGTGGTCCTTGAGAAGCAATGTAAAAATACTCTTCTCCAGAATTGACTATTCTAATATAGCTAGCATTGATGTAGTCCTTGTTTTCTCCAAGAGGAACACGTGTTGAATCATCTATCACAAAAACAGAAATAACTGGTAGATAAAGGAAAAGTAGGAGATATAATATACCCTGGCTTCATGAATGTATTTCACACTGGTAAATCTATTTTTCTCTTTGACCAGGAGAGAGGATGGTGTAGGAGGAGTCACATGAGTCCATGAATTTAAATTCTTCCCTCCCCCAAACCTATTGGCATGACCTACAAAATACATAATGAGGAGTGTTTTGTTTTCATCTGTTTCTATTAAACAGAGAAGGATGCCATCAGTGTCCAGACACTTTGGGAGATTTCTATTAGATATGGCACAGGTAGGATTAGGCCAAGGGAGTTACCTACTAGTCTGCAACTGAACACAGCAAAGGAGGAACCCTCTGAGGGAGTAAGTGAATGCCATTCTCCTACAAATCCAGAGAACTTGCAAGCCCAGAGCAGTAGGGGCCAGGAAAAAAAAAATTGACTGTGAAAGTTGATCAGTTACAAACCCAAGGATTAATGGAATTCAACCAATGCCCCAAATACATGCCAGCTAACTTTTATGTCCATCCTCAGCATTCACTGGGTAAAACAGCATGCTAATCAAAGCAAAGATATTGTGGCAAATGATGCTATGAAGGAATTTGGTCCAAGTAACATGGAACTCACCTAACATGGACTCTTGCAACAAATATGAAAGAGGAAGCTTACTACTTGGCCTACTCATAAATTTCACTGGCCCCGGAGCTCTTTCTTCATTTTACATAGACAGCTGGACCTCTGGTTCAACCACTGCTCCCACACAGACAATAAATGCCCTCAGTAAAGGATGGACCTTCCCTGCCATGCAGCGGTCTCACCAATAGCCCCTCTCTACTACTCAAGAGCCCTGTGGACCACTTATCTGGCCAATAGGGTATGACCAAGATAACTGAACAGGGCCTTACACAGTTTCTGACAGAACCATTCTCAGATTCGAACACAGCAAACATAAACTTCCCCTTGGAAATATGAATAAATTGGAAAAACAATCACTAGATATATAAAGATAGCCAGTTCTTCACAAAAGGAGACAATATTTAAAAATCACAGCAAATGTTTTCCTTTCTATAAGAGGGAAGAATACTTTGAAACTCCTATTTTTATTTAAAATGAAATCTGAAAGAACATTATTTAAAAGAATAACATACATCTATGGTTACTGACATATTATTAAATTATAAAGGAGGTAACAAAAGCATTATACTGAGATCTTTCATCATGTATGTACATATATATATATACACACATATATACAAATACATCATATATAAACATGTAATAATAATAAATCTGGCAAGTATTCACCAAAATGTTAGCAGGGGCTATTTTATTATCTAAATTTTTATAGTGAACATATACTATTTTATAGCTGAAAAGCATTTTTTTATTTTTAAAAGGGAGATAAATGTGTGAAAATTAAACAATTAAAAATAATAAAAGCTTGCTTTCAAATAAAAACTACAATTACTCATTTAAAACCCCTAAAGTGAGAAGTGAATGGGGAAAAAAAAGTCAGTGATTTAGAAAACCAGCTTGAGGAATTTTCCCAGAACTCAGGAAAAAAGATGAAAAACATGATGATCATATTAAAATGTTAAAGGGTACAGAGCATGTAAAGAAAATACACAGAAGGAATTTCAGAAGCAAACTATGGAATACACAGCAGGAAAGAAATAACTCAAGTGATCACAGGAGAAACGTTCCCCTGAGAGAAAAGACAATTGTAGAATTTAGTGCAAACATTCACAGGTCCAGGCAATGTATGTACTCTGTATGTATGTACTCTGTATGTACTCTGCATGTATGTACTCTGCATACATCACCTCATCTGAACTTCAAAACAATCCTTTGACTGAAGCACTTTATTCATTCTTTTCAGATGAGAAACCCTTACTCAAAGTGGCTAAGTAATTTGTTCCGTATTATGTAGCAATTCTTCTAGACGCCACAGTCCACAAATAAGTCCATGATCTGCTGCCCCTCAAGGAAGACCAAGTTTGCAGATGGAAAGACCACATCAAAAGCCAGACAAAATTATTGAAGACAGCTACTAAGACCTCAAGACTAGCAGAGCATAAGGTCACAGACACAGGAAGCAAAACTTTGCTACTGGATCACTAGAGGTCTCAGTGAGTTGTACCACTCCCATTTCCAGTCCTCAATTCCTGAACCCTGGCTATGGCAGAAATAGCAACGTACACTGGATGCTAATTTGGAGCATATACAACCTCTGAGAGAACACTGCCCCAGCCCTTTGAGGTACTGCCACCTAGCTGGCACTGTAAAAAGCCACTTCACTGCTCTATCAAGCCAGCTGCTTCAGAAGGATGAGGAATATGTTAAGACCAGTGAACTCATTGAGCATGAGCCCACTGCCACAAACCACTTGCCTTAAGGTGAGCTCCTTGGACAGAAGCAATGCTGTGTGGACTACCATGATGTCAGAGAAGGCATTCTGTGGGTCCATGAATGGCAGATTTGGTAGAAGTACTGCATGCAGGGAAGGCAAATCCATATAGTGTCTATTCTGTAAGAGAAGCACTGAAAAAAAACTGTTTCTTCTATGATAGAAGTAGTTCAATATAATCAACCTGTCATCAGGTATTGGCTGAACACCCTGGGAAGCAGTGCCATGTTGGGGCTTCAGTGTTGAGATCTGCAGTAGGCACGCTGAACACTCAGCAGTGACCATAACAAGGTCGGCCTTGGTGACTAAAAGTTCATGTTGCTGAGCTTATTTATTCATAACTTTTAATCCCACCAGCATGTCCATTTTGTTCATGAATCCACTGGGTAATGACAGGATTGGCTGGGAAAGAGACTGACTGGTATGCACAGAATGGGTCATTCTATCCACCTGATTATTAAAATTCTCTCCTTAAGTCACCTTTCAGTGAACATTCCCATATGACACAAATACATTTGTGTTTTTTGCCCATTCAGAGAGGTCTACCCACACACCTCTTCCTAAGATCTCCTTGTAACCGACTTTCCAATCATGTTCCTTCCAAGTCCCTGACCATCCAGTGAAGCCATTGGCCACAGCCCCTGAACTGGTACAGATTTATACCTCTGGCCATTGTTCCTTCTAAGCAAAATGGACAACCAAGTATACTGCTAGAAGTTCTACCAACTGGGAAGATTTCCCTTATTCACTGTCCTTCAAGGATGTCCCCTCCAAAAAGGCTGTAATGTTGCTGCGGTCTACTTCCATGTTGTGCTTCCATATGGTGCAGAAGCATCTGTAAACCACATCCTAATTTTCTCTTCCTTGGTCAACTAATTATAGGGAACTGCTTATGAGGCCACAGATGCAGGCTGGAAGAGAATAGGTAATGTAGCAGGAAAGGGGACCTCGGACATTTTGCTTTCTTCATCTAACTTACTCATACCTTCAAGGCCTGCTCAAACCCAACCTTGTATATACCACTTCCATTTGATGATGGAATGCTGCCCTGCACACTCTACTTTCCAGTTTGATGGCCTATGGTTAAGTGTCCAGTCTCTACTAATACCCCATAGCAGGGCAAAAATTGTTCCTTAAAACAAGAGTAGTTATACACAGAGAATCGCAGGGCTTTGTTCTAAAAGCCCATGGCATGAGCTGAGATTCACTTGTAGGGGCCTGTCAGAAGCTCCAAACAGTATCCCTGGCTGCCACTGACACTGCATCTACCAGATCATATGGCCCAAGTGGCAGAGCAACTTGCACAGCCTGGACTTGTTGTAGAGCTTTCTCTTATTCTGGGCATCACTCAAAATGAGTCTTAGTAAAATGAGCCAGGGTAGCACACCAAAATGAGGAATATGTTGTCTCCAAAGTCCAAAGAAGTGATTGGGGGCATTGTACCTCTTTGGGCTATAGGAGGAACCAGATGCAACATCTTATCCTTCTCCTTAGGAGGGATTATTTTAGCATTCCCCACACCACTGGACCTCTAGAAATTTCGATGAGGTAGAATTTTTGTTGGACTCATTTTCCCTACTGTGACTCACAAATGTCTTATGGCTAAGTCTGTAGTAGTTAATTGCTACTTCTTATTCCCTAAATTCAATCAGCATAATGTCATCACTATAATGGACCAGTGTGATGTCTTAAGTAAGGGAAATGTAATCAAGATCCCTGGGAATTATGACATAAAGGGCAGGAAACTGGATCTATTCCTGAGATAAGGCAGTGGAGGTGTACTGCTGGCCTTGCCAGCTGAAAGCAAACTGCTTCTGGTGGTCTTTACCAAGAGGTATGGAGAAAAAGCACTTGCCAGATCAATAGGTATACACTAGCTACTAGGGGATGTGTTAATTTTCTTTTTTTTTTTTTTTTTTTTTGGATGTGTTAATTTTCTAAAGCAACGAAATCATATCTGGTACAACAGTTGCAGTTGGAGTAATCACCTGCTTATGTTTATAATAATCTACTGTCATCCTGAGATCATCCTTTTCTTTCCCTATTTCGCCCAGCACAATTAGAAGCAACCGGCCAATCTCATTACAGTTGTTAGTTTGACAAAAACATTCTAAGGTATGGAATACACAGTCATCCAGACCTTGCTTCTTATAAGTATTTGAGAAGGAATACCCAGTGATGAGATTCTGTGTATCTCTCCTGCCATTATTGCACCATGGATTATCACTGCTCTCTATTACTTGAAATAGAGTCACTAATGCCTTTAAATTTTATCAAAGTACAAAACCAATTCATAAAACTCATTCTTAAGATTCTGTTCCTCTAGAATCACTCTTGGTATCAAAATTTGTATTAGTCAGTGTTCTCAGAGAAACAGAATCTATAGGCTATGTACGTACACACACACACACACACACACACACACACACACACACACAGTGAGTGAGATTTATTTTAAGGAATTGGCTCACATGACTGTGAGGACTCGCCAGTCTGAAATTTTCAGGGCAGGCTGTCAGGCTGGAGATCCAGAAAAGAGCTGATGCTGCAGTCTTAAATCCAAAGGCAATCTGAGAGCAAAATGGCTTCTTTCTTGGGGTACCTTAATCTTTTTCTCTTAAGGCCTTCAACTGATTGGATGAAGCTTATCCATATTATAGAGGGTAATCTGAATTACTCAAAGTCCACTGATTTAGATACTAATTACATCTACAAATACCTTTACAACAACATCTAGACCAGTGTTTGACCAAATAACTGGGTAGTATGGCCTAGCCAAGTTGACACATAGGACTAAGCATCACACAAACTAAAAATTTTAGTGGATGATTTGAAGGAGGAAGGGCTTTCTTGAAACATAAATTAGTTCCCTAGAAGACCAAGTGAAAGAAAGTTAACAATAAAAACGGGGGTGGGGGGAAGCATGTGCAAAACTACCAAGAGGCAAAAGTAATGAAATAAATAGGGAAAAGATGAAAGCCCTAGAAGATAGATCCAAGAGACCTGCCCTATAAATCATAGGAGCTCCAGAAGAAGAAAAACAGAGTAGAGAGAGGAAGAGCAATTACTAAATAACTGAAGAAGCTTTCCTATAGCTAAAGGAAGACTGAGTCTGCAGATTAAAAGGTTCTATGGATTCTAGGTAAGACCAATGAAATGAAACATACATGGTAATGTTCCCAAACTTCAAGAAAAAATTAAAATGTTACAAGGTTTCAGAATGAAAGAATATGTTTTTTATAGAATAAGGTCACATTACCATTGTATTTATCACCTAAAACACTGGAAGCTGGGGGACAATGAAGTAACATGCAGAAAAACTTAAGACAAAAGGACTGGAATCCCACAATTCTAAAATCAACAAAGATATTCATTTATTGGGAGCGGGGAGGGAGAGAGCTGCAGATAGAGTCTGAGGCAACTATATCAACTACATAGCCTAACTCTAACCAAACAACTAATGAATCAGAACAGAGACCTCAAATTAAGGGAAGATGGAAAGAAAGGGAAATAGTAGAGAGCAACAAGCTTTGCAAAATACAGTTTTATATCTATATAAAGAATGACTGAGAATCTATCATTAAGCGCTAAAAATGGTTCTTGAAATAGAAAATAACATACAGCACAAGAAAATCTTTTAATAGTCTAGAAAAAGAACACAGAGAAGCACTATTGCATAGTGGTTAAACCTAGGTTTGAATCCTAGACCTGCCTCCTATTTGCAGTGTTGACAGGGGGGAAGGTAATTAATTTATTTTAGACTTTTTTGTAAAGCAAAGATATTAAGAGTACCAACATCACAGGTTTGTGGTGAGGATTAAATGAGTTACTACCTATGAAGGACTTAGATCAGCACTGAGTACATACAAACATATCACTACTACTACTACTACTACTATTATTGGTGGCAGTGGTGGTGGGAATAATAGAAACAAATATACTGGTGTGCCTGGTGGCTCAGTCGGTTGGATGTCTGACTTGATTTCGCCTCAGGTCATGATCTTGGGGTCGTGGGATTGAGCCCCACTTGGGCTCTGTGTTCTGTGGGGAGTCTGCTGGAGGCTCTCTCTCTTCCTCTACCTCTGGCCCTCCCCCGCTCTCTCTCTCTCAAATAAATAAATCTAAAAAAAAAAAAAGAAACAAACATATAGTGACCTCACCTAATGTATGCGTATGGATGCTTGTTACATCTCTCCCTTAGAGAGCTGTATTTTTCCAGCTATCTATTATAATGGTAAATTATACAAAATATTAAAAGTGTGATATATCTTTTATACTCACTCATAAACCATTGTTAAAAGTGTATTGTGGTATAACTGTTATACATGCACACCCATGAAACCAATACTACAAGAGAAATAATTGAACATCTCCATCACTGCTAAAATTTTCTCATGCTCTTTGGTAATCTATCCTGCTTGCTCCACTCCTGCCCTCAAGGTAACCACTGATAAACTTTATGAATTACTTTGAATTTTCTAGAATTTTATGTAAATGGAGTAATACAGTGTATTAGTCTGCTCAGGTTGCCCTAACAAAAAGCACAGACTAGATAGCTTCAACAAAAGACATTGATTTTCATAGTTCTGGAGGCCAGAGGCTAGAAGTCCAAGATCCAGGCATCAGCAGGGTTGGTTTCTTATAAGGCCTCCCCTTGGCTTGAACAGGCCTGCCTTTTGTCATGTTCTCATGTGGCCCCACATTCCTCTGTGTCCATACATCCCTGGTGTCTTCTGAGTGTCCTAACTCCTCTTCTTACAAAAAAACAGTCAGACTGGATTAGGGAACATCTGAACGGTCTTATTTTTTTTTAATCTTTTTTTTTCAAGATTTTATTTATTTTTTGACAGAGAGAGAGAGATGCAAGAGAGGGAGAGAGAGGGAACACAAGCAGTAGGAGTGGGAGAGGGAGAAGCAGGCTTCCTGTGGAGCAGGGAGCCCTATATGGGGCTCGATCCCAGGACCCTGGGATCATGACCTGAGCTGAAGGCAGATGTTTAACAACTGAGACACCCAGGCGCCCTCCTTGTTTTGTTTTAATTACCTCCTTAAAGGCCCCATCTCCAAGAACAGTCACATTCTGAGGTACTGGGTGTTAAGACTTTAACATAGGAATTTTGAGGGAACACAATTCAGTAGATAATGGACAGTATATATTCTTTCAATTGCTTTTTTTCATTCCACATAATTATTTTGAGATTCATCCATGTTGCTGCCTATATCATTAGTTTACTATGATATGGGCATATCAAATTTGTTTATCCACTCTCCTGTTGATGGATATTGGGTTATTTTCAGGTTTTTGCTTTTGCAAAGAAAACTGATATGAACATTCATATACATGTCTATATGCAGATACCTGCTTCCATTTCTCTTAGGTAAATACACAGGAGTAGAAATGCTGACTCATGTTGTAGATATATGCTTAATATTGTAAGAAACTGTTAAACTCTCTTTCATCGTAGCAGGTGTGAAGTGTATCTTATGATAGTTTTGGTCTTCCTAATGATTAATGATGTTGAACATCTTTTCACATATTTGTCACCCATATATCTTCTTTGAAGTGGCCATTCAAGTCTTTTGCTCACTTATTTTTGGGTTATTTGTCCTCTTATTGAGCTGTAGAAATTCTTTATATATTCTAAATGCAAGTCCTTTGTCAGATAAGTGTTTTGAATGTATTTTTCTCCCAGACTGTTGCTTGTCTCTTCGTTTTCCTAACAGTGTACTTTGAAGGGCAATATATATTTTTTTTAAATCAAAGAAGCCTAATTTGTTTTTTTCTTTTATAGTTTGGGTTTTTTTGTGTCCTATTAAGAAAAACTCTTCCAAACTCAAGGACACTAAATTTTTCTCAAGTATTCTTCAGAAGTTTTATGGTTTTAACTCAAATTAGGCCTATGATCGATTTTGAGTTAATTTTTATATAAGGTGTGAGGTAAGGGTATGGTTCATTTTTTAATATAGGACTATGCAGTTATCCAGAACCATTTGTTGAAATTCTCCTTTCCTCATCGCCTACATCCTTAAATTCAGACATTGTCATCTACGCTGCCTTCCTTGAATGACTGTAGACAGCACCCAATGAGATATGTGTAAGCATGCTCTGTGAAGTGGAAAACTACTAGAAATCTAAGTCACTAACATTATTAGTTAGTTCTGAGTAGATCCTAACCCAAGGACAAGTAACAGAAAAAGCATTAGGCCAGAAGTCAGAGAACATGACCTGTGGTACATCCCCACTCCTTTATTAGCCTTCAAAACACCTTTTAACCCCAGAGCTTATTCCCTCTTCTGTGAAGTAGGAATTATGGTATCCAATGGTCTACTTCAGAGATATTTTATGAAGATTACATAAGATTATGCATTTTAAAATGCTTTGCAAATTGTAAAGTGTTATAGAAATCCAAGATGTTGTCTTTATATCTAAAAATCCCTGGACTACATAATGAGGTCCATTCCTGCCTTGCATAATAATATAGGGCCATAAATATGACCGTGCAAGTTGAAGCTGTACAAAAGATCTTAATAATCAATGGGACAAATTATGATTGTTCCATAATCTTTTCCAGGGCAGCTATTTATTCTATAACTATTCACATTCTATTAGAATCTTACTCCTAGTATTACTACTTTTCCTTTCTTTGCTTCAATTTCATCTTTGTTGACCAATCAACTTTTGATAATCCATTTTTATAAAATGTAATGTGGGCTTATCACTGAAAAATAAGGAGGCAACACAACTACATGCTTTGCTATCTGTGCGTGAGCTGAATAACAGACACAGAGTGACCAACTGTAGACATATTTTAAAAGGAGTAAAAAAAAAAAAAAAAAAAAGTGCCATGATTAGTCAGTGATCATGATGAGCACCTGTTATTTACATAGTAATCTGCAGACTGAAGAGATAGATGTGACGTTTGTACTTTACACAATTACTCTCAGTTAATATCTTGTGATTACTGAAATTTTAATTGTGTTGTTGAGGGACTGGTGTTCTTTAAACCACACTAACGGAAATTTTTGCATACCAGAGCATGGAAAGTGAGGACCGCATTTACTTGCAATGTCCTAAGATGTGTGAATCCTCCAGTTAGTCTTCTCAGCATTTAAAAAGAGGGAAAAATTAATTATTTCTCTGGCTTTCCTAATGAATTAGGAAATAATTCCTAATGAATTATTAGGAATTATTCCTAATAATTCCTAATGAATTAGTTTCCTAATGAAACTAATAATTCCTAATGAATTCATTAGGAAACTTCTCTATTAATTCATTAATAGAGATTCATTGATTCATTAGGAAACTTCTCTATTAATTCAAGAAATGTGTGGTAAAGAAATCAAAGAAACTTTCTATGATTGTCACTTAAGTAGGCTTACTGAGATTAAATTACACTGTAGTATAAGGTAGATAAATCAGTGGACTTTAAAACAGAACTTGGCTTAATAACTGTTGATCTTAACAGAAAAGCAAAAAGTTTTACATGATTTTCCCTAGTTTTAATCATTGAACTTTATTGTTCATATCTTTGCATCTCTTTTCTGTTTAGTTATCATTCTCCTTGTACCCAGAGTAAAGAGTTCAAGCCAGATCAAATGTTAAATGTACCCCATATCCTAAAACAAGCTTCTTACAATCCCCAGAGCCTCATTTTTTAAATGATTTTTATTTTATTTTTAGAGAGAGAGAGAGAGCACGAGCAGAAAGGGCAGAGGGAGAAGGAGATAAAATCTCAAGCAGACTCCACACTGAGCGTAGAGCCCGATGTGGGGTTCTATCTCACAACAGTGAGATCAGGACCTGAGCTGAAACCAAGAATTGGACTCTTAACTGACTGTGCCACCCAGGTGCACCCCCGGAGCCTCATTTTAAAGGCTTGTTTGTATTCGGTTTCTTGAGGGCTAATTGCACATGCAGGGATGGGAATTATATAATTGGGAACTTTGACTCTCAGAGTAGAACCAAATTGTTGGCATTATCTCTTAAAATGTCTAATAGTGGTTCATTACCATGATTTCAGAAATATTCATCAATGTATTTTCGTACATTCTCCCCACAGAAGGTAGTAGAATAAATTATTTTAATTATCTGGGAAGGTACTCATTACTTTTATAATCATAAAGTTGTCTTAGACTTGAATGAACCAACTAAACCTAAAGGTATTGATCCAATTATGGCAGTCACTGTCTTACCCTAATTTCTATCATAACCACCTCAAGTCTAGTGGGAGAAAGAGGAACATAAATAGATAATTAAAATATAATTTGTTAAGTTGGGAAGAGCAATCACAAGACAGTATGAGGCTATTGGAGAAACAGTCAAACCTAGCTTTGAGGAAAACAAGAAAGGTCTGGCTGAGCTAGCTCTGAAAGACAACAAGAATTACCTCAGCAAAAAAGGGAGGATGTATGGTTCTTGCAAGAACTGCAGGTTCAAAGGCTTGGAGACAGGAGAAAGAGAATGAATTCCAGAAACCAAAAGAAGTCTGTGAAAGAGCTGAGATAAGAAATGTGAAATTTATGCCATGATGCTAAAGAGCTTTACCATGATAATTACAGAGAGCCAAAGAAGAGTTTTGAAGGGATTTGTGTTTTAGGAAAATCATTTCAGTAGCCACTGTGAGTAGATGGGCATGGAGGCAGTGAAGACAGACCAGCTGAGAGATGAAACAGGCAGATTCAATCTAAGTTAGCAGCAGTGGGAACTGAGAGATGGGGGAGGATTCTGGAGGTATTATGGAAGTAAAATCAAAAGGACTTTATGACCACTTTTAAATATCACTGGTGACTCCAAGTTTTCTGGCTTGGACAATGGGGTGGTTACATTAAATAAGACAGAGAATAAAGGAGGAGAGGTCATGAGGGAGGAGGGAAAATGGTAAAGTAACTTGGAAAATTTTTTACTTTGAAAGGAATGTGAGGCATAAAATGAGATTTCCTACCTAAGATTAAAAATGGGTTGTATTTTGTTTCTGCTCTTCGGATGGCCTGGGATAGAGAAATCCTGTAAGTAACTGGCTGGGGAGGAGAGGGGCACTAGCCTCACCCAGCACGGGGAAGCAATGTGGAGGGCCCTTAGAGACAAAGAGCAGCCTCCTGTTGGGAGGGTAGATTGGCAGTTTTATTGTCCAGGAGAAAGGATATAAATAGCCCCACTGCATTTGTATGTCTAAACAAAACAGCCAAGGAAGGTGATCAGGGGTTGGGTTACCAAAAGTGACAATGTCTTAGGCTACTAGACTTTATATTTTAGATGGCTCATGCTCTGAGAAGTAGCATGTGCATAAGGGCAAGGTTGAGGGACTTCTATAAATAACCCTATGATAGTTGCTGGAATGTAAGACTTGAAATTCACCATGCTTTCTAGCATATTCAAGAATATGCCCAGGCTACCCACTGCTAGCTATCAGAGCTCTTCATCATGATCACAGGTCAAAATGCCTAGTACTGAAAGCCATACAACCCATTTTTTATCTTTTCCCAAATGCAAACAGGAAAATAATCAAAACCATTTTTAGCTTACATGGAAGAATATCCCGATATCTGTTTTTTTCTCTGTTGCGTAGTTCATTCCCAGAGTTGAATGCATCAGGTATGTTCTTATAATCTAAAGTCTTTAAAAGGTAAGAAATATAGGTCATGTATTTACTATAATAAAAAGATAAAGAAAAAAATCTGCTCTTGCTTAGTGTTCATGATCTTTAAACCTCTATATGGCATGCCTGGTGTTAAATGTGTTGTATGATAACTGAAGTCAGAATCCCATTAAAAAGCACTATATACTGAGGGTTTCAGAGGGGAGGGGGGTAAGGGATGGATTAGACCAGTGAGGGGTATTAAGGAGGGCACGTACTGCATGGAGCACTGGGTGTTATATGAAAACAATGAATCGTGGATCACCACATCAAAAACTA
Source organism: Callorhinus ursinus (assembly GCF_003265705.2). Lineage (NCBI taxonomy): Eukaryota > Metazoa > Chordata > Mammalia > Carnivora > Otariidae > Callorhinus > Callorhinus ursinus. The sequence goes on along the minus strand of NW_027397082.1, from coordinate 32,988,250 downwards.
ATGATGTATTGTATGGTGACTAACATAACATAATAAAATAAAATTTAAAAAAAAGAAAAAAATAATAAAATATCTCAAATTTGAGATGTCAATCAACAAGTTGCTTGATAAGAAAATACTAATCTCGGGATGCCTGGGTGGCTCAGTCGGTTAAGCATCTGCCTTCAGCTCAGGTCACGATCCCAGGGTCCTGGGACCAGGTCCCACATCAGGCTCCTGCATCAGGCTCCTTGCTCAGCAGGGAGCCTGCTTCTCCCTCTGCCTGCTGCTCCCCCCCACCCCCGGCTTGTGCTCTTTCTCTCTCTGTATCTCTCTCTCTGACAAATAAATAAATAAAATCTTTAAAAAAAAAAAAAAAAAGAAAATACTAATCTCTTTGGACATACTTTTTCCCTTGAACTTCAGTATTTTTTTTCATTAAAAAAAAATAAAGAACATTTACTTCTTAGGACCTACTCATTAATCTATCATTTTATAAATAAAAATAATAAAATAACAGCAAGAAAAATATATAAATATATAAACCAAAAAGAAAAAATGTCTCACAATTTACTTCTTGCCCCATGAATGAATTATAGCCAGGATACCAATTAAGGAATTCTTCCTTTCAAAAAAATTTCATTACCAAGTGTGAATTCAGTAAACATGACTGAACATTTAATACATACTCAGTACTTTTCTAGACATTGGAATAAAAAGATGAATCTGAAAATGGCCCCCTCCTTGAGGAGCTATCAGAGCAGTCCGAGGGGTAATCAATGTCACAGAGATGCTAGTACAATGGTAGTGCTGATGACTGCCATCAGAAGTTAGTTACATGAAAGTGTGTGTGTGTGTGGAAGGAAAGGAGAGCTGAAGTGAGCAGGTTATCACTCCAGGTGGAAAGGACAGGAATAAAGGCATGGGGGCATACAGCTCCTCTTGGGGAAACAGTGAATAGTATGGTCACAAGAGCAGAGAGAACATGATCTAGCCCAGAGGGAAACTAAAACTACTTAGGAAGGCCTTGTTTCATATACAAAAGAAGTGGAGATGTATCCAGCCCTAGTCTATTAGAATATTTGTGGATAAAGCCCGAGAATCCGTACTTTTCAAAAGCTCTTCAGTAACTCTTGGGTAGCCAACTTGGCACCACCAGTCTTTAAATAAGTGTCAGCAACTACTGGCATGGCAAATGAGAAGCTAGTGAAGGTTTTAAGCAGTAGGGTAATATGATCAGATTTTTACCTTTCTTATCTTTCTGCAAGCCAATTATAAAATTAATTTGGAAAAATATCTGTAGGAAAAACTAGAACAATTTTGTAAAAGAAGAGAACTGAGGGAAGACTAGTATTAACAGTAAAAGATAACATAAAGCTATGCTAATTAAGAGAGCTTGGTACTAGTACATGAATAAACAAATCAATGGAAAAAGTCCAAGAATAAATTAAAATTTATGTAGAACTTCAGTATATAATAAGAGTGGCCTTTTACATCACTGAAGAACAATTTCAAGAAGATCTGGGGACAGCAGGGCAGCTATATAATGCTGAGCCCTACCAGATACCTTAAATTCTAGCTGGATCACAGACTTACACATTTTAAAAAATCACAGAAATATTAGAAAAAGACATGAAGTAATTATTATGATCCTAGAGTGAAAAGGGCACCTACGGGATACAGAAAACCCTGAAGTCCCAATAGACTGTCATATCTGACCACTAAAAATTAGCTATTTCTTCTTGCTAAATGTGTATATGTGCGCATGCACACTTCTGTGTAACACAAACAAGGGGGAAAATTTACCATATATAGCACATACAAAAGAGACAATTTCTTCATTATATAAAATTATTAATCAATAAGAAAAAGAATAAACAGAAAATTGGGCAAAGAATCAGAACAGTTCACCAAAAATAAATATAAAAGGCTTAAAAACATATGGAAAGCTATTCCTTTGTTCTCAAATAAGTGTCAATATAAAGGAATCATTTGTCATATAAGAGGTAAGCAAAGATCCAAAAATTTGACAGTACAAAATACTGGTTGTGTTTCCAGTAACTTGTTATAAGAATACTCATACACATGCACAGCCATATGAAGAGGGGTAATTACTGTTAATAAATAACAAACACTAGAAAAATCTAAATGTTCATCACAGGGGACTACTTAAAGAAAAAAGGTCTTTATCCATACAATTAACTATACTATGAAATACTTAAAAATAATGAGATAAAAAAATGAGATAGAGCTACATGTACCAATAATATATTTGGAAATTATTTCCTACGTGAAATATTTTTCTAAAAAAAAAAAAAGGAAAGAAAGGGTAGAATAGTGACTAAAGTACATGCCGATAGTTTTGTGGACACTTATATGACAAACTTAAATAGTGGAAAGGGGGCCTAGGAACTCAAGAGAGAAAAACAAAGACTATCCTTTTATAACCTTTTATGCTATTTAATTTTCTTTTACTATATAAACCTATTACTTTAAAAACAAACTTAATATTAAAAAACAAAAAACAAAGTACTCAACCTAAAAGAAAAGATAAAAAAGGAAAAGGAAAAAAACCCCTCTATTAGTAATGTGGAAAATCAAATACAGACTTTTGTCAAGACAAAAATATTTACCATAAATTCCTGGAGGATTTCATATTCTGCTACTTTTTTCTCAAGCATTTTAAAACAATCCTTGATGACTGATTGCTCATGAAAATTGAATAGTAATGGTCGAACCTGAGCCAACTGAGCTAGCTCCCTTTCAGAAACAATTTGTATACCTAAGAAAAAGAAAAATTCACATTTTTAAGTTACTCATATGTATGTGAAGGGAGATTTTATTTTGTCGTGTTTTCTCTTAAGTGAAGGCACAGCCACTTAAGGATTAATGGAAATTTATTTTTCCAGAAGTGAAGAGTCTATTACTTTGAAAGAAAGAATCCTTGTTTTAGAAAAATCATGATTATATACCTTGAAATTACACAAAACCCACTATTCCTAGAAAAAACTGTTAAGTGCTATAAATATAAAAGATGCTATAGACTGAAAAGTATTCTGCTTCATAGTGTGAATTAAGTATATGTACTGACAATTATGCCAATGCAAGCATATATAAACAAGATTGGATGGGAAAAAGTGAGAACTTTTGCCCTCCCTCAGACCAAGTATTTGAAAGCCCCTGGAGCCTAAGATGAGAGGATGTGGACAGTCTAACACACCTCTTACTCTAAAACAGATCAAACACACATATGCACATACAGACACACACACAACACACGTACACATACCCGCCAAGGATAGAGAAGCTCTATATAATTAATAAGACTAAAAATATATATATAATATGCAATATAATTATATATAATAAATATTTTGATATACATTATATAGTTACACATGTATAACCAATAATAATAGAAGAGAATACATGCTATTTAATAGTGCACATGGAGGTTTTTTATTTTAATGATGATTTTTTTAGGCCATGTTGACAGTCTAGATTCCAAATATCTGAAATTTTACAGATCATGTCCACTGACCAAAATGCAATAAATCTAGAAGTCACTATTAAAAGAATATTTTTTTAAATTTCAGAATTTTGAGGGCACCTGGGTGGCTCAGATGGTTAAGCAACTGCCTTTGGCTCAGGTCATGATCCCAGGGTCCTGGGATCAAGTCCTGCGTTGGGCTCCCTGCTCCTTGGGAGCCTGTTTCTCCCTCTGCCTCTCTCTTTCTCTCTCTCTCTCTCTGTCTTTCATGAATAAATAAATAAAATCTTTAAAAATAAATAAATAAAATAAATTTCAGAATTTTGAGGTAATGTGCTCAAGTGAAGCCAGTTCTCAAAATCTCTTTCCAAAGCCGACTAATATGAACAAAAATCAAGTTAATATTAGCAAAAAATATATACAAGAAGCAATTCCACAAAAGAATGGGCATAAAAAAGATAAAAGCTTCTAAAAATATGCACAGTGCTGTAAAACTCTTCTTGTCTTGGAACCCTATTTAACCAAAAGCTCTCTATAGGGATGGGAGTAAGGGACTGTTGGGTTGGGAAAGACAGTCACAGAAATCCTAAAATTTCTCACAAATATCTCTAACCTTTGTATGAGAGGAAGTCTAGAAAGTCCAGAGGGGGACATAAAATTCCACGAGAGTAGAAGCCATTTTGATCATCTTTGATGCCGAACAGAAAAATCCTTAGAGCTCTCCCCGTGTGTTCCAGCACTGCTGGAACAGAAGCTGAGAGCAGGGAAGGAGAAGAGGAATAAAAAGGTAGAATGACGGTAATGGACACTGTCATTGCTTCCCCAACACTGATTCTACCCTGATAGTTAGAGCCATATGTGATCATTCCACAATAATTCCCTTGCCAGTGAATAATTCAGCAATATGTAGGTGATTTGAGCCAATGGGAAGTAAGGAGAAGTTTATTCGGGGCTTATGGGCAAAAGAAGCAAGCCTTTCTCCAATCTCCATCCACTCTCCAGACATAAGTCCAGAGTATAATTATGGCCCTGACTATTACAAGCAGCCCCGCTGTGACATAAAAGGAATGAACTGAATACAGCAAATATGAAAAAAGAAAACATAGAAAACCTATGGTGTTAACGACATCACTGAGCAATGTGATCATACTGAACTTGGAATACTGCCTACCTTTGTGCTTCCATTATGGGAGAAAATATATTTCTTTGTTAACATCATTTTCAGTTTGGTTTCTTTTTATTGCAGCCTAGCCCAAGAATTCCAATCAAGGTGAATAAGTCAGGCCTCAGCTACAGATCATGGCAATCATCACAGGAAGGGATTTTTGCAGAAAGGCAGTTTACAGGAAGGGATTTTATCTAGCTGTTTGGTGCTGACATCATTGGACAGGTTAGAAGAGGAGATGCTTCCCCATATCATGGTCCAAAAATAACACCACAAAATGGTCTGCCACAAGAGGAGCTAGCTCTGCCATAATGAGGAATCTGAGGGAGCTGGACACCACTGCTGTAATCACTAGCTCCTGGATGAGACTACTTTAGCAACCATAGAGGAATTAGAAAGTCACCACTGCAACTGCTGGCTCATAATGTACCACTTCAGTTATAATGAGACACTAGGGATGCCATGCCTGTTATGGTGTGTATCAGCAACACGGATGCTTCTCTTCACATTTCAGTCTTGGCTAAGTGCATATGATTGGCCAAACCCATACTAACTACCAGGATTTCTGGGAAATGTAATTTTCAGTTTTCTTGCCTGGACCCTACAGAAAGACACGCTAGGAGGAGAATGTGATTAATGTTGAGTAAACTAGTCTTCAACATCTGCAACACAACTCATTCACACCCATTGAGTTTTCTGCTCTTTTCCCCCAACCCTTCTAAACACTTGTCATTATCCTCTCAGGCAAAATCTAGCCCTCAAAGTGTAGTTTATAATAGAAGATAACTAATCAAACCAAATCAAATAGAATGGGAATCAACAGAATTCATTCATGACGGGGCGCCTGGGTGGCTCAGTCGGTTAAGCGTCTGCCTTCGGCTCAGGTCATGATCCCAGGGTCCTGGGATCGAGTCCCACATCCAGCTCCTTGCTCAGCAGGGAGTCTGCTTCTCCCTCTGCCTGCCACTCCCCCTGCTTGTGTGCACTCTCTCTCTCTGTGTGTCAAATAAATATATAAAATCTTTAAAAAAAAAAAAAGCATTCATGCTCAAACAGCAAAATCAAAGAGATGGAGAACTATACATGTTAGTGAACAAGCTGGAAATAAAACACAAGATGAAGAAAAAAATGAGTAATACAATATGGTATGCAAATAATTTCAATCCATTCTGAATGGATTACCTAAATTATAGATCTGTCATCTGTAGGAAGAAGTAATAAGAGTATAAATTATTTTATTTTATTATTTTTTTGTAGGTTCCACACCCAGATGGAGCCCAGTATAGGGCTAGAACTCAGGATCCTGAGATCAAGACCTGAGCTGAGATCAAGAGCCAGATGTTTAACCGATGAGCTACTCAGGCAACCCTTAAACAAATAATTTTTTTTTTTTAAAGTAGGTTCCACATCCAGCATGGAGCCCAACACAGAGCTTGAACTCAGGACCCTGTGATCAAGACCTGAGCTGAGATCAAGAGTCAGATGCTTAACTGACTGAGCCACCGAGGCACCTTCAGAATGTAAATTATTTTAAATGAGTTTAAAAGTAAGATTAAAAAAACAGAATGACCGCTTACATGAGGTTCCTAGAGTAGTCAAATCTGTAGATACAGAAAGTAGAATAGTGGTTGTCAGGTGCTGGGAGGAGGGAGAATGGGGAGTTAGTATTTAATGGGTACAGAGTTTCAGGTGAGGAAGAGGAAAAAGTTCTGGAGATGGAGTGTGGTGTTGGTTGCACGACAATAAAAATGTACTTAATACCACTGAACTGTACACTGAAAAATGGTGAAGACTGTAAATTTTATTGTATATTTTACCACAATTTTTTAAAATGTCACTAACCGAGATTCTTTGCATCACTGCAGTCTGTTATCCAGAGATCAGCTGCTATTATAAGATTAGATTCTCCTCACACTCATGAGAAAATTGTCAACAGCTATCAGAGCCACACATTTTCTTGCTTACAACCTCTCTCTTAATAAAGCAAGGACAAAGTTTCCCAAAAGATTCCAACAAACCTTTACTTGAATTTCAGGCAAGTTGGGTATCTGAACCATAACTGACAAAAGGGATAGGCTTATCCTCAGACCAATCAGGGTCACACCTTGAGTAGAGAGCAATTTCCCAACTTGCCTTGCTGTAACTCGGTGGAAATGAGACAACAGGAATGCTGAAGTATCAGCCACAGTGGTCACTACTGCCACTACACAACATCTGCAGCAACCTTGACTCAAGTGCACAGACTAGGGTGTAAAATCTGTGTGCAAAATTCAAGTCATTCCTCCAGCCCCTCCCCAGCTGTCCCCTCCCAGTGCTAGCAACACTCCCCTACATCTCAGTTCTGATGCCTCCCCATGTCTTACCCTACAGTAGTCAGGAAGGTCACATTTTTGGGGACAGGGGAGTAGATGGAGAAGGCATCAGAAAAGAGGCCACATTTACATTTCTATCAATATCATCTAGGAAGTGCCTTGAAAATAGCGGTTCCTGGCTCCAAGCCAAGAAATGCTGAATCAGAACCTTAAATAAAAATTAAATAAAAAAAAAAAAACAGAATGAGGTGAAAAATAAGTTTATAGACCTAAGAAAATAAAGGTCAAAAGTACATGATTATAGAATTAATAATTAAATCAAAAGCTACAAGAAACAAAGTAGACAGCTGAAAATGAGCTTATTCATAGGACAAAGACATGTGTACATAAATTAATTAAGAGAAGAAAAGACAAAAAACAAAACAAAAGATAGTGCATGTAAGGGCCTCATTAGAAGTTCAGAAGAAAAACTTAAGATAGGGTGAGGAACTCAAGAAATCTTCCCCTCAGGGGAGTAAGTCGGAGGGGGAGCCGAACCATGAGAGACGATGGGCTCTGAAAAACAAACTGAGGGTTCTAGAGGGGAGGGGGGTGGGGGGATGGGTTAGCCTGGTGATGGGTATTCAAGAGGGCACATTCTGCATGGAGCACTGGGTGTTATGCACAAACAATGAATCATGGAACCCTACATCAAAAACTAATGATGTAATGTATGGTGATTAACATAACAATAAAAAATTAAAAAAAAAAAAAGAAATCTTCCCCTCGTGGTACAAGCTTGGAGAGGAAAGCAGCAGCTTCCAGGTAGGAAAGGTACAATGCCTCATTCTGTTCCCTTTTCTCTATCTCCCCTAAGGATCAAAAGCGTAAGAAGTTGGGAAAGGGGCAGCAAAACCTATCATCCACAATGTATAGGTTAAGACACAATAACATTGGGAATTAGGAGGGGAGAAAAGCATCCTCTGCTCAGCCCATATCCTCTACCCCTAAAGAAAGGACAGGTAATTAAGAAGGCACCATCCCTAAGAACCAGGGACTCTGCACCTGCCTGCAACTGATGCTGAACAAGGACAACAGAGAATGAACTCCCACACCCAATTAGGTGAGCAAGTAACATAGTTACAAATAAGAGCACTCTATTGCTGGGGAATAAACAAGGTCATGGACGGGAACCTTCTCTGAGGTGCAGGTGTATTGGGGACATTTAAAACAAAGGGTAGACATTGAAATAAACCCTCTGGCATTTTCCATTCTAAGCACAAGGTAACAATACAGGAATTTGAAGATGGTGATATACTAAGAGTAAGCACAGCAACATCAAAACCCAAACCCTGCTCAAGTCCTGACTAAATTGACTCAACTCATCAAACTGAAGGCCTACAAAAGGAAGAGGTATGTCTATTCCTGTTTACCTCAGTCTCTAGAACACAAGACATCCAGATTTCAACAAAGAAATTATATGCACACAAAGAAGCAAGTAAAAGAAAAAAAAAAAAGGTCAAGAGATAAAGCAATCAAAAGAACCAGAAAGAGATATAACATAAATGTTAAAACTATCAGATAATTAATTTTAAATAACTAAGATCAAAGCTAAAGGCTTCAGTGGAAAAGTGGACAACACACATAAACAAATGGGGAATTTCATCAGAGATGTGGAAACCACAAAAAATCAAACAGAAACCCTAAAAATGAAAAATACTATAATAGAAATAAAGAATGCTATCAATAGGCTTATCTATAGGATTGATACAGACAAGAAAAGAATCAACAAACTTAAAAATAGGTCAATAGGCATTATTCAAACTGAAAGACAAAAAAGAGTCAGGGAAGGCACAGAAAAGACCATCCAAGAGCTACAGCCCAATATCACACAGACCAATATTCCTACAACTGGATTCCCAAAATAGAACCAAGAGAAGGTGAGGATGGGGCAGGGGGTGGAATTGGGCAGAAGAAATATTTGAAATGACAATGGTTGGGAATTTTCCAAAATGAATGAAAGACACCAAGCATCAGATACAAAAGCTCATCATAAACAATACAAGTCAGAAGACAACCCAGAATCCTATAACCAACAAAAATGTCTTTCAGAAAAAATGAAGGAGAAATAAACACTTTTACAGATAAATACTGAGAGTTCATTAGAAGCACACTTACACCATAAGAAATGTTCAAGAAAGATCTTTAGGCAGGATGAATGTATTATAGAACAGGAAACTGGATCTACACAAAGAAATGAAAAGTTCTAAAGATTCCATAAATGTAACTAAATAGAAAATTCATCTTTTTCCTTAATTTTCACTTCTCTGGAGTGTAACTGGCTATCTAAAACAAAAGCAGTAAATATGTATTTCATGATTATTGTTATGTAAAATTAAAACAGTTGCACAAAAAATGAATGGGAGAAATTAGAGAGACACTATTGAAAGGTCCTTGTACCACCTGTGAAGTGATAAAATGTTATTTGAAGATAGAAAAAAGACTGTGAGAAATTAAAGATGTATATTATAAATCCTAGGGTGACCAAGAGAACATTTTTAAAAGAGGTATAACTAATAAGCCAATTTGGAAAATAAAATGTAATTACAAAATAATCCAAAAGAACGCAAAAAAAATAGGAAAAAAGATAAAGAATAGAAGAATAAATAGAAAACAATTAGCATGATGGTAGAGTTAAATGATGGTAGATATAAATGCAAACAGTCTATATATACCCCAGTTAAAAAACAGAAATTGTGAGATTGGGTGAAAAAGCAAGACCCAACCATACAATGCCCACAAGAAACCACTTTAAATACAAAAGTGTAGGCAAGTTAAAAGTAAAGGGATGGAAAAATAAATACAATGGGAGCACTGATCAAAAGAAGCTGGAGTGGTTATACTGATAGCAGAAAATGTATCAACAACAAAGTAGACTTCAGACCAAGAACATTACCACGTTTAAAAAGGTCATTACTGGGGAGTAGAGGGATGAATAAGGGGAACGAAGAGAATTTTTAGAGCAGTAAAACTATTCTGTTTGACACTATAATGGTGGATACATGTCATTACACATTTGTCCCAACCCACAAAATTTACAACACCAACAGTGAATCTAATGTAAATTATGGATTTGGGGTGATAATATGTCAATGCAGATTCATCAACTGTCACAAATATACCACTCTGGTGGGGAAGACTGATAGTGGAGGAGGCTACACATATGTGAAGGCAGTGAGGATATGGGAAATCTCTGTACCTTCTGCTCAATTTTGCTACAAACTTAAAACTGCTCTAAAAACTAAACCTATTTTTTAAAAAGATAATTACTAATGATAAAAGGGTCAAAAATCACAGAGAAGACATAACAATGCCAAATGTGTACGCACCTAAAAGAATTTCAAAATACATGAAGAACTGATAGTGCTAAAATTAGAAAGAAAATTCACTCACAGATCAATGGAACAAGTACACAGAAATTCAGTAAGGACAGAAAAGAACTGAACAACTTGATTTAATTGACCTTTATAAAACATTCTGTCCAACATTATAAAAATTCTTCTCAAGTGCACATGGAACCTTCACCAGATAGACCATATTCTAGGTCAAAAATCAAATCTTAACAAATTAAAAAGAATTAATAGAAATTATGCCCTTGAACCATGAGATTGAACTAAAAATCAATGACATATCTGGAAAACCTTCAAATATTAAGAAAGTTCAAAGCAGAGTTGCAAGCGAGCAAGCAGAAGGCAGTTCGGCTGCGAGAGCGGAGGGAGCAATGCCTAAATCAAAGGAACTTGTTTCTTCAAGCTCTTCTGGCAGCGATTCTCACAGTGAGGTTGACAAAAAGTTAAAAAGGAAAAAGCAAGTTGCTCCAGAAAAACCTGTGAAGAAGCCAAAGACTGGTGACACTTCAAGAGCCCGGTCATCCTCTGAGCAGAGCAGCGATGAGAACATGTCCCAGATCAGGAAAATGAGGTACGTCAGTGTTCACGACTTTAAAGGGAAAGTCCTAACTGATATTAGAGAATATCGGATGGGTCCAGAAGGTGAAAGGAAACCTGGAATAAAAGGTATTTCTTTAAATCCTGAGCAATGGAGCCAGCTGAAGGAACAGATTTCGGACACTGATGGATGACACAGTAAGAAAACTGGAAAATCAGAGCTATATGAAACTTGTACTATCCTAGTTGTTTTAATCTGTCTTTTTAATTTGGCTTTTGTTTTCTAAATGTTGTTTTCCAAGCTACTGTATATTTGGGTTGCAGAACAATTTGTAAGATGTATATTTTTTTATGTGCATTATGAAAAGTGTTCTGAGTGAAGCTAATTGTCAACTTTATTAAGGAGGATTGCTTTGTGCCCACCACCTAGTGTAAAATAAAATCAAGTAATACAAAAAAAAAAAAAAGAAAGTTCAAAGCATATTTCTACATAACCCATGGATCAAAGAAGTCACAAGAGAAATTAGAGAATACTTAAAAAAAAAAAAACAGACTTTAGAATAGATTTATGTTTACCAAAAAAAAAAAAATAGTAGGAAGTACAGAGGGTTCCCATATATCCCCTGCTATAGTTTCCCCTATTATTAACATTTTATATTGGGATAGTACACTTGTTAGAATTAACAAATCAATATTAATACATTATTGTTAACTGAAGTTCATAGTTCATTCAGATTTCCTTAGGTTTTCCTTAATATCCTTTTACTGTTCCAGGATCCCATCGAGGAGTCCTTATTACCTTTACGTTCTCATGTTTCCTTAGGCTCCTCTTGGCTCTGATGCTTTCTCAGACTTTTCCTGTGTTTGATGACCTTGGTGGTTTGAGGAGTAATAATCAGATATACTCTAGGATGCCCCTCTATTGGAATCTGTTTGATGTTTTTCTCATGATTAGCCTAGGGTTATCAGTTTTTTGGAAGATCACGGAGGTAAAGTGCCATATTCATCACAAAATATCAAGGGTACCTACTATCAACATGACTGATTATTACTGATGTTGATCTTAATCACCTGCTGTAGCTGTGTATCATGTTTCTCTACTACAAAGTTACTCTTTTTATCCCCCTTTCCACACTGTACTCTTTAGAAAAAAAATCACTATGTACAACCCACACTTAAGGGGTGGGGAGTTTGGCTCCATCTACTTTAGGGTGGAATATCAACACAATTTATTTGGAATTCTTCTTCATGGGAGGTTTGTTTCTTCTCCCCACTTATTTACATTTTCAATTATTTGTTTGTACTAGTATGGACTCGCAGATAGTTATTTTATACTTTGAGTTATAATCCAATTCTACAGTGTATTGGTGCTCAAATTTTTCCAGCTGTCACCAGCGGGAATGAAAAAGCATTCTGAATTGAATGTAAATAAAAGCACATCAAAATTTTAGGGATATTGCTAAAGCAGTATTCACAGGGAGATCTGTTATATTAAATGATTATATGAGATCAGAAGAAAGAACTTATATCAATGAAGAAATCAACCAAATCAATAGGAAAAATATTAAAAACACTAGTGAAACTAAAAGCTAGTTCATGGAAAAGATCAATAAAAAGACAAATACCATATGGTTTCACTCATATGTGAATTTAAGAAACAAAACAAAGAAGAAAAAAGACAAAATAACAGACTGTTGAATAGAAAGCACAAACTGGTGGTTGCCAGAGGGTGGATGGTGAAATAGATAAAGGTGCTTAAGAAGGACAAACGTCCAGTTACAAAATAAGTAAGTTTTGGAGAGAAAAAGTAAGCATAAGGCATATAATACAATAAGTTGGTAATAACGTTGTATGGAGACAGATAGTGACTACACTTATTGTTGTGAGCACTGAGTAATATATAGAACTGTTGAATCACTATATTGTACACCTGGAACTAATATAACATTGTATGTTAAGTATACTTCAGTTAAAAATAATAAAAATAAATAAAATTGCATTGAATTTAAAAAATTAATAAATTTCTAACCAAACTGATCAAAAAATAAAAGAGAAAAAACACCTTTTCCAAATCAAGAATAAAAGAGAGGGCATCAATTCAGATACTACAGACATTACAAAGTTAGTAAGAGAACATTATGAACAATTCTAATTCCATAAATTAGACAACTTATATGAATGAGACAAACTGCCAAAGCTCCGTAAAGTGAGAGATGATCTAATAGTCCTTTATCAATTAAAAACATTGAAGATTGCTATAGGCTGAGTTGTGTCCCCTCCTAGAATTTTATGTTGAAGTTCTAACCTCTAATAATTCAAAATATGACTGTATTTGGAGACAGGATATTTAAAGAGATAATTAAATTAATGAGATTATTTGGGTACACCCCAGCCCAATATGACTAGTGTCCTTATGAAAAAAGAAAATGGGACCCAGATACCACACAGGGAGAAGATGGTCATCTGCAAGCCAAGAAGAGAAGCCTTAGAAGAAATCAAAACTGCCAACACCTGCCAAATTTCTGTTGTGTAAGGCAATCAGTCACTAGTTTGACTAGCCAGTCACTTTGTTATGAAAGCCCTAAAAAATTAATACAAATATGTATTTTAAAATTTTACAAACACATTCCAAGACCAGATGGTTTCACTGAATTCTATCAAACATTTAAGAGAGCAATAATAACAATTATGTATAAACTCTTCCAGAATATAAAATAGGAGGGAACACTTCCAAACCAATCTTATGAGGGCAGCTTTACCCTGATATTCAAACCAGAAAAAAGCATCACAAAAAAGAAAACCACAGATCAATATCTATCATGAACATAAATGTAAAAATCCTCAGTAAAATACTAGCAAATCAAATTAAACAACATATAAAAAGGATAATACACGAAGTTGGGCTTATCCCAGGAATACAAACCAGGTTGAACATTTGAAAATCAACCGCATCAACAGACCATAACTCACCATATCAACAGACAAGAGAAGAAAAACTATGTAATCATATCTGTAGATACAGAAAAAGCATTGGAAAAAAAATTCAACATGCATTCATAATGAAAACTTTCAGGAAACTAAAACTAGAAAGAATGTCCTTAATATGATAAAAGACATCCACAAAAATCCTACAACTAACATTATACTCAATGATGAAAAACAGAATGTTTTTCCCCTAAAATGGAGACTACTCTCTCTATTCTTATTTAGCATTGTACCAAAGGTCCCAGCTAGTACAGTAAGAAAAAGAAATGAAAAGCATATACATTAGAAAAGTTGAAAAATAAAACAGTGTCTATTCACAGATAACATGAGAGTCTTCAAAGGCAAATTCCAAAAAAGAATATACAAAAGCACCCCTAGAATTAAAAGTGAATTTAATAAAGTAAAAGGATACAAGGGCAATATAAAAAAATGAACCATATTTCTACATACCAGCAATGAATAAAGTTAAGGTATTTATTTTTTTTAAGATTTTATTAATTTATTTGAGAGAAAAAGTGAGAGAGAGCGAGAAAGCACAGAAGGAGAGGGAGAAGCAGACTCCCCATTGAGCAGAGAGCCAGACTCAGGGCCTGATTCCAGTACCCTAAGATCATGACCTGAGCCAAAGGCAGCCACTTAACAGACTGAGCCACCCAGGCACCCCAAAGTATTTTTTAAAGTCCCCTTTGTAATAGCACCAAAACACAGAAGCTACTTAGATAAAAACCTAACAAAATATGTACAAGATCTGTATGTTTAAAACTATGAAACACTAATTACTGATGAAAGAAATCAAAGCAGACCTAAACAGAGTGAGAAATGCTTCCATCAGGGAACAGAACAATGATTCCATTGAATTAGAAGTTGAGAATGCCACCAGGTCATTTTAGGTTCCTCATGCTGACTGAATTGACAGGCAAAGATGGGTTACTATATTGCTTGATACAACTAATTATTTTTTTTCTTTTATTATGTTATGTTAATCACCATACATTACATCATTAGTTTTTGATGTGGTGTGCCATGATTCATTACTTGCGTAAAACACCCAGTGCTCCATTCAGTATGTGCCCTCTTTAATACCCATCACTAGACTAACCCATCCCCCCACCTCCATCCCCTCTAGAACCCTCGGTTTGTTTCTCAGAGTCCACAGTCCCTCATGGTTCATCTCCACCTCCAATTTCCTCCCCTTCATTTTTCGCTTCCTACCATCTTCTTTTTTTTACACATAATGTATTATTTGTTTCAGAGGTACAGGTCTGTGATTCAACAGTCTTACACAATGCACAGCGCTCATCATAGCACATAACCTCCCCAGTGTCTATCACCCAGCCACCCAATCCCTCCCACCTCCCATCACTCCAGCAACCCTCAGTTTGTTTCCTGAGATTAAGAATTCCTCATATCAGTGAGGTTATATGATACATGTCTTTCTCTGATTGACTTACTTCGCTCAGCATTATACCCTCCATTTCCATCCACGTTGTTGCAAATGGCAAGATTTCAGTCCTTTTGATGGCTGCATAATATTCCATTGTATGTATATACCACATCTTCTGTATCCATTCATCTGTCGATGGACATCTTAGCACTTCCCATAGTTTGACTATTGCGGACATTGCTGCTATAAACATCGGGCTGCACGTACCTCTTTGGATCACTACATTTGTATCTTTGGGGTAAATACCCAGTAGTAAATTACTGCATGGTAGGGTAGCTCTATTTTCAACTTTTTGAGGAACCTCCATACTGTTTTCCAGAGTGGTTGCACCAGCTTGCATTCCCACCAACAGTGTAGGAGGGTTCCCCTCTCTCCGCATCCCTGGCAACATCTGTCGTTTCCTGACTTGTTAATTTTAGCCGTTCGGACTGGTGTGAGGTGGTATCTCATTGAGGTTTTGATTTGGATTTCCTTGATGCCGAGCGATGTTGAGCACTTTTTCATGTCTGTTGGCCATTTGGATGTCTTCTTTGGAAAAATGTCTGTTCGTGTCCTCTGCCCATTTCTTGATTGCATTATTTGTTCTTTGGGTGTTGAGTTTGATGAGTTCTTTATAGATTTTGGATACTAGCCCTTTATCTGATATGTCATTTGCAAATATTTTCTCCCATTCTGTCAGATGTCTTTTGGTTTCGTTGACTGTTTCCTTTGCTGTGCAAAAGCTTTTTATCTTGATGAGGTCCCAATAGTTCATTTTTGACCTTGCTTCCCTTGCTTTTGGTGATGTTTCTAGGAAGAAGGTGCTGCGGCTGAAGTCAAAGAGGTTACTGCCTGTGTTCTCCGTTAGGATTTTGATGGACTCCTGTCTCACATTTAGGTCTTTCAACCATTTGGAATCTGTTTTTGTGTGTGGTGTAAGGAAACGGTCCAGTTTCATTCTTCTCCATGTGGCTGTCCAATTTTCCTAACACCATTTGTTGAAGAGACTGTCATATTTTCATTAGACATTCATTCCTGCTTTGTCGAAGATTAGTTGACCAGAGAGTTGAGGATCCATTTCTGGGGTTTCTATTCTGTTCCATTGATCTATGTGTCTGTTTTTGGGCCACTACCATACTGTCTTGATGATTACAGCTTTGTAACAGAGCTTGAAGTCCAGAATTGTGATGCCGCCAGCTTTGCTTTTCTTTTTCAACACTCCTCTGGCTATTCAGGGACTTTACTGGTTCCATACAAATTTTAGGATTCCTTGTTCCATTTCTTTGAAAGAAGTGGATGGTATTTTGATAGGGATTGCATTAAATGTGTAGATTGCTCTAGGCAGCATTGATATCTTCACAATATTTGTTCTTCCAATCCATGAGCATGGAACATTTTCCCATTTCTTTGTTGTCTTCCTCAATTTCTTTCATGAGTATTTTATAGTTTTCTGAGTACAGATTCTTTGTCTCTTTGGTTAGATTTATTCCTAGGTATCTTATGGTTTTGGGTGCAATTGTAAATGGGATCGACTCCTTAATTTCCCTTTCTTCTGTCTTGTTGTTGGTGTATACGAATGCCACTGATTTCTGTGCACTGATTTTTATATCCTGCCACTTTACTGAAGTCCTGTATGAGTTCTGGCAGTTTTGGGGTGGAGTCTTTTGGGTTTTCCACATAAAGTATCATATCATCTGCAAAGAGTGAGAGCTTGACTTCTCTGCCGATTCGGATGCCTTTTATTTCTTTTTGTTGTCTGACTGCTGTGGCTAGGACTTCTAGTACTATGTTGAATAGCAGTGGTGATAGTGGACATCCCTGCCGCGTTCCTGACCTTAGGGGGAAAGCTCTTAGCTTTTCCCCATTGAGAATGATATTCGCTGCGGGTTTTTCATACATGGCTTTTATGATATTGAGGTATGTACCCTCTATCCCTAAACTCTGAAGAGTTTTGGTCAAGAAAGGATGCTGTACTTTGTCAAATGCTTTTTCTGCATCTATTGAGAGGATCATATGGTTCTTGTTCTTTCTTGTATTAATGTATTGTATCACACTGATTGATTTGCAGATGTTGAACCAACCTTGTAGCCCAGGAATAAGTCCCACTTGGTCGTGGTGAATAATCCTTTTAATGTACTATTGGATCCTATTGGCTAGTATTTTGGTGAGAATTTTTGAATCCATGTTCATCAAAGATATTGGTCTGTAATTCTCCTTTTTGGTGGGGTCTTTGTCTGGTTTTGGGATCAAGGTAATGGTGGCCTCATAAAATGAGTTTGGAAGTTTTCCTTCCATTTCTATTTTTTGGAATAGTTTCAGAAGAATAGGTATTAATTCTTCTTGAAATGTTTGGTAGAATTCCCCTGGGAAGCCATCTGGCCGTGGTCTCCTGTTTGTTGGGAGATTTTTGATGACTGCTTCAATTTCTTTAGTGGTTATAGGTCTGTTCAGGTTTCCTATTTCTTCCTGGTTCAGTTTTGGTAGATGATACATCTCTAGGAATGCACCCATTTCTTCCAGGTTATCTAATTTGCTGGCATAGAGGGGCTCATAATATGTTCTTATAATTGTTTGTATTTCTTGGGTGTTGGTTGTGATCTCTCCTCTTTCATTCATGATTTTGTTGATTTGGGTGATTTCTCTTTTCTTTTTGATAAGTCTGGCCAGGGGTTTACCCATCTTGTTAATTCTTTCAAAGAACCAGCTCCTAGTTTCGTTGATGTGTTCTACTGTTCTTTTGGTTTCTATTGCATTGATTTCTGCTCTGATCATTATTATTTCTCTTTTCCTGCTGGGTTTAGGCTTTATTTGCTGTTCTTTCTCCAGCTCCTTTAGGTGTAGGGTTAGGTTGTGTATTTGAGACCTTTCTTGTTTCTTGAGAAAGGCTTGTATTGCTCTATACTTTCCTCTAGGGCTGCCATGGCTGCATCCCAAAATTTTGAACAATTGTTTTTATTTTCACTGGTTTCCATGAATTTTTTAAATTCGTCTTTAATTTCCTGGTTGACCCATTCATTCTTTAGTAGGATGCTCTTTAGCCTCCATGTATTTGAGTTCTTTCCGAAGTTCCTCTTGTGATTGAGTTCTAGTTTCAAAGCATTGTGGTCTGAAAATATGCAGGGAATGATCCCAATCTTTTGGTACCTGTTGAGACCTGATTTGTGACCTAGGATGTGATCTTTCTGGAGAATGTTCCATAGGCACTAAAGAAGAATGTGTATTCTGCTGCTTTGGGTTGGAATGTTCTGAATATATCGTTGAAGTCCATTTGTTCCAGTGTGTCATTTAAAGTCTTTATTTCCTTGCTGATCTTTTGCTTAGATGATCTGTCCATTTCAGTCAGGGGGGTGTTAAAGTCCCCTGCTATTATTGTATTGTTGTCGATGTGTTTCTTTGCTTTTGTTATTAATTGCCTTATATAATTGGCTGCTCCCATGTTCGGGGCATAGATATTTACAATTGTTAGATTTTCTTGTTGGATAGACCCTTTAAGTAGGATATAGTGTCCTTCTTCATCTCTTATTATAGTCTTTGGTTTAAAATCTAGTTTGTCTGATATAAGGATTGCCACCCCAGCTTTCTTTTGGTGTCCATTAGCATGGTAAATGGTTTTCCACCCCCTCACTTTCAATCTGGAGGTGTCTTTGGGTCTCAAATGAGTCTCTTGCACACAGCATATCAATGAGTCTTGTTTTTTAATCCAATCTGATAGCCTGTGTCTTTTGATTGGGGCATTTAGCCCATTTACATTCAGGGTAACTATTGAAAGGTATTGCCTGTAAGGTGACTGTTACTGTATATTGTCTTTGGTCCTTTCTGGTCTATGTTACTTTTAGGCTCTCTCTTTGCTTAGAGGACCCCTTTCAATATTTTTTGTAGGTTTGGTGTTTGCAAATTCCTTTAGTTTTTGTTTGTCCTGGAAGCTTTTTATCTCTCCTTCTATTTTCAATGACAGCCTAGTTAGGTATAGTATTCTTGGCTGCATATTTTTCTCATTTAGTGCTCTGAAGATATCATGCCAGTCCTTTCTGGCCTGCCAGGTCTCTGTGGATAGGTCTGTTGCCAATCTAATATTTCTACCATTGTATGCTACATATCTCTTCTCCCAAGCTGCTTTCAGGATTTTCTCTTTGTCTCTGAGACTCGTAAGTTTTACTCTTAGATGTCGGGGTGTTGACCTATTTTTATTGATTTTGAGAAGGGTTCTCTGTGCCTCCTGGATTTTGATGCCTGTTTCCTTCCCCAAATTAGGGAAGTTCTCTGCTATAATTTGCTCCAATATACCTTCTGCCCCTCCCTCTCTTTCTTCTTCTTCTGGGATCCCAATTATTCTAATGTTGTTTCGTCTTATGGTATCACTTCTCTCTCGAATTCTGCCCTCGTGATTCAGTAGTTGTTTATCTCTCTTTCTCTCAGCTTCTTTATTTTCCATCATTTGGTCTTCTATATCACTAATTCTCTCTTCTGCCACATTTATCCTAGCAGTTAGAGCCTCCATTTTTGATTGCACCTCATTAATAGCCTTTTTGATTTTGACTTGGTTAGATTTTAGTTCTTTTATTTCTCCAGAAAGGGTTTCTCTAATATCTTCCATGCTTTTTTCAAGCCCAGCTTTAAAATCATCTTTAAAATCATCATCTGTATCTTTAAAATCATCATTCTGAACTCTAGTTCCGATATCTTACTAATGTCCGTATTGATTAGGTCCCTGGCAGTCAGTACTGCCTCTTGTTCTTTTTGTTGAGGTGATATTTTCTTTCTTGTCCTTTTGTCCAGAGGAGAATAGATGAATGAGAGAACAAAATGCCAACAGGGTAACAACGTCCCCAGAAAATATACACTAAATAAATCAGAAAAGACCTGAAACCGGGGGAACAGAAAGGGAAAGAAAGAAAATAGAGGGAAAAAAAGAAAAAGGAAAAGATAAAAACAAAAACAAAACAAAAAAACAGAATATGATCAAATATGATGCATGGATCAGTGCACACACTAGAATTTGGGTGTATTTTGGTGTGTTAAAAGAAAGTGCCTCCCAAAATTTTAAAGAAAGAAAAACATTTATGTACAAAAATAAGGGTAAATAAGATTAAGGGATGGAATATGACTGTACAAATGAGAACTATAAAAGATTTTATAAATGGAATTGATAAGATAAGAAATTGGTTGAAAAAAGAAAGAAGAGGAATTAAAAAAAAAGAGAGAATGTGATCAGGCAGGAGACTAGAACAAAGGCATACACTAGAGATTTAGGGTATATTTTGGTCTGTTAGAAGAAACTGTATCCCAAAATTTTAAAGAGAGAACAATTTATATATATACCAAAACTAAGGTTAACTACTATGAAGGGATAGAATATGACTCTAAAAATGAAAAATAAAAAAGATTTTTTCAAATGGGTTTGATAAGATGTTGGTTAAGAAAGGGAAAAAGAAAAATTAAAAAAAAAGAAAATTAAAAAAATTAAGTTTGAAAGCCTAAAGAATCAGGGGGAAAAAAGCCATGAATTCTATGTGCAGTATTCCCCTTGCGCTGGAGTTCTCCCATGCTCATTGATAGGTAACTTGGTCTTGGCTGGCTGTTCGTGCTGATCTTCTGGGGGAGGGGCCTGTTGCCATGGTTCCCAAACGTCTTGGCCGGAGGCAGAATTGCCCCGCCCTTGTCCGACCGGGCTAAGTAATCTGCTCTGGTTTGCTCTTGGGAGCTTTTGTTCCCTGCAAGCTTTTCGTGCCGCTTTGGAGGACGAGAGTGAAAATGGCAGCCTCCCAATCTCCGCCCCGGAGGAGCCAAGAACTCGGGGCCCCACTCCTCATGTGCCCCCAGAGAAAAGCAGTCAGTCACTCCCATCTCCCCGGTCTCTGGCCGCACTCTGTGTTCACCCAGACTGTGACTGAGCGTTTCTTTCTCTGGCACCTGACCCCGTGTGGAGTCTCCAAACCCAGCAGATCCCTATGGTGCGCTCCCGCGCCGCTCCTCCCGGGGGTGGGGGGAGGAAGAGGGTCTCCCTGGATCTTCCGCTTGTTGGGTCCCTGCTGGAGGAGCAGTGGCCCGACTGGGCTGCGGATCACAGTTTATGGCCACCCCGAGCTGAGAGCCCGCGCCTCGGCTCTGTCTCTGCAGCCGGCTTCCCTGCTCTGATACCTGGGAGCTCTGCAGCACTCAGGCACCCCCGGTCTTTCTGTGACCCCGAGGGTCCTGAGACCACACTGTCCCGCGAGGGTTCCAACCCCCGCTTAGCCAGTGGAGCAACGTCCCTCAGCGGAGCCGACTTCTGAAAGGTCCGATTTTGTGCTCCGCGGCTCTAGCACTTGCCAGAAGCGGCCGACGGAGGCCCCTCCCCCGCCGTCTATCCTCCCGAATATCGCCTCGGATTCACTTCTCCGCCCGTCCTACCTTCCAGTAAGTGGTCGCTTTTCTGTTCAGAGAGTTGCTGCTATTCTTTTCTTCGATCTCCTGTTGAGTTTGTAGGTGTTCAGAATGGTTTGATCCCTATCCCGCTGAAGTCCTGGGACCAGACGAAATCCAGGTCTCCTACTCCTCCGCCATCTTGCTCCTCCCCTCGATACAACTAATTCTAATTATCAAGGAGAAATTGGGTTTCTACTAAATAGTAGAGGTAAGAAGGAGAATGTCTAGAATGCAGGTGATCTTCTAGAGTGCCTTTACAGTGATTAAAGTCAATGGAAAACTATAACAATTAAATTTAGACTGACTGTTACTAGCTCAGACTTTTCTGGGATGAAGGTTTGTGTCACCCTATCAGACAAGGAACCACAACCAACTGAGGTGCTTGCTGAGGTCAAAGAGAATATGGAATGGGGTAGAAGAAGGCATCTACCAGATACAACCTTGCAACCAGTTGCACAAATGAGGATGTAATAGTTACAAGTAAATCTTTTTCAATATAAATATTTGATATATATATATATTTATATATACATATAGATATATAGATCATATACATTCAAATATATAATTTACCCAAATATTTTTGTTTTGTTTTACAGGATATTAAGGGGGAGTGTTAATTAGCTGAGGAAGAAAGACATCACTCAAAGACCAAAAAGGAAATTTTTATATCCTCTTTTGATGACAGGGTGAGAGTGTGTTTTCAGTTGCCCACAGGTTAACTGTATGATCATAGATGAAGAATAATGTTTTTATTTGGAGATTAGGTATGGCTTAAAGAGATGTGTATGGGTGCCAAGTTGACAAAACATGGACTGTGGTCATTTTGCAATATGTCAACATGGCTAGGCTAAACTACTTCTCCAGGAATTCTATTTCCCAAATGTTTCCAGTTAAGATGGTTGACAAGAGAGGTTCTTATGTGAGATTTTGGAAGGTAAACCTGAAGCAATAGCCATTTTCTAGTTCACACACAAAATAGCTGATCTCCTGACACACCTCATTCTTTACTTAGAAGGAAAAACTTAATATCATAAAACGCCAGTATTTCCCAAATGAATATAAATGTCATGCCACTCTAATCTGAATTTCAAAAGGGTTTACATGGGTATACATGTACCCCAGCAGCATTATCAACAATAGCCAAATTATGGAAAGATCCCAAATGTATATTGACTGATGAATGGATAAAGAAGATGTGGTGGGTATATATATATACACAATGGAATATTACTTGGCCATATTAAAAAGAATGAAATCTTGCATTTGCAATGAGGTGGATGGAGCTAGAGAGTATGATGCTAAGAGAAATAAGTCAGTGAGAGAAAGACAAATACCGTATGATTTCACTCACATGTGGAATTTAAGAAACAAAACAAAAGAACATGGGGGCAGAAAAGGAGAAGCAAACCAAGAAATAGACTCTTAACTATGTAAAACAAACTGAGGGTTACTGGAGGGGAGGTGGGTGCAGGGAATGGTTAAATAGGTGATGGGTATTAAGGAGAGGATTTCTTGTGATGAGCGCTGGGTGTTATATGTAATTGATGAATCACTAAATTCTACAACTGAAACTAATATTACACTGTATGTTAACTAACTAGAATTTAAATAAAAATTTGGGGAACGAAGAAGACCAAAAAACAAAAGGGTTTACATGGGAATGAACAAAATAATTTAAAACACCATATGTAGCAATAGCCCAAATAGCCTGTAAATTTTTTTGATTGAAGTATAATTGATATATAATATCCTATTAGTTTCAGGAGCATAGTGATTTGATATCTTTGTATATTATGAGATGATCCCCATAATAAGTCTATTTACCATCTGTCACCAAAGTTATTACAATATTATTGCTTACATTCCCCATATTTTATATTACATCCCCACAACTTATTACTAGAAGTCTGTACCTCTTAATCCCCTTTACATTTATTTTTTAGAAATTAAGGGGAAGATTTGCCTTTCTAGATATGACTTACAACTACTATAATCAAAACAAAATAATATATCCACAGGAACAAACAAGACAATAAGTGGAAAAGTTTGGAGAAAAGAAAAGGATACAAACATTTTGGGGAACTTAATATGTGATAAATGTATATTTAAATTTAATTGGGAAAAGTGGCTTAGTGAATAGTGCTGGTATAATTGTCCATTTTCTATAGTCTACCATACTTAGTAATTAACAGCAGACAGATTAGTGATCTAAGTAAAAATGAATGAATTAATTGATGAAGGAATGAATGGAAATTCTGGGAGAAATTTGAGTATTTGTACATTCTTCCAGTAAAGAACTTTCTAGAAACCCACAGTGGTTATGAAGTCTCTCTTCTTAGGTATGGGGCAGGAGAAGAATTTGTATTTTTCAGACACACAAGATGTTAGGATTTCCAAAATGTAAAGAGTTCCTACAAAATAATAAGAAAAAAATGGCAAAGAATACAAATATGCAAATGAAAGAGGCTAATAAACAATAAGATACTCGTTCTCATTAGCCATCAGGATAATGTGAATTACAGTAACAAGGAACTGCTATTTTTCATTCATCAGATTGGCAAAAGTTAGGAAAAGGCTTATCTAGTGATGATAAAAATATGGGAAACTCAACCCTTCAAAACAGCTAGAGCAAGAATAAATTGCTCTAACCTCTGGAAAGGAGTCTGATATTATCTATTAAAATACAAAATGAATATATACCTTGACTTACCAAGGGAATCCAACAACAAAGAAGCACTAGTACATACAAAATATGTATAAGAATACATGTTACAGATTAGTAAAGGTAAAAAAGTCAACAGGGGAATGGGTTAATTTACAGTATTTCCATAAGACGGAAAAGAAGAATTCAGATTAAAAAAACCTTAATCTCTTGCTGAAGGCTGAATGTGGCCTAGTGTGACAGCACAGAATTCAAGGAAGCCATAGATACTAGAGAGTTTACAACACCCTTGCAGAATCAACAGGCCTCCAATAGGAGCTCATAAAAAAAAAGTGGACACAGAGCGGGAAATGGAAGGAATACTTCCCTCGGTGGCACAGGCTTAGAGAAGAATTATTGCCAATGTGGTAAATGTATAAAGCCCTATTTG
Source organism: Callorhinus ursinus (assembly GCF_003265705.2). NCBI lineage: Eukaryota > Metazoa > Chordata > Mammalia > Carnivora > Otariidae > Callorhinus > Callorhinus ursinus. The sequence continues at coordinate 32,963,470 of NW_027397082.1, read as the reverse complement.
GACCTACCCCCTCCCCAGAGAACAAAAGTCTTCAACTGCAGGAGGACTAGTGGCAAACCCTGTTGTGCACAGGTAGAGAACCAATGCAGTTAGAAAAAGCTAAAGAAAACCCTTCTACTCCTGGAGGAAAGGCAGAAAACGGTCCTGAGCTCAGGATCCTATACTGATACTATCACCAGTCTCCTACCACTAAGCAAGGAACAGGAAAACCTTCTCCCACAGTAAACCTGCCAAAAATACAAAGCAGAATTTGAACGCCATAGTGAGGACAGACAGCATCACTAAAAAGCCTCTCCCCTGACAACCAGGAACAGAGAACCTACCAAAGGGTGAGACTGCACTATGACCACAAAGTCTGCCCTCCTGTCCAGGCCAGCCAACACCAGGCTACTCCTAGAGCAGGAGCATGAGGGTGGGGCAGAGCCCTTCTGAACCACAGGTACACAGAGAGGGTTTCAAGCCAAGGATGGAACAGGAATGTTAAGAGAAACTCTCTAGCATTGCAGGTGCCACACTAGGCACAATTTAAATCATGAGAAATTCTAAATCAATAGTTCACTGTAGGTAATGACAAGCAACACAAAACCAAAATCCAGCTCATGTCCCAAACACACTAAATCAAGAACCTACACTAATGGCCTAGCAGAAGAACAGGCATGATATTTCCAGGCATAAATTCTACTTACCTCAATCTCTACTCTCCTACACCCAACATCAACACCCTATCAAAATTTACAAGACATACAAGCAGCAGCAGCAGCAATGAAAAAATCACTGTCAAAAAGAAAAAAAAAACAGTTTAGAGGGAAAGGAGCAAGATGGTGGAGGAGTAGGACCTGGATTTCGTCTGGTCTCAGGAATTCAGCTGAATAGGGATCAAACCATTCTGAACACCTACGAACTCAACAGGAGATCGAAGAGGAGAGTAGCAACAACTCTCTGAACAGAGAAGTGACCACTTACTGGAAGGTAGGACGTTCGGAGAGGTGAATCCGAGGCGATATTCGGGGAAGGGGGCCTCGGGCGCTTCTGGCAAGTGATAGAGCTGCAGAGCACAAAATCGGAACTTTTAGAAGTCGGCTCCGCTGAGGGACGTCGCCCCAGTGGCTAAGCGGGGGGTGGAACCCTCATGGGACAGTGTGGTCTCAGGACCCTCGGGGTCACAGAAAGACCAGGGGTGCCTGCGTGCGGCAGAGCTCCCAGGTATCGGAGCGGGGAAGCCGGCTGCAGAGACGGAGCGGAGGCGCGGGCTCTTAGCTCGGGGTGGCCATAAACTGTGATCCGCAGCCCAGTCGGGCCACTGCTCCTCCAGCAGGGACCCAACAAGCAGCAGAGCCGGGGAGACTCCCCTTCTTCCCCGGGGAGGAGCGGCGCGGGAGCGCACCGCAGGGATCTGCTGGATTTGGAGACTCCACGCGGGGTCAGGTGCCAGAGATAGAAACGCTCGGTCACAGGCCAGGTGAGCACGGAGTGCGGCCGGAGACCGGGGACATGGAAGTGACTGCTTTTCTCTGGGGACGCACTGAGGAGTGGGCCCCCGAGTACTCAGCTCCTCCGGGTGTAGATTGGGAGGCCACCATTTTCACCCTGGTCCTCCAAAGCTGTACTGAGAGCTTGCAGGGAACAAAAGCTCCTGAGAGAAACCCTAGCAGCTTGCATAGCCCGGACGGACAAGGGCGGGGCAATTCCGCCTCCGGCAAAGACATTTGGGAACCACGGCAACAGGCCCCTCCCCCAGAAGATAAGCACGAAGAGCCAGCAAGCCAAGACCAAGTTTACCGATCAAGGAGAACAGGAGAATTCTAGCGCTAGGGGAATACTGCACATAGAATTCATGGCTTTTTTTACCATGATTCATTAGTTTTTTCAAAGTTAATTTTTTTAACTGTTTCTTAATTTTTCTTTTTCCCTTTTTCAACCAACATCTTATCAATCCCTTTTTTAAAAAAATATTTTTTATTTTTCATTTTTAGAGTCATATTTTATCCCTTCATACTAGTTACCGTTAATTTTGGCATATATATATAAGTTGTTCTCTCTTTAAAATTTTAAGATACAGTTTCTTCTAACAGATCAAAATATACCCTAAATCACTAGTGTATGGCTTTGTTCTAGTCTCCTGCCTGATCACATTCTCTCCCTTTTTTTTTCTTTTTTTTTTAATCTTCTTTCTTTTTTCAAACTTCTTATCAATTTCTTTTATAAAATCTTTTATACTTTTCATCTTTACAGTCATCTTCCATCCGTTCATTGTATCAACCCTTATTTGTTACATATATAAGTCTTTCTTCCTTTAAAATTTTAGAAGGCACTTTTTCTAACAGACCAAAATATGCCCAAAATCTAGTGTGTGGCACTGATCTATGCAATACCCTGATCATATTTGATCATATTGGTTTTTTTTTGTATTGTTCTGGTTTTGTTTTTATCTTTTTCTTCATTCTCTTTCTTTTTTCTTTCTTTCCCTTTCTTTTCCCCTGGTTTCAGGTCTTTTCTGATTTGGATAGAGTATATTTTCTGGGGACGTTGTTGACCTGTTAGCATTTTGTTCTCTCAATCATCTATTCTCCTCTGGACAAAATGACAAGATGAAAAAAATCACCTCAGCAAAAAGAACAAGAGGTATAGCCTCAGCCAGGGACCTACTCAATACGGACATTAGTACGATGTCGCACCTAGAGTTCAGAATCATGATTTTAAAGATAATAGCTGGGCTTGAAAAAAAAGCGTGGAAGTTATTAGAGAAACCTTTCTGGAGAAATAAAAGAACTAAAATCTAACCAAGTCGAAATCAAAAAGGCTATTGATGAGGTGCAATAAAAAATGGGGGCACTAACTGCTAGGATAAATGAGGCAGAAGAGAGAATCAGCGATATAGAAGCTCAAATGATGGAAAATAAAGAGGCTGAGAAAAAGAGAGAGAAACAACTACAGGATCACGAGGGCAGAATTCGAGAGATAAGTGATACGATAAGACGAAACAACATTAGAATAATTGGGATCCCAGAAGAAGAAGAAAGAGAGAGAGGGGCAGAAGGTATATTGGAGCAAATAATAGCAGAGAACTTCCCTAATGTGAGGAAGGAAACAGGCATCAAAATCCAGGAGGCACAGAGAACCCTTCTCAAAATCAATAAAAATAGGTCAACACCCCGACATCTAAGAGTAAAACTTACGAGTCTCAGAGACAAAGAGAAAATCCTGAAAGCAGCTCGGGAGAAGAGATATGTAACCTACAATGGTAGAAACATTGGATTGGCAACAGACCTATCCACAGAGACCTGGCAGGCCAGAAAGGACTGGCATAAGATCTTCAGAGCACTAAACGAGAAAAATATGCAGCCAAGAATACTACATCCAGATAGGCTATCATTGAAAATAGAAGGAGAGATAAAAAGCT